>NW_006408564.1:15490853-15492079 GCF_000296735.1 Chrysochloris asiatica
GGACCAGTCCCTGGAAAAGGATATCATGTTTGGTAAAATGGAGGGTCAGAGAAAGAGCAAGACCCCCAGCGAGATGGAATGGCTAAGTGGCAGCATCAATAGGCTCAAGTGTGGCAACAACTGTGAGGTTGGCCAGGATCAGGCAATGTTTGGTTCTGTTGTACATAAGGTCGCTATGAGTCTGTACCAACTCAATGGCACCTAACAACAACAATATTCCATTGTGTGTATATACCAAAGTTTGTTTATCCATTCTTCTATTGATAGACACTTAGGCTGTCTCCATCTTTTTGCTATTGTGAATAGTGCTGTGATAAACATTGGTGTGGATATATCTACATGTGTTCTGGCTCATATTTCTTGAGGATATATACCAAGTAGAGGAATGGCTGGTTCATAATGTATTTCTATTTCCATCTTTCTGAAGAAGCGCCATACTGTTTTCCAGAGTGGTTGAACCATTTTTCATCCCCACCGGCACTATAGGAGGGTCATAGTCTCCCCACATTCTTGCATTTATTGTCCACTACTTTTTTGAACTCCGCTGTTATTGCTGGTGTGAGACTATATCTCATTATTGTTTTGATTTGCAAATTTCTAATGGTTAATGATCGTGAACATTTCTTCATGTTTGTTGGCTGCCCATGTTGTTTTCCTTGGTAAAATGTCTGTTCATGTACTATGTCCATTTTTTAATTGGGTTATTTCTCTTTTCTTGTAGTGGTGGTGTTGTTTCCTATAGATTTTAGAAAATAGTCCCTTAACTGTTATGCTGTTGCAAAAGATTTTTTCCCATTCTGTTGGCTGGCTATACTTTCTCCAAGATAGATTTGGTTGTTCTTCTGGCAGTCCATGGTACTTTCAATATTCTTCTCCAACACCACAATTCAAATGCATCAATTATTCTATGGACTTCCTTAATCATTGCTCAACTTTCACATGTATATGAGACTATTGAAAATATCATGGTGTGGGTCAGGCATACCTTACTCCTCAAATTGACATCTTTGCTCTTTAAAAAATCCTTTGCAGAAGATTTGCCTAATGCAATATATCATTTAATGTCTTGACTGCTGCCTTTATGATCACTGACTGTGGATACAAATTAAATAAAATCTTTGACAACTTCAGTCTTTTCTCCATTTATCATGATGCTATTTATTGGTCCAGTTGTGAAGAGTTTTGTTTTCTTTACACTGAGGTGAAATCCATACTGAAAACTGTAG
>NW_006408564.1:15493784-15495258 GCF_000296735.1 Chrysochloris asiatica
TGTACAGGGTTTCCAAGGAGCAGCTGGTGAGCTTGAACCACCAACCTTATGGTTCAAGCAAACTTTGCAGTCCTGCACATTAACCCACAATGCCACACCAGGACTCTGACACTTGAATTTTGTTCTTCAGTTCTTTCAGCTTGAGAAATGCTAAACATGTTCTTCCTTTTTGTTTTTCTAATCCCAGGTCTTTGTACATTTCACTATAATACTTTGTCTTCTGGAGCTGCCCTTTGGAATATTCTGTTCAGCTCTATTACTTCTTCATTTCTTCCAGTTGCTTAAGCTTTTCTACATTCAAGAGCAAGTTTCAGAGTCCCTTCTGACATCCATACTTATTTTTTCTTTCTTTCTTGTCTTTTTAATGACCTTTTGGTCTCTTCATGCATGATGTTCTCCCACAACTCTTCTTGTCATCAGTCATTAGCAGCTAATGAAGCAAATCTGTTCTTGAGATCATTTCTAAATTCAGATGGGAAATACTCAAGGTCATACTTTGGCTTTCATGGATTTATTTTCATATTTTACAGCTTCAGCTATGAACTTGCATATGGTGAGTTAGAAGTTGAACTTAATCATTCTGTTATCAGGGCTCCTTGGATATGAAGACACATTTAATTAACTTACTTAAAGACACAGAATAAGTAAGTGGGTATAGGGGAGTAGAATTTGAGCACAGGGAACCCATTTTAGCCACTGTGCTATAAGATGCTTAGCACAATGTGATTAAGTAAATGATCACCGATATTAGCTACTATTTTGATTGCATTTATTCGGGACAGTAAAGGAAAACATCAAGTAGAAATGGTTGCTAAAGTAGTCCCTCATTCCATTGCCTGCCCCTGCTTAGGGAGAGTAGGGTTCTGCTTATAAATTTTTATAGGTCATCAAATGTGCAGTTCATGTTTAAAAGACAGAGTCAAGTGGTAAAGGATGAAAGTTCTTTCTAGTACTATTCTAGTCTCAGGAGTTTAAGTAAAGAATTTTCCAAAGTCTAGTTTTCCCTTCTCCTCTGGCACATCAGTTTACAGAAGGTAGATGCCAGTAATTCACCTGTAGGAGACTCTGCTTCCAATCCTTGTTCTCCCTGCCAGAACCTCATGGGCTCTCAGTGTCCTTTCACTACTGCCATGGAGTCTTTCTGGTCTCAGGGTCACCTCAAGTCTCCCTTACTTGTACTCACCATCTTATTCTGAACTTGGATCTTCTAAATCTCCAATCTGATCACTAGATAATAAAAGACCTTGTCAATTCTCAATTCTCACGGAATCCAGAACTTCTGGACTCACTGAGGCTGATGAACCCCCAAAATTGTTGCCCTGAGATAATCTTTAAACCGTAAACCAAAAATATCCCCTGAAGTCTTTTTAAGATCAAACAATAGGTCAACTTATTTACTCAGAAGGCTTTCCTTGGATATCATGATTTTTTGTGTGGGATCACATTGACAACAACAACTTGAAAGGTTAGATAG
>NW_006408564.1:15497163-15498193 GCF_000296735.1 Chrysochloris asiatica
TCGCTATGAGTCGGAACCGACTCCACGGCACATAACAACAACAACAATATGGGTCTCATGTCTTCTGCCAGGTTCTAATAATCTCGGGCAGGCTCACTTGTTAGCTTGTATGTAGGATAAAAATCACAGACCCTTCAGAGCTCTTGACAAACATCACATCACCATCAACAACAGCATCCTTAATTTGAGAGAAGGGTTGAAGGTAATCATTAAGGTCTTTATCCTAAGTAAAATTCCTTGCATGATTCAGAGGCAATGTTCCCTATGAGTATACTAGTGACCTACTTTAATACACACGCTATGACTATTGTACAATCCTCTTATCTGGAATTGTACTGAAAGCTGAAAATCAGAATTGTTGTTGTTAAGTGCCGTTGAGTCAGTTCCAACCCATAGCGAGCCATATTAGAGGAGGATATCTGAAGTATCCAGTCAACTTTGGCGTGTTCACTGGACTTGAGCTAACCTAAGTATTGAATTGCATGTAACTTACAAATTGCAGATTTGTGTTATCTTTGTTAATATAAACCAGCTCGTTTATTTCTGCTTGTTTAGAAGCACAATCGGGCTGCAAACCTCAAGGTCAGTAGTTCTAAACTACCAGCTGTTCCTGCAGGAGAAAGATGAGGCTTTCTGCTCCCATAAAGATTTACAGCCTCAGAAACCCTGTACAGGGTCACTATCAGTCGGAATTGACTTCCATGGCACATAACATATACATACACATTTATATGCCTATTTGAACATCAAGGTTGATGGTTCAAGCTCACCAGTGGCTCCTTGGTAACCCTAAACAGGGTCACTATGGGTCAGAAATAACTCATAACAACAACAACTATATAGTTATTGTGCCATAGAGTCAGTTTCAACTCATAGTGACCCTGTATAGGGTTTCTCAGGAGTGGTGAGGTTTGAACTTTCCAGTTCCAACTGACTTTGCATTAGCCTATAGTGCCACACCAGGACTCCATATTAAGTCTAATTATCCTTTATTTAGCACTAACACTGGTCCAGGTGTGTTTCATCATCC
>NW_006408564.1:15498293-15504930 GCF_000296735.1 Chrysochloris asiatica
TTGGTTGATGATGCATGGAGGGGACTGTAATCATGGCAAGGAAATGATATACGATAGGATGAATGTAAAGCTAATGTTCTCCCTTGTAAACTATCATATAATTCACAACAAAACATTTTTTAAAAAATAAAAAGAGGGAGAGTAGCAGAAGAATAATGAAGACAATTGAAGACACACGAAGGTATGCACGGGCTAAAGGAGATAGAAGTAAATAGTGATATAAATACAACTTTGGAACAACAGTGTTCACTGTACAGATACATGGATTGAAACATAGGTTGGATGGGTAAGAGAGGAAGAGTGGAATATACACATATCTTTACATATTCCTCAAATATATAAGAGTTTGAAAGAGGATATTTGTACATGCGAACACAGCTATGAATGTGGTGAAGCATACAGCAGGAAAAATGATGAAAACCTCCTAAATGTTATCAAACACCTTAAGGCAATTAGTTGATAGGTCTGGGGGTTCAATACCATAGTCTTAGTGGACACTGTGATCAATTGGTATAACACAGTCCACAAAGATAATGTTCTACATCATACTTTGAGGAGTAGCATCTGGAATCTTGAAAGCTCATGGGTACAGTTACTGGTCTCTCCATGTGTGGAAGAAAAAAACAGTGAGAAGAATTGAAGATGCTTGGAATCATTTAGTCCGAAGGACTAACAGAACATGTGACTATCAGTCTCCATGACTTTGAGACCAGAAGAAGTAGATGGTGCCCGGCTACCACTAGTAACTGCTCTCAAAGGGATCACATTAAAGGGTCCAAGATAGAGTGGGAGAAAATGTGGGAGAATATTAAAAATTATTGAAAAAACTGACTGGGTTTACTGGTCATAAAGAGACTGGAGAAACACAAGACTATGCTCTATACCACCCTTCAGGTCTAGAAAGGAACTCACCCTCATAGTTCAAATTTCAGTCAAGGAGTAGGTAAGTTTATAGAGGGGCAACAACACTAGTAAGGTATGCTCCCCATGGAATGGTCAATCATTCAAAAGCAAAAGGACAACATTTTCCTAAGGACAAAGTTGAGAAGGGATGGGAAGGTGGGTGGACTGCAAATAGAAACCAAAGGGAGGAAGTGGGTTAACTGTTGTTGCATGGAGGGGATTGTAATAATTGAGTTGGAACAAAATGTATAATTTTTTTTAATGTAAAGTTAATGATCTTGTCTGCAAACCTTCACTCAATTCACAATAAGAAGTTATAAATTTTTAAAAATTATATAATCAATTGTGATGAGTTAGTTGTGCATGCAGAAATTACTGAACAGGCCAACAATTTTAAAAAAGAATCATGGAAATCAACAGGCCTTCTTTTCCTCAAAATCTCCAACTCTGTTCCTTCCTCAGGACCATTTCACATACTCAGATGCTCTCCCACCATCTTTTGCAAAGCTGGCGTTCTCTCATCCTTGAGGTGTCATCTCCAAAATCATCTTCTCTAACAGGCCTTTGATGATCATCCACTTAAAATCTTTCTACCCACCACCATTTTCATCACTTTTACCTCTCTTATTCCCCAACAAAAGTCATATTTTTGGTGGTAATATTGTTAGCATACACCATAAAAGTAAACTTCTTGCTTATCACTGCACTCCCTGTACTTTTTTTTGTTTTGTTAGAACAACTCAGCAAAATAAAATTCCAGTTTATTGTTGGACAACATTGTTTCACACATACATCTAACAGGACATAAAGATGACAACAACACACCTGAACTATGTGGAGATTTCAGTCTATTGGACAAAGCAGATGTGGAAGGATGATCTCAACAGAATGTTGTATCAAGCACTGGTATTCTGAATTACGAAGGGGCTCTTAGTTCTTTTTGGATAGTGGGCAAAAGAAGAATTCATTTTTGAAGGATAAAAGGGAAATAGCTTGAGAAAGCAGGAACAGGCAGTCTGAATGAAGAAACAGTGTAAAAAAGGTATGGAAATCATGCTCAGTTGGTAATACCTAAGTAGTTAGATATTATGATTGTTGTTGTTGTTAAGTGCCGTCGAGTCGGGTCCGACCCATAGCGACCCTGTACAGGGTTTCCGAGGGTGTAAATCTTTACGGGAGTAGAAAGCCTCATCTTTCTCCCGCGGAGCGGCTGGTAGTTTCGAACCGCTGACCTTAAGGTTCGCAGCCCGATTCGTAACCACTACGCTACCAGAGATAAGTATGGTTAAATGTGAAGATTACATGAAGTATTCCTGAATGTGAAGAAAAAAAAATCCTCACAATAAAAAGCACCATGAAAATGGAGAAGAAATTGAAGTGTCACGGATTTTTATTTGGATCAAACAGCTTATTACATTTGGGAAGATTTGCTGAAAAAAAAAAAACTTTTAAAGTTTTAAAAAGCAAAGATGTCACTTTGATAAATATGGTGTGCCTGACCCAATCCATGGTACGTTCAATTGTCTATCATGTATGTGAAAGCTGGACAAAACAAAAGGAAGAAAAGAAAAATGGATGCATTTGAGCTGCAGAGTTAGTGAAGAATTATTGGACGTACCATGGACTTCCAGAAAAGCGAACATATCAGCCTTAGAAGAAATGTAACCAGAATGTTCCTTAGCAGCACGGATGGCAAGACTTCGACTTGCTTACTATATTAAAGTCACCAGGAAAGGTCAATCACGGGAAAAGCACATGATGTTTGGTAAAGTAAAGGACCAATGAAAACAAAGGGAACCCTCAATGAAACAGAGCACAGGAGAGTGATGACTTCAGGAGACGTATTCAGTTCTCTGGGCATTCATAATAGAACTACCTTTCTTTCTTTTCTTTTTTTTTAAGTTTTTATTGTGAACTGAGTGAAAGTTTCAGGGCAGATCATCAGTTTTATATTCAACATAAATCATATACTTTGTTTCATTACAATGATTATAATCCCCACCTAGCACTTAAAAAAAAAAATTAATGAAGGGAATGTTGGAAACAATAAGGAATATGGCAAAAATTCTTTGAATAAACAAATCATTGTTATGAGAAGGCTATCTCTCATGAATTTACTACACTAATCACCTAATTATTAAATTAATCCTAGGACATTTCTGATCTAACTTCACATTTTAGCTTAAAACTATAAGCAGTCTTATATTTACAATTTCACCACTTGTATCTTTTTTTCCTTTGTTCTAAGAGAAGGAGAGAAGTGAGGTGAGAGTGAGAGATTCTCTAGGGAATTACTCAATATGTAGAGTTAATAGGTATGATTTAATCCAAAAGCTCCCCTGTTCAAAGTCTGAAGGTTTTTCTGCTGGGAGTGTCAAGGAAATAGCCCTTTAATTTTCTTTCTTTTTTGCCAGCTATATCTCTTGTTTTGTTCTTTATTATATGTATGTTGTCCATGGCTATATTTAATCTTTTCATGGGTAGCGAAGAAACCATTGGATTTTATATAACCACTCAACATCTAGTTGCTTCCATGCAGTAGATATTGAGAAAATATTTAATGAGTAATGAATTAATCAGTCGAGCTGCTCTCCCTCCCCTCTGCCTCCTACCAGGAATAGAGAGAATAGATACTGTTATGAAGACAAATGAAGACTTCATGAACATTACCTACACTAAAATAATTGCTTGGGACTGCAAAATACACATAGGTGTTTTTAAGACTATCATAAAAAAATCAAAGTAAAACTTTATTTTAACACTCATTCATTAACTAATACACAGCATCTACTATGTTACAGGCACTATTCTTGGGACTGCAATGATAAAAGTGAACAGGAAGGGTGGGACTCTACCCCTTTTAGAACTTATGGTCTATGGGCAAAAAGATGACAAGTGTAAATATAAAAGTAAATAAACATTTCAGATTGGGATACATATAGTGAAGGATATAATACAGACTTCATGTTTCTACTTATCTTTCAAAGCTCAGCACCAGAATCTCCTCTCAAGAAGTTTCCCAAACATCCTAGGGTGTTAGGTACTTTTTCCTATCTTCTTCCATTAGCTTTCTACATAGCACCCTGATAGGATATATCACTTTGTATCCTAGTAGTAAAATTGATTGACTGTTTCTATCAGACTAGCAACAAGGTGTTCATATATACTAGACATTACTTAAGAGTTTGTTGAAGAAAGAAATAATGGCCTATGCTGGCTCTTAAAGCATCACATCTTCCCAGGTGCTGATAGAGAAGTCACTTCCATGAGTCTCTCTAGGTTTTACTGATGCTATTTTGACACTAACATCACCAACCACACCTGTTATTACCTTTAGAACTGTTCCCCAAGCTTGAAATGGCCATCCTTTTCAGCTCTCTGATGTGGTGGTCCCTCTCAGGTTAGTCCATCTAAGCAATGTGTTTTCTAAGTTACCTATGTTCTCCAGGGTAAGAACAATCCACTAAACCAAAACCCACTGCCATCGAGTTGATTCTGATTCAGCGACCCTGTAGGATAGAGTAGAACCGTATGGTTTACAAGGCTATATATCTTTAAGGCTGTGTATCTTTATTGAAGCAGACTGACACGTCTTTCTATCATGGAGCTTGGAACCACTGAGCTTTTGGTTAGTAACAGAGAAGGCTTTAACGATTGCACCCTCAGGGATCCTTAGATGAGTAGTCCTTCACAGGAGTTACACCGATGTTGGCATTGCACAGTCTGTCTACCCAGACAAACTGCATTTCTAAAAAAGAATACAAAATCAAACTAATGAGCTTTTTGCTGAGAATCTACTCTGTAACTAAGGGTTCCTCTGTCCAAGGTAGGCCATCGGCCTCAGGCTGAGGGGCTCCAGCTCTGGAAATAGATTCCCGAGATTCAAATCTGATCTCTGTGACTTACTCCTCAAACAGTCTCCCTTCAGGTCGTGCTAAGAAAAATGGCTACACCTTCATAGCGTCACTCTAAATTCTTTCTATTAACAAATGACAGATGATAAATAACACTGCAAAGAATGAGAATTCTAGAAAACTTCATTGTGCTCATATGGACCAAGAGACAGTCATTCAAACAGAACAAGGGGATAAAGTATGGTTTAAAATCAGGAAAGGGCTGTATCCTTTAGGATACTTATTCAATCTGTAGTCTTAGCAAATAATTGAGAAATCTGGACTATATGAAAAATAATGCAGCATCAGGATTGGTGGAAGACTTATTAACTGTGATATGCAGAGAATACATTCTTGCTTGATGAAAATGAAGCAAACTTGAAGCACCTGCTGAAGAATATCAAAGACTACAGCCTTTAGCATAAATTACATCGTAACACACAGAAAACCAAAACCCCCACTACTGGACCAATCTGCAATATCATGATAAATGGAGAAAGTATTGAAGTGGTCAAGGATTTCCATTTACTTGGATTTACTATCAATGCCCATGGAAGTCGCAGGCAAGAAATTAAGTAGCATATTACACTGAGCAAATCTACTGCAAAAGACCTCTGGTTAAAAAGCAAAGATGTCACTTTGAAGACTAAGGTTCACTTGACCCAAACCCGCCATGTTATTTGATAAGTATACAAGAACTGATGCCTTTGAGAAGAATATTAAATATACCAAGGAACTACCAGAAGAATGAACAAGTTCTTGGAAGAAGTACAGCCGGAAGACTCCTCACAAGCCAAGATGACGAGACTTCATCTCAGGTACTTTGGAAACGTCCAAAAGGGCCAGTCCCTAGAGAATGACATAACTGGTAAAGCAGAGGTTCAGCAGAAACAGGAAGATGCTCAATGAGATGGACTGATTGATACAGTAACTGCAACAATAGCCTCAAACGTAGCAACAGTTGTAAGAATGGTACATGACCAGGCAGTGTTTCCTTCTGTTGTTCATAGAGTTGCTATGACTCAAAGTTACCTAATACCACCACCACCAGTAACATTTTTACATGGCAGCTTCTTTCCTCTGTGGGAAACATATTTTGCAAAGCAGCAAGGTAAGTTCTAGTTTAACACAGATTCTGGAGTTCAAGAGACCTGCCTTTGCATTTTCTGCGGCCCTGTGAAAGCTGCTTAACTTTCCTGAGTCTCAATGACATTTTTGTATATGTGTAGATAATACTATTACTTGGACATCTGGTGTGACGCTGTAAGATCAGCACTGGATCACAGACCACAAGGTCGACAGTTCAAACCCACCAGCTTCTCCTCGAAAATCCTATACAGAGTTGTTATATGAGTCGGAACAGACTCAATGGCACTTAACAACAACAGCAGTTACTTGGATTATAATGAGGGTTGAATGATGTTATTAAATGAAAGGCTGAGCTCAAGGTCTAGGGTGAGAATGTTCAATAAATATTAGTAGCCACCACCACCATGTTAGCAGTCACCATCGCTGTTGGGAAGTGATTTTTCATGGTGTTTCCACATTTCTTGTTACAGCTTTTATTCCGTACTGTCTGCCCAAGACTGTTTGTTTATATGTCAAATTGTCTTGGGAAACAGAGATAGGGCTTCCCTTAAGGGGTTGTTTGCTGACCAACATAATGTTTCTAATGTCTCCCTCTGGGACAAAATGAGGCAGATGTGGAAGCAGCCCATTAAGAGACTGGACTTTTCTATGCTCGAGGTTTCTTGCTCTTACACAAACCAACAACATGTGCAATATCTACTTGGACTCTACTGTGTTGCCCCTATTGAAGATGGGAGGCTTGAGGAGCTAGT
>NW_006408564.1:15507284-15527583 GCF_000296735.1 Chrysochloris asiatica
AACAATAATAAATCAGAAGTGACTCATTGGCACTTAACAACTACAATAATAACTCAATAATGAGTAATGGAGTTCTGGTGTAGCACTATAAAATAAAGCATGAGACTACTTTTTAAAGCCCCCTCATATAGCAACAGCTCTCAACCAGGGGTGATTTTGGCACCCTATCCCATTCCTTCCAATGACATTCAGCAATGTTTGGAATGAGAGGTCTGGCAAGTCCAAAATGTGTAGGTCTGGTGACAGGTTGGAAATTTTTTAAGTCAGGTGGTAGTCGAGAGACAGGAATTCTGGCAAGATGACTATTTATGGTGTGGAGGTGGAATTCTCCCTTAGGAAACCTCCAATTTTGCTCTTGAGGTCTGCAACTAATTGAATGAGGCCCACCCACATCATGGAGAGTAATCTGCTTTCATTAAGACTAGCTGAGTTAAGAGCTAATCGCATAAGTAAACAGCAGTCTCTAGACCACTGTTTGGATCAAGTAAGTGGGCACCATAGCCTAGCCAAGTTTATACATAAAATTTAACCATCATGGCTATTTTCCAGGGTTCCTAACCCTCATCACTATTGACATTTGGGACCAGAAAATTATTTGTTGTGGGGGCTGCCCTGTGCATTATAGGATGAGTAGCAGCAGCAGTCAATACCCCAAAATAAATCTCCAAATATTGCCCCCTTTCAGCCTTGGTATTCTTACTAGAATTCTCACTTGACTAAAGCTCAGTGATGAAACTGGCCATTATGCCTTTACTGCCTAAAGCAAATGACTACAGTAAGTACTGAGTGAATGAATGAATGAAAGAATTAATGAATGAGGAAGCTGGGAGGACCACTTGCCCTTTGGAGTTGGAATAAATGGAACAAGTAGCAAGGAACATGGCCATTTTGAGGTGGAGGGCATCTGCTTTAACAACCTCAAGTTTCCACCAGAGCAAGAGGAATGCCCACTGTTGCCAGGGCAACAATTCTGGGCACAGTGGAACTGAGTATAGTGCATGAGAGAGAAAAAAGAAATGCACACTCAAACTATGTTTAAAGGTGGTCCTTACTTCATTGCATGTTTAATTCCACTGACCTGTTTCAGATTCATGTGGCACTCTAGGATAAGCAGTGGACTGCAAACTGCAAAGTTGACCATTCAAACCCACCAGCTGCTCTTTAGAAGTGCTATACAGGGCCACGATGAGTTGGAACAGGCTCAACAGCACTTAACAAAAACAACAACATTTCAGATTTATTAGTTTTACGAGTTTGACTGTGGATTTTATTTCCTATAGGAACCAGGCTCACCAGAGATTACCGCAACAGAAATAACCGTGTGTTCCAACATATTGCTCCCTGGTGATTTGAAATGCCCCTAGAAATAGCTCTGTATTGTTGTTACCTTGCAAATCTAAAACATGTATTTGACATAAGTACTTAATATTGGGTATCTGTAGCTCCAATTGCAACATAATACAGTGATTTCTTTTTTTTTTTTTCCTTATTTATTCTTTATACACACACACATATATATAGTGGAAGGACAAAGTCTGTATACAGTAAGGAAATGCTATATACATGATGTCTCCTGGATTTTTATTATAGAAGGGGAGAATAACATGTCAGATCTGTGGAAAGTAAACAAGGGAGTAGTAATCAGGGGTCTTAAGTAGCAGTTTAAAGTAATATAGCCACCCAAGGGGATGGAGATACAGAGAAAAAAAAACAATATAGAGCAAGAATTCTCAACCTTGGCACTGTTGACATTTTGAGCCAGATAATTCTTAGTTGTTACAACCAAGAATGTCTTCAGACATTGTCATTTGTTCTGTACATGGGGCAGGGATGGGGTTGGTGGGGGTGATCACTCCCAACTGAGAACCACTAGTATTGAGAATTAATTCACCAACATTTTTTAAAGTATCTATTTTTGTGGTAGACACACTATACATCGTCTCACTTATTCCTCAAAAGTAGTCTTCAGGTCACATTAGAAGGTCCCAGATAGAGAGTATACAATGGCTAACGGACATAAAGGTCAATCGTGTTATATGTACAACCTTGGAATAACAGTGTTCTGCAGGTAGACACAAGAACAGAGACAAAAGTTTAATGAGTATGGGAAGAAGAATGGGATTATACCTAAACATATAAGGGTTTGAAAGAGAAGATTTATACATGGTTATTTACCACTGCTGCAAACAGAACTGTGAATGTGGTGAAGCACACAGTGGGCCAAATGATGAAAAACTCTTAGATACTATCAAACATCTTAAGGCAATGAGCTGCTGGGTCTTGGGGTCAGGACCAAAGTCTCAGGGGACAACCTGGTCAATTAGCATAACACAGTCCACCAAGTCAATGTTCTATATCCTGCTTTGATGAGTGCTGGTGGTGGTGGTGGTGTGTCATGCCCTGTATAGCGGTTCTGAGGCTGTCAATCTTTACAGGAGCAGAAAGCCTCATGTTTCTCCCGTGGTACGTCTGGTAGTTTCAAACCGCTGACCTTGAGGTTATCAGCCTGACTCATAACCACTAACTACACTATTAGAGCTCCTTACTTTGGTTAGTAACATCTGGAATTTTAAAAGCTCATGAGCAGCGGATCATCCTAGGCGCAGCTATAGGTCTCTCTATGTGTGGAAGAAAGCCATGATTCTAAAACTAGAAAAACTAGAAGGGATCTGGCTACCACTACCAACTTCTCTGAAAGAGATCACATTGGAGTCAGATAGAGTGGGAGATAATGTGGAACAAAACTCAGAAGTATTCGTGAAGGAAGGTAGAATCTCCACTGAGTAGTATCCAATCTGTCTAGGCGGCGCTGATGAAATGTGGATAGGTTTCTTGTGATACAATAATGAATAATTGTTATCAGGACTGACTGTGATGGTTGGAAATGTAAAGGTAGACATTTTGTAGTAAAGAGGGAGTGATTAACTTTGCAGTCTAGGTGCGGAGAAGAATAGAGAACAGGACCCTACCCAGACAAGCAGTGATGCCTGAGATGGAGGCAGAAATGATGACGTGGAGTGATGGAGCGGCTGGGGACTTCAGACCCAGGGAGGGAGAGGGGCTGTATGCTGATGACCTGGGGATAGGCTTGCAGGGTATACCCTTTGGTTAGTTGATGATGCATGGAGGGGATTGTAACCATAGCAATGAAACGATACACGATAGGATGAATGTAAAACTAATGTTCTCCCATGTAAACTATTACATAATTGACAATGAAACATTAAAAAACTCAGAAGTATTAAAAAAAAAAAAACCCAAAAAACTGGGCAGAATGGTAAGAAATAGACTGGAGGAACCTGAGATCACCTTCAGGTCTGGAAAGGAAGTCACCCTTGTGGTCCAATTTTCAGTCAAGCAGTAGCCAGTTATATAGGGGAGCATTTACCTCTGAACAAAGTCGAGAAGGGATGGCAAGGTGGATGGAATTGAAGTATGAAGCACAAGGAGAAAGCGGAATGACTGCTGTTGCGTGGAGAAATGTTTGACATGAAACAAAGTGTATGATTTGTTGACTGTGAAACTGATGATCTTATCTGTAAACAATTCACAATAAAAAGTTTTTTGGTTTAAAAAAAAAAAAAAGGCCCAAAAAAAAGAAGAAAAAAGGGGAAAAAAAAATTCATAATTATAAAAAAGACAGGATTTACTGGTCAGAAAGAGACTGCAGAAACCTGAGACTGTGGCACTCAGCCACCCTCCAGGTCTGGAACGGAACTCACCCTAGTGACCCAATTTTCAACCAAGCAGTAGATAGGTATATAGGGGAGACACTAGTGCGGTATGCTCACCATGGAATGGTCAACCATTCAAGAGCACAAGGGCAACATTTACCTGGGGACAAGGTTCAGAAGGGTTGGGAAGGAAAATGGAATAGACCTAGAAGCCACAGGGAGGAAGTGAGATAACTATTGTTACCTGGAGGGAATTGCAATCATTGAGATGAAACAAAGTATGTGAATTGTTGGATGTAAACCTGATTGTATACTTTATGTAAACCTTTACTTGGTTCACCATAAAAATTTTCACACACAAACACAAAACGAACTTATTTGCTGTTGTTAAGTGACTTGAGTCAGTTACAACTCATAACAACCCCTACATAAGGGATTCTAAGGAGCAACTGGTGGGTTTGAACTACAGACTTTGAAGATAGCCGTCCAATTAAGTAGTTGGTATTAGCCTCATTCCTGCTTATCTAAGAAGCTAACTCTAAATTGGTAAGTAAACTGCTCTGATCATACAGTTTAGAAGGGGTACAGGCAAGATTCAGACTGGGATCAGTGGAATTCCAAACCTCACCTCTAAGCTATGCTATGAAGTAGAAACTCTCTCAATCTTTATCAAAAGATGAATCTTCTACAGTTTATGAACTACCTTCGGTCAGTTTTCCCATCCTTTCCTTTCACAAACATTTATCTGTATCTGTCTATATCAAGGAGTCCCTGAGAGGTGTAAACAATCACTGCACAGCGCTGCTAACTAAAAGACCTGAGGTTCCAGTATCCCCCGAGAAGCCTTGGAACAAAGGCCTGGCAATCCCATTCCAAAAAGACAACCAGCAAAACCTTCTAGAGTACAGATTTACTCAGACACACTTAGGGACACCACGAGTTAAAAGTCAGTTGGCATCCAATGAAAAAGTTAAATGCAAAACAGTCATAGTCATTGGACCAGGTGAGGCTCTGCTGCTTCCCCCCATCCACCCTCCTCACTTCTCTCTGCTTTGTGTTTGTTGTTGTTGTTGTTGTTGTCAGTTGTCATGGCGTCAGCTCCCAATTCATGGTGACCTTAATGTATAACAGAATGAAATGCTGTCCACTCCAATGCTACTTCCACAGACTGTCTAAATCAACCTCCCCACCTTCTAGCTTCTATTGGGCTCTACCAATGGAAGACAGCAAAAAGAGATCAGAGGTTGAGACTAGAGAGAGGTTGAGTTTTTGTTCTCCTGGTTCCCTTCCTGCCAGGGCACTTACCTATCTAAAGTCACAGACAGATCTTACTGGTTGCCCCTCTTTCCTGGCTACGAATCCTCAAGAGGGGCTCCTTCTCTTACTTCTTCAAACAATAAATTAAAAAAAAAAAACAAAAAAAACCACCACCATCAAGTTAATTCTGAGACTGCAAAAATGTAAGAGAATGACTGGTGGGTTTGTATTAATGACCTTTGCCGTTAGCAAGTGCTTAACCTACAGTGCCACACAAGAACGCAACAGTAAAGATTATTACTTAAAACTAAGTGATTTAAAATCTTCCTTTCAAACCTCATGACACCTCTATAATACGTGTGTGCATTTATAATTGAGAAAACAGGATGAGAAAAATTAAGTAACATGTCTCAGGATATACAGTTAGTAATTGTCAGAGCCTATTACTGAATTTAGTGATCAAAGCAAAAGTGAATTCAACTAATATTAACCTCAACTGCAATGTGCTACAATAACAAAGTCATCCGAACATAAGAATAAACAAGTATTTTTAGGGAAAACTGTTTTTTCCAGTTGAAAAAGCACTAATTCAGATGACACTAATTCAAAAATTGTCCTTGCTTAGGGAAGGAATCTGAACTCTTACTGAGTAAAATGCTGGAATAATTATTTTCTCTCCAACACTCGGTCTTAATTGAGACCGCAAAAGACCCAGTTCATACGCAGCCACTGTTTCAATTCCAGGACTCTGAAATTAAGGATTACTTAATGGGCTTCTCACTTTGGGAATAGTAATTCATTCTTACACTTTAGAGACAGTTTGTCTTTTTGATGCTGTTGTGTGTTGTCCAGTGTTTTGGCTGCCATCTTTACAGGAGAAAGAGGTCACCTGCACTGATTTATCCAGAAACAAGGCTTTTTGACTTCTGGGTTTGTCTGGCCATTTTGAGGCCAAAGATCTTTTGATTGCAAACAGTAATCAGACTGAAATCAACACTGGAGAATCTTAATCAAGGCAGTAGTTTCTAGATTAAATGCCATTAAGTCAATTTAATTCCTTAATCAAAATTCTATCCAGCATAACTGAAATGTTTCCAAATTTTTTCATTTTTATTTTATCAAAATGTGTTTTATAGGAATGAGTTTATTTCTTTTTGAAAAACTTTAATAAATATTTGCTTCACTTGTGATATTTTATTCATTGTTGTTGTTAAGTGCCATCGAGTCAATTCCAACTCATGACGACCCTGTATAGGGTTTCTGAGCATCAGCTGGTGAGTTTCAACCACATACCTCGTAGTTCAAATGACTTTACAGTCGGACGCATTAGTCCACAGTGCCACACCAGGACAGAGATTTTATCATTTGGGGGTTGTTTGTTTTGTTTTTGCTACAGTGAATTTTATCGTTAGCCATTATTTCTACCAAGATCCATTCTCCTGGGCCAACTTTTATACAACTAAATTTTGTTAAGATGATGTTGTTAAGCGCTGTCAAGTTGGTTCCAACTCATAATGACCTTATATTGGGTTTTGGAGGAACAGATGGTGAATTTGAACCACCAACCTTGTGGTTCAAACCAAACTTGCAGCGGCGTGTATATCTCCTTTAGCGCCACACCAGGAGTCCAAGATGATGCTATTTCCTATCAATTTTAAGGCAATACCCAATTGTATCTGGTGCCGTTTTAGGTGTCCTCGGCTTTACTCCATACGAATATCTCCATAGAGAGACATGAACCATATATGAGATAACAGATTGAAAACTGTGAGAAGATTATGGTGAAATTTTTTTAAGAGTCAGAGTATGGACACAAGTGAGTGAGACTATGAAAAGTAGACAGACAAAAAGGAAAAAATAAGAGAAGGGGAAGGAGACTGCAGAGTTTCAGGTAGACCAGGGACATAATACCCAGTAAGACTCATGTGAAGGTCTTAAAAATGCAAATTCTGATTCAATGTATCTGGTGTGGAAAGGCAAGTTCTCAGCAGGGGATGGAACCAGAATAAACTGGTTCAAATCCTTGATCAGAATTCCAGGAGGGCTCAACTAAGTTCTTGGATTCAGGTCTCAAGAGGCTGAAAACAAGTGTCAGCTGGCTGGGCTCTAATTTGGGTGCACTAGGGAAGAATCTGTTTTTAAACTTACTCAGACTGTAGGTAGAATCCAGTTCCTTGGGGCTGTAGGAATGAAGTTTCCTTTTCTTAGCTGGCTGTCTCCTGGGGCCTACTCTCAGCTTCTAACAGTGGCCCACAGTCCTGATCACTTACTTGACTCCTTCAGTCTTCAAGTCTACAATGGTGTGCCCAATTCTCCTCATGCTTCTCTGACGTCTCTGTCCACCAGGTGGAGAAAATGTTCTGTAATTAGAAAGTTCTTGATGTGCTGCCTTAGGATAAATGCTGGACCTCAAGGTTGGTTTGAACTGCAAGGTCGCTGGTTGAAACTCACCAGCTGCTCCTCAGAGAACCTATACAGGGTCGTTATAAGCCGGAACCGACTCAAAGGCGCTTAACAACAACAACAATGATTAGATTGTGATGTCCTGCTGTAGTGCTTTAGTATAAGCCACAGGTCAGTGGTTCAAACCCATCAGCCGCTCCTTGGAAATCCTAGACAGGGTTGCTGTGAGTTGGAACCAACTGGACGGCACAGAACAACAACATGATTAGGTTATGCCTACTGGGATTAGCTGTTTTTTACCATATAATTTAACATAATCACAGGAGTGATGATATGTTCACAGTCCTGGTGTGGCACTGTGTGGCTAACCATAAGGGTGGTGGCTCAAACCCACCAGTCTCTCCTTGGAAACCCTATACAATGTAGATAAGAGTTGGAGCCGACTCAGTGGCACTAACAACAACACCCACACACAAAGGGAAGGGAGTTACACAAGGTCATTGGAATCAATGTCAGAATTCTTACCCACCACGGCTTCCTTGGAGTGGTGGTGTGGCACTGTGGACTAAAGAGTCCGACTGCAAAGCCGTTTGAACTGCAAGGTTGGTGGTTCAAGCTCACCAGCTGCTCCTCGGAAACCCTCTATAGGTTTGCTTTGGGTCAGAATCAACTTGACGACACTTAACAACAACAACAACAACTTCTTTCTTGCCACTTTTTTTTTTTTTGTACTGTGCCTCAAATTTCTAATGGTTCATTTAACATTTGTCCTCCATGTTAGACTGTAAGTTCCATGAAAGTAGGAAATAAGCTATTGTGTGGCACTGTGCGTTAATGTGCTGGACTGCATAGTTGGTTTGAACCACAAGGTCAGGTAGGTGTTCAAGCTCACTAGCTGCTCCTGGAAAACCCCATACAGGGCCATTATGGTTTGGAACTGATTCGATAGCACAAACAACAATTAACTGTTGGGTCTTAAGCATCAAGCATAAGACAGAATAGGAACTTGTTGAATGAATGAATCAATCAACAAATGGATGGATGGATCAAGATCTCCTAGTTCAAGCTAGTGGCTGACCCATTAGCTTGTCCCACCTTACTCAATAGATACAAAACATTTAGAAACATTGTCTGGCTAGTGGGACTTTTGCTTTCTGGCGGGGATATGGTGGATAGAAATTTGAGTTTGCAGATTAGAAACCCAAATGTCAAAGTTGAGATAATGAACCCAGAACCTTGACTGATGACAATTAGAAACCTGCAAATGCTTAAATTCTGTCACTGCATGAAAAATGGCCTGCCATGTATTCTGCTACCTTCTCCTAGTTTCTCTAGGGATATCTATTACCGTTTCAAAAAAATTAATAGGTGCAGACAATTCTATGACAGCTGCTAAGAACACAGAGCATACATTTTTCGGCTATACTAACTTATCTGGAGTGCCTTAAACCAACAAGTATAATTGTACTGCTTAGATTAAAAACCCATACTCATCTTTCAACTGAGTTTTTAAATGGATGAAAAAGCCTCCTTTAAGTACAAAACCCAGAATGGGCTGCGGGGAGAAGGGGATGGGTTTAGATATACAAAGCTGCATTTCTGATGCAATAATCAGGATCTTATATTTCAAAATGAATCACAATTCTGAAGTTGGTTCTCACTGAGGGTAATATAACTGGTTTAACATTATATTTCCGCTTTGGGTGATTCAATGCCATACTATTTTTGACTTTTTTTAAATATCCCTGTTTTTTATATGTTAGAAAAGTTGGGTGGGGTTGCCAGGAGAACCTGCAGCTAGTAAAACAGCAGATTTCAAAAAGAGGGCAAGATCTGTGTGTAATGCCAGTATTAAAATATATAGCTGTCACTTGCAAATTTGAATACCATTTAAAACCACTTCCTCTCTCCACTCCCTGTAAAGGTCTAATCCTTTGACTGACAGTTGCATGCCTATCAGAAAACAGACTATGTTTATTCTGGTGCATTGATGGAGGCAAGCCTTAATCTACTTAATAGTCTTATCCATGATTTCTTTGGATAAAGGAAAGCAATTACTATTTCACTTTCTGTTGATTGCCTGTCCCTAGGAATGAACTGATCAGACTCAGAAATCCCATCAAATGCAATTTTACAAATTACATGAGACTATGGTAACTCTGGAGCCCTGGTGTGGCACTGTGGGTTGATACATCAGACAGCAAAGCCATTCGAACAGCAAAGTCTGTGGTTCAAGTTCACCAGCTGCTACTTGGAAACCCTATACAGGGTCGTTATAGGTCACAATCAACACGATGGCACTTAACAACAACAATGGTAACTCTGCCCTTCCTTCTGCTGTTATTTTCCATCTGACTTCTCTTTGCAGATATTACATAATGCACAAGAGAATAAATGGCTGGAAGTAATCTCAGATTACAAGGATTTTAACAAAGAATCAATTCCAAACTGCTATCAAAGTCAAAGATTACCATAGTCATTCTAACCCCATTCCCAAACACTTTTCAAATTGTGTTATTGGTACCTGTTGCAGTAACTACAAAAAAAAAAAGAAAGCTTTACAAACACATTCTAAAGCCCAGCCCGATCTTTGATGGAAAGGGAAAACTACTGATGTTTGGATACAGCATGAATATTTAACAGAGTTAAATATTCAACAGAGTTATCATTGGTTAAACCTGGAGTCAGTTAGGCTCTTTGTTGCAGCAACAGGCTCAACAGTACCTTGAATCTAGAAATTTGAGGCTACAGAAATAAATCTGAGTATCGTCACAGGATGCAAAATTGTTTTTTCCAGTGTTGGAAGTCAGGGCATGTAATGAGGCCTGAGGATGAACAAGAAACAAGGGATGCACGTAAAAAATCAGGAAATACAGAAAACAGGAGATTATTAAAACAATCCCTCAGGTTTACATCTAGGTTCTAGGTACTCTCACAAAAATCAACCATGTAGGCAAAGAAAACAACATGTGGGCTGATTTTCTTTATATCGCTCATGTTGTTATTGCTATTGTTGAGCGCCGTGAAGTGGCATCCAACTCATACCAACCCTGTATGAGGTTTCCAAGGAGCAGCTAATGAGTTTGAACCACTGACCTTGTGGTTCAAACCAATCTTGCAGTCCAATGCTTTAACCCACAGCACCATATTAGGACTCCATATCGTTCACAGCGCAAGTGAAATTTTAAAACAGTGCAAGAGTATTAAAAACAAAAAGATAATTCCAATGCTTGCAGTTTTTTCTTCTATCAGGAGTTGGTGTCATTTACTGTATTTGGAAAGAATAGCTCAGGACTGAGATATTTTAATTCTTCCTCTAATGAGAGGTTCTTTGCAATTCTTCTAAGAACACTTGTTTTCCAGAGCTTCCTTCTCCCACATTCTCTCCCACATACACATGCTAAAAAACATTATGTAGGGTAGGCTTGCCTGGTTAAAATATTATGTTTAGCAGCTGAAGCTGGCATCCACAGTCAAGAAGTATACATGTGCACTCACAAATAGCAGGAACCACCTACCCTAAATTTGCTTGTAAGGGAAAAATCACTTTTAAAATTGGGTCATATCAACACTAGCTGTGTACCACTGTCAAGGAGTCCCTAGATGGTGTAAACAGTTAACATGTTGGACTGCCAAGCAAAAGACTGGAGATTCAAGTACACCCAAGAGGGACTTTGGAATAAAGACCTAGTGATTCATGTCTGAAAAATCAGCCGTCAATGGAGCACAGTTCTACTGTGATGCACATGGGTTGCCATGCGTTTGGGTTAACTGGATGGTTACAGATACATTTTCAAGGATATGTAACTCTTCTTACATATCCTTGAAAATGTAACAGTCTTGTATTTTAGTATTGTTTCTTTAGACATGGTCTCTGTCAATCAGGAACTCCGTTTCTAGAAAGTAAGAGAACTCAGTTATTTTTCTTTGGCAGGGGGAAGGACCTCACTCCTTCTTTATCTTGGAGGCGAACTACCATCTCCTGGCCAGTCATGTTATTAGATATTTTATGCCCTTTATGTCCAGGAATACAGACTGTGTTCCTAAACCAGCAGCAGGAGCAGCACCTAGGAAACTGTTAGAAAGGCAAATTACCAGCCTTCAACCCACACCCACTGAATCCCAGGCTTTGGGGATGAGGTCCAGTGGTCTATGTTAGAACAAAGCCTCCAGGTTATCCTGATGCAGGGTCAAGTTTGAGAACTACTGCCTTCTAGCATGTAAATAGAATAACCGGCCTTTTGAGGTATGACTTGATATTTCCATCTCTTGATGTGGAAAGGAAGACTGGGGTGTGGATATGATTTGTCCCACAGTCATTAATGAGACAGGAGTTTAGACTCCAGTTGTTCAGATTTCTGACCTTGAACCCTTTCTCTGCAGCCTTATATAGTCACAGTTGGCCATAGAAAATAACTTCAAGGTTTGCAAAAACTTTTTGACTGGCCTTGTGAGAAACAAGATAGCTTCCAATGCCAGGGAAAGGCAGATTGCAAAGCATGAAAGAACAACCGTACTTCCGTATCTATACCTGCAGCCACATCTCTTTTTCTACCCTCAGTCCTGTCTCTAACAGAGACACCACGTCATACACTTGAACTGGGAGGTCTCAGCAACAGTTATGGCACCAGCAGAGCGGCCCAGTGTGGCATTCTAGTCTTGATCTCAATGAATTCATATTCTAGTTCCTAAATGCACACAATCCATACGTTTATCAGCAAGTAAAATACAGGTGGCAGTGTCTGACCTAAACACAATGCAACCTTGGGACATACACATCTTTTACTCTATTCCAAGAATTCTGAGTCACGTGATAGAAGAGACACGTGAAGCAGAAGACAGAACAAGAAAGAAACAGAAACAGATTCTTTGGGGAGTGATTGAGAGATTTTTGAAACACAAGAACTTCTTTTCTTCTTACCTCACTTTTAATTGATCAGAGTTATCAAGAAAGATAAAGAATTCACTACTCACAGTTAGGAGTGGGTTTTTATCACTAGGGGGAGCAGGCTATATTTTCCTTAAAACTGTTGTCATGGTGCATATAAAACTAGTGATACTTGAATAAGATTGGTGGATCGTATCAATGTCAATTTCCTGGTTGTGATACTGTACTGTAGCTATGCAAGATGTTACTAGTGAGGTGAGCTCAGTGCATATTGGACCAATGTGTATTATTTCTAACAATAGCACATGGATCTACAGTGATCACAAAATAAAAACCTTCATGGTACCATAACATGGGCAAATAGTGGTCTGAGAAATGTAAACTGGGGCCATATTCTTTTAGATCCATAAATGCCTTTCTGGGCTTTCAAGTTCTCACAGCTCCTGAGCTGCTGAAAAGGAAGCTCAGTGGCAGAAGGAGGCTCTCATATCATTTGTACAAGTTCACTTAAGTTACGGAAACCTAGACGCTCTTGATCACTGTCTAAGCCACACGCAGAGAGGGTCTCCTCACTCCGGCAACTCATAAGCATGTCTAGCACCCATCCTTAGGTGTAGTTGCTAGGTAACATGGTCACTCTGCTATTTTGGTACAACATCTCTATTCGTTTCTCAAAAGGTGTGGATGGTTTGGGGATAAGAATCTTTATAGGAAAAAAATCTGCTGGTTGCTGCCTATCCAGTTCTTCCCCCGCCCCAAGCTGCCAGACGGAATATTTAAAAATACACCTAAGCTGTTGTTGGGAGCCAAGAATGTCACGTCAACTGACTGCCTGTTAATGGTTCTGATGGGAGGCTTGATATGACACAGACATCCCAGTAGAAAATTTAATCACAGACAAGATTAGACAAGACACTGCAGAGCTGGTGGAGGCTGTTTCTTGATACTCCCCCACCACCACCACCACCACCACACACACATACACACACAGATCTATAAAGAAAGTTCTCCAATCTGTGACAGGAAATACCAGATAGTCCCTAACCACAACTTTCCAGGAAGTCAAAAGATAGGATGCGTGCCTCCATCCCGTCGATAGTGTGGTGTGAATACCACAACAGGATGAACTCTTTGCAAGCAAGTTGGACAAGATGAAAAGTTTTTGTTGTTGTTGCTTTGTTTTGAGAATACTGACTATGTCAAAGACATAAAGATTTTTAGCCTATGGAGCAAGTATTTTAATCACCATTTTATAGATCACTAGGGATTATGTGAAATGGTGAATTAATTTGCCCAAGATTTCATAGCCAGAGAAGAAGTGGTAGAGTCAGGCTTCAAACTAGACTCCAAATTCATCCTCTTAGCAGTCATGCTCTGTATGCTACGTAGACTTCCAAGCCCAGATGTTTCTAAGACTTTATTTATGGATAATGCAGCAAACATTCTTGTGGGTCTCTCAGATATTAAATTGTTGCTGTTGTTAGCTGTCATGCAGTTCACACCCAACTCATGGCACTCATAGCAACCCCTCACACAACAAAATAACACACTGCCCTGTCCTGCACCATCCCCAAGATCTGTTGCAGATGGAACCATTGTGAGCCATAGGATGTTCATTGGATGATTTTCAAAAATAGATGGCCAGGCCATTTTTTCTAGTCTGTCAATCTGAAACCTATTCAGTATCACAGTAACATGTAAGCCTCCAGTGATAAGACAGTTGGTAGCTCCTCATGAGGTGCACTGTCTAGGAATCAAAATTGGGACACTCTCATAGAAAGTGAAAAGTCTACACTGAACACCAATAACCATTGTTATTAAATATTGGTACTTGTTGGTGTTAAGTGACATCAAGTAGGTTCTAACTCATAGTGATCCTGTATAGGGATTCTGAGGAACAGCCGGTGGGTTTTGGACCACTGAAGTTGATCATGGAAAATCATTATTGCAGCTGAATAAACTGCAATAAATAAAAACCAAATATAAACACAACTTATGATGGAGGCATTTTTCTACGAGTACAGAAAACCAGAAGATCTTAATGGATCAAAACAACCGTCTTGAGAATAATCAGAAATATAAGGTGGATATGGAATATGTGGCTAATTGCTTCCATAAGCAAATGCCTCCTTGGCTATGAGACCAGAACTGGATGGTGCCCAGATATCAGCATTGAACATTTTTATTCAAAAGTCCATAGAAGAAGCCTAATCAAAAGGGGGAAAATGCAGAACAGAATTTCGTATTTTCATGGAATCTAGATTTTCTGGAGCCACAGAGGGTAGGTGAATCACAAAAAATATTGTACTGAGATACTCTTTGAACCTTAAACCAAAAACACCTCATGAACTCATCTTAAAACCAAACAATGTGTTGTTTAATTTAACTAGTTAGAATGGTCTTCCTTGAGCCTTACATTATTTTAGAATTATCAATATGGAATCAAATAAACAACTTGAAAGATTAGATAGGGACTTTAGAGGACAATGAGTTTATGTTCATGATGTAGAAACAACTCAGAAAAGGAGGAGAATATTTGCACAATTCAAAGCCTGTAATCAGTGTCACTAAATGTGGTTCGCAATAACAACAACAAAATAAATAAAATTTAGAAGAAAAAAACCAAACCTATCTTAGTCCAGATTAATCCATGCAAAAGATAGAGCTAGGAATTATAGATCTGCACAGCTCACAATTTGTTTTAAAGAGCTTTGCCTCTCTACCACTGAAACAGTAATCATTATAATACCTCAAATGCATGTAGTGTTTTTAGGATTTACGAAGCACTTTCACATACATTATCTCATTTGTTCTTTATAATAAAGTCATGTGTTCCTTTAACATCCATGATACGTTCTGTGAAACAGAACCCTGTGTGATTTGGATGTGTGAACATACTGTAGTCTAGTCCTGCTTTTTCTTTAAGCATCTCAGATTTTTGTCTTAGCAGTGATCCTCAAAGTCCTAAGAGAAATTCACTTTTGTATTTGATCCTCAATCCCTGTCATTAGCAATTTCTCCATATCTCGTATAGGTCCCTCTTGCATTTAACAGCTTGTATGATTTTTTTTTCTTTGATTTTGAGGATCCCTGTGAGTTTCCAGTACTACGCACCTAAGTCTCAAGCAATTACACTCACTGATCTTCCATTTTTGCATTGTTTCATAATCATTTTTTCACTTGGAAATCAGCACTTTTCCTTTGCCTCTTGCACTGGTTTTGCTGTATTTGGGAGTCATGATGCACTTCACAGCAGTACTTTTGAAAGAATATCAGACAGAGGCGATGTCGCAAAAGATACATAATACATGAGACTGGATGCTGCTTCCTACAAGCTGAAGCATACTGTTAATGGTAAACTCTTTAGATAGAAAGTACAGTGTGTACATAAACCAGCAACACAGGCGTTTATTATGATTATCAAGACTAATATATTATAGGTTACATATGTAACATACCATCATGATACTACTGGTAGCATACAAGAGACATGAGATACACATGTTGTATGTAGGAAGCCGTTATGTTCACTAGTGCATGATCATAATCTTATAAACTCAGTTAAGACATTTCATTAATGAAGAAAATGGAGTTTACAGAGGGTAAATGAATTAGCTATAGCACTGCTTCTCAGAGGGGGATCTTCTGCATTTTGGACACGCCATGCGTGTACAGTACAGGATGTATAGCAATCATGGATCTCTATTTATTAAATGCTAATCCTTCTAGCTAGTCATTGTCACAATAAAGCCCACATCCAACCACATTTTCAAATGCTTCCTAGAGCACTTGTACCATTTTCTTCCCATGGAGAGCCAATTGATAGTGAGAGAAATATGAGATACCATACTTTAGTAATGTCTGCAACCAAGATGGAAATCTGTGCCTCCAGGTGGCAAATCCAGCACTCTTTCCACCATATTGTCACTTTACACCATCAAATGGGAGGTCTAGTCAGGAGCTCTGATAGCGTAGTGGTTACGAATCGGGCTGCGAACCTTAAGGTCAGCGGTTCGAAACTACCAGCCACTCCGCGGGAGAAAGATGAGGCTTTCTACTCCCGTAAAGATTTACACCCTTGGAAACCCTGTACAGGGTCGCTATGGGTCGGACCCGACTCGATGGCACTTAACAACAACAACAACAGTCAGGAATGTGTTGTTGTTGCTGGGGACCACTGAGTTTTTGTCCAACTCACAGCAACTGTCTGTAAAGTATCTGAGGCTGTAAATCTTTACAGGAGCTGAAAGCCTCATCTTTCTCCTGCGAAGCAGCTAGCGGGGTTGAAATGCCAATCCAGTGGCACCACTGGAGGCCAGAATACAATGAAACAATCCCATAAAACAGTTCCCATCATATCAGTCTCCAGCAATAGTACATTAAAGTAACTGGGCAGAAACACAGGGTTATTGTTAAGGAAATGGGCAAAAGACCAGCTGATCATTGTGGTAATCCCACCTTTGTCATAAAAAGTTATCTTTTCCTTTTTTTTTTTTTTTTGTTTGTTTTTGATACCATACATTATAGGAATCAGCATCAAAGATACAGACAGATCATTGTTAAAGTGTTGTTGTGTTGGTTCCAACTCAAATAATGACCCTATATAAGTTTTCCAAGAAGTGACTGGTAACCAATCTTGTGGTTAGCAGTCCAGTGCTTGTCCTCCAGCACCACCCCAGGACTCCACAGATCGAAATAGCACAGCCTAATATGACACAGGGCTAGGGCTACACTTGCCCTGCACATCAGTAACTTTTAAATATTCAGTTTAATTAAAAAATATACAGGGTCCACATGGGGTGCCAAATTAGATGTTTGATTAAGTATGCTTTAATAACATGTAAATAGTGCTAATAGGCTTTTCTTTAAAATATTTCTTCTACTTAATCATTATTTTGCTAGTTTTTGTTGTTATCAAGTGCCATCGTGTACGTTTCAACTCATAGCAACCCTGTATAGGGTTTCTGAGGAGCAGCTGGTAAGTTTGAACCACCAACCTTGTGGTTCATACTGACATTGCAGTCCAGTGCTTATCCTACAGGACCACATCAGGACTCCTTATTTTTCTTAGGACTTTGTTGTTGTTGCTTTAATTATTAAGACTGTAAAGTAGCTACCTCAATAATCCTGCCAAGAAACAAGTGTCTGATTTAATCTACCTGTTTTTTCCACAAATTTGATTTTTTTTTTCCCCATTGACATATGCATGATGCATTTCACTACAGTTCCTGCCACTCCCACCTGTATTACACCTAATATCCAGGTAGTTTCATCTTTTACCTTATATATATAAGGGAGTCCTGTGGGTACTGGAGTTTAAGTGTTGGGCTGATTACTACAATGTCTGTAGTTCAAACCCACTTCATGGGAGAAAGATGATGCTGTGTACTCCCAGAAAGAATTGCAGTCTTAGAAACCCTAAGGAGTATACTTTCTCTTCTAGAGTCTCTATATGAGTCGATTTGATGGAAGAGGGTTTTAGATACATAATCCCTGGAGGAACTTGAGTTTGATGCCCATAAAGAGGTGAAATTGTCTCGGGCTAATAATCCAACATAAAATAAAAAGTATTGAAAATAATGAAAACAGAATAAACAAGATTTTAGGACTTTGTGGCTATGGCTTAAAAGGATGTGAGCTCGTCATCTTCTTAGACATTGGTTTCTCTGCATCAAAGATGAAACCAGTTTTATTAGTTCCTCCATGTCACAGGCTACTGTGATGACTGAATAAACAGATAAATATGAAAACATTTTGATACAGCTCAAAGTGCAACTTCTATATCCACCCCAGGTCATGCACTAAGGGTCTAACATTTGCTAGACACTCTTCTGGGTTCTGGATCAAGAACAATATGTAAAGCAAACCTGAAACAAGATGTTATTATTAGCTTGCTAGGTTTTATGCCCAGGAGCCCTGGTGGCATCATGGGTTATATGTTGGGCTGCTAACCACAGGTCAACAGTTCTAATCCACCAGCTACTCATCTTCAGCAGAAAGATGAGGTGTCCTGTTCTTGTAAAGATTTTCAGCCTCAGAAACCTTATATATGGTCCCTATATAAGGGACACACCATCACCAGACTTTATACTCAAGGCTAATGAATACCCTTACTTGTTTCCAACAGTTATTTCTTTGCTATAGGATCAAAACTCGTTCATACTGAGAAAGGTACCATGATGGAGAGAAGTTAAGTTACAAGGCGATGCTGTTTCAAATGGCTTCTTCTTTTTTTTTTTTTTTTTTGAGGGCAAGTAATTTAACTGGGGGAATTGTGGTATGTAGCTGTAGGATAGGCACTGGACTGCTGACCACAAAAAATTTGTGGTTCAACTCACCAGTCACTCCTCAGAAACTCTATATATGGTTGCTCAGATGTCCTCTTGATTACAAAATTCAGAAGCCATCCTTACCAAACACACAACCTGTTGTCCATAAACAGGGGGAGTGGTGGTCGTGGTTCTGATTCATAGTGACACTGTACAATGTCTCTAAGGTGGTGAATATGGGAATAGAAAACCTCATCAATCTTCCTTGGAGCAGCTGGTGGATTCGAACAGCTGACCTTGTGGTTAGCGGCCCAATGCATAATCTACGTACACTACCAGGGTTCCTTAAATAGGAATATGTCCTCTGAAATGTATTCCCTGACTTCTGTCCACCACCACTAGGTAAGTGGGTCCCCACTCAGCTCCTATAGTACCGAGTGCTTTGTTCTAGTACGGTATCTTTCACATTATGTATACTAAAATTGTTACTTTCCCGAAGACCATAGCATCTTTACACAATCGCTTTTCTCCAGGACTGGCATCTACTAGGCCCTCGGCTTTTCCATCTGTGCAGAGATGCAGATAGTGTTCGTCTTTGAAAATCATCCCCTCTCTCCCCTAGCCCACAGCAAGTGGTCAAAGCTGCTTCCTTAGGTTCTGACATTTTTACAAATCAGGATCAGCTCCAACATAAAAGAGAACATTTACCCCCGTCTGAGTTAAAAGCTTTTTCCTAGTCCACTTTAATCACAATCATCTGCTAGCAATTTTTCTTCCCTCTTAGATATGCTTATCAGCCAAATGTGTGCACCAAGTGAGGAAAATGCTGGAAACACTTTTGCTGTTGTCTTTGTTCTCCCCTCCCCAAAACCCATAAAAGAGTAAATACAGAAAAAACAAGGGGATAAGATAATGGCTACTCAGTGACAGAAGCTATATTAATTAGATACCCCATAACCCAACTTAGTAATAAACAAAGTCTCCCTATAGGAAAGTGGTTCTATAGCTGCACAGGCATGATTTAAGAAAACCTTCAATACAGGATCATCGCAAGATTTTAAAGCTACCACACTAACTGATGGGGTGTTCTGGGCCTGGATATTTCTTTCCTAAGATAAGACACCACATGTTTTATGAAACTGTAAGTAGATTCTTCTTATAATAGAGAAACACATACACACACAGAGTACATCTCATCGAAACCCAGACTACAGGGCACCATACGACACTTGGATTACCCAGTCAGTCTTTTTCAAAAACTGGTGTATAATAGCCTCACATATCCTCCTACAAATTGTGGACTTCCCCAACTTCTGGTGGCCATGAAACTTCCAATTTGCTGGGGAGGATGTATTCCTTAATAGGAACTAATGTCAGAAACATCACTTTCCTGCACAGATAATTGTAGAGAAGTGTATTCATTTCAAAATTATAACTTAGGATATTTGCTCACTAGCCACACAGACCATTTTAAAGGCAGCAGCTCACGGAGGCGTCCTAAAGTCCTGGGCAATATTTAAACAGAGGCAACTTACTTTTTGCATGTGATACTAATGACATTATTCAATGACTTCCCCACCCCTAGGATCACTTTTGTTTATGATGGGGACAAATATGGAACTCTTCCAACTGATTGGCTAGGTAGCTATTTTCCAAATTTCTTAGCATAGTCAAGTGAGTGTCTCCAGCACAGCATCATTTTGTTGCAACATTTCAATTTGTGTCAGTCAGTTCCTGGAGCCTTGTTTTTTGGAAATGCCTTCAGAGCAGTTTTACCTTCTTCCTTCAATACCATTGGTTCTTGATCA
>NW_006408564.1:15528243-15530129 GCF_000296735.1 Chrysochloris asiatica
ATGAGCTCCATGTGTGCTGTTGTTGTTAAGTGTCATCGAGTCAGTTCTGTCTCATAAGATTTCAGAGGCTATAAATCTTTGCTGACGCAGAAAGCCTTATCTTTCTCCAACATATGTATGTATGTTGTTGGAAAAAAAAAAAAAGGAATTTGCAATGAATAAGTACTTAGCCTTGTGAAATTCTATCATGTGATCTCCAGTATCATTACTATCACCAACTGCTCATTGTTCTTTGTTTCCAACTTTCATTTTCCAATCACCAATAATGATTAATGTATCTTGAGTGCATGCTTGATCAACCTCAGACTAAGAAGCTGGTAGAAGAATTCTTAAATTTCATCATCACTGGCTTCCATGGGTTGGTGCCTAAGTTTGAATAACAGTGTTATTAACTGATATTACTTTTTGTTGTTGTTGCTGTTGTTAGGTGCTGTTGAATTGGCTCCAACTTACACCAACCTTATGCAAAATAAAACGAAACACTGCCCAGACCTATGCCATCTTCACAGTTGTAATTACACTCAAGCTCATTCTGTTGCCACTGCGCCAAACCATCTCATTGGGGTCTTCCTCTTTTTCACAAAACCTCCACTTTATCAAGCATAATGTCCTTCATCAGGGACTGGTCCCTCCTGATAATATGTCCAAAGTATGAGAAACTAAAACTCGTCATCTTGGCTTCTAAGGAGCATTCTTGCTGTACTTATTCCAACACCGATGTATTTGTTATTTTCTTTTCTTTTGTTTTTAAATTTATTTATTTCTCAAAATACTTTCAATATTTCAATATTCTTTTCCTACAAGTCCACAAGAGCCAAAATATGACCTTGAATATACCCCACCTTAATTTAGACACCATCTCAAGACCAGATTCAATGCTAATGACCGAAGACTAGAAGAACTGTGGGATGGTACCAAGAACATCATACAGGAATAAAGCAGAAGGTCATTAAAAAGACAAGAAAAAAAAAAAAAAGGATGTCAAAAAGCTTTGATACTTGTTCGGGGGGTTGACCCACCGACCTTGTGGTTAGCAGTCCAGTGCTTATCCTACAGCACCACCCCAAGAGTTGATAGATATAACAAAATTCCTAGGTGGTACACACCGTTTGTACTCAATAACTAACCCAAAATTGACAATTCAAGGCCACTCAACAGTACTGTGGAAGAAAAGACCTAGCAATATGCTTCTATCACGGTTTCAACCAAGAAAACTCTCTGAAATAGGTTTACTTTGTGTCACATGTGAGCACCATGAATTGGAATTGACTTGATAACAACAAGAACAAACAATAACATGACAATCATCACAAAAGCTAACATCTCTCTTTTTCTATGTGCCAGATGCTGTGCAGAATTTACTGGAATTAGTACTCATGAAAACTCTTTGAAGTCAATATTATTATTGTTTTCTAGATGAGAAAACTCTGAGGAAACCCAGAGTGGTAAAATAACTATTCCAAAGCCACACAAGGCAAAAGTGGCAGAACCACTTTGGCAACCCAATTCAGAATCCAAACGGATTCAGAAGAGGCCATGGAACAAGGGCTATCATTGCTGATATCCGATGGATCTTGGCTGAAATCAAAGACTATCAGAAAGATGTTTACCTGTGCATTATTTACTACACAAAGGTTTTCTATTGTGTGGATCATGACAAGCTATGAACAACATTGCGAAGTGTGAGGATTCCTGAACACTTGATTGTGCTCATGAGGAATCTGTACATGGACCAAGAGGCAGTTGTTCGAACAGAACATGGGAACACTGAATGGCTTAAAATTAAAAAAGGTATATAGCAAGGTTGTATTCTTTCACCATACTTATTCAACCTGTATGCTGAGCAAATAATCCGAGAAGCTGGGTTCTATGAAGAAAAACGTGGC
>NW_006408564.1:15530229-15569965 GCF_000296735.1 Chrysochloris asiatica
AATCTGCTGCACAAGACATTTTTAAAGTGTTGAAGAGCAAAGATGTCACTTGAAGACTAAGGTGTGCCTGACCCAAGCCATGGTATTTTCAATAACCTCATATTCATGCGAAAGCTGGACAGTGAATAAAGAAGACTGTAAAAGAATTGATGCTTTTGAGTTATGGTGTTGGAGGAAAATATTGAAAGTGCCATGGGCTGCCAAAGAACCAACAGGTCTGTGTTAAAAGAAGTGCAGTTTGTCTCTCATACTTCAGACATATTGTCAGGAGGGACCAGTCGCTGGAGAAGGATATCACATTTGGTAGGGTGGAGAGTCCGAGAAAAAGAGGAAGACCCCCAGCAAGATGGATTGGCAAAGTGGCAGCATCAGTGGGCTCAAGTGTGGCAATGATAGTGAGGCTGGCCCAGGATCTGGCAGTGTATCGTTCTGCTGTGCATAAGGTCGCTATAAATTGGTACTGACTTGATGGCATCTAACAACAACAACACCGTTCTCCCCTACATGAGGCTGCTTCTGTGAATTTATCCCATTACACAGTCCATGATTATAGAACTGAGATGGTGGCTGTGTCCTTTGGCATAAGCATTGGGCAGAAGTCCTGAATCTTGAATCCTCCATCACCAACTTAGTGTATTGTTGTTGTTAGGTACAGTTGAGTTGGTTCCAACTCATTGCCTTATACAAATCACATTTTCATCAAGATTTCATTTGATTGGAGGTAAAAAAAAAAAACAAAAAGCAAAAGACAAAACTAAAAAACAAGCAAACTTGTTCACTATACCTTACAGGTATTTGTAAAAAATTTTAAAGTTCATAGAGATGATCTACAATGTAAATTCTGTGACTATATTCACCAAAGTATCTCAAACATCTGAAGCCATAATAGGAAGTACTTAATATTTGTATTGCATGATAAATGAGAGTTCCAGCAAAGGAAACAATCACTGTGCAAGACGTATTAAATTCAACAAGTATTTATTGTGTAGTTGATCTGGGTTGACTCTCTAATAAGAACTATAAGGCTAAAAAAGCAATTAAATTGAAGCCTCAAGACCACCCTACAATATATCTGTATTATCATCACATGAAACAGGTAGAGGAATCAGAGAGTTGGAAGAACTAAGTGTCTTGCCCGAGATTATTGTTGTTGTTAAGCGTGTCGAGAGATTTCAAGTTGTAGTGACCCTGTATAGGATGTCTAATGCTTTAAATATTCATGTGTGAATATTTAAGCAGAAAGTATCACCTTTATCCTGTGGAGCAGCTGGAGGGCTCCAACCACTAACCGTGTGGTCTGTAATCCACTGCTTATGCTATGGATTATATTAATTATACAGTTAATAAGTCTTAGAGCTACTATTTGAGCTAAGTTTGGTTAAAAAGTGGTGGGAATGAAAAGATGAATTACACTACTGCTTGTTTTCTTAAGGAATTAACAATTATGTATAAAAATGACAAAAGAAGATCTTATGCTTAAGAGTTATAAAAGAAACACAAATCAAACAAAGGCGGGTGAGACTAACAGTACATAAATTTATCAGGGATAATGGTGCAATCGAGAATGCACTCAGCTGCTAACTAGAAGGTTGGAGGTTCAAATCCACCCTTGGAAAGAAGTCCTGGTTATCTACTCCTAAAAATCAGCCATAGAAAATCCCATGGAGCACATTTCTACTCTGACACACATGGGGTCACCATGAGTTGAAATCAACTCAATGGCAGCTGGTTTTGGTTTCTCAATCCAGGCTACATTGAAGAATCATGGGAGCTTGGTACTGGTATGTATTTTTTAAAATACCGCAGGTAATCCAAGGGTGCACCTAGACTTGAGAAACACCTATTCATGCAAATCTCTCTTTTTTTTTTTTTTTTTCAGGTAGCTGTCTTCCAAATTTCTTTCTTTTTTTTTTTTTTTAATTAAATGTTTTTATTTTGCATTGAGTGAAAGTTTACAGGGCACATCATCAGCTTCACATTCAACCATTCATATAGCTTGTTTCATTACATTGATTATTATCCCCACTATATATCATCAGTTTACAGTGTTTCTCTCTATCCTCTTTAGCTTTTTTTTTTTTTTTTTTTTTTGGATGGGGGGGGGACTTGGCTTTTTGGAATTTACAGTCTCGGCTTTTAGGGAAGGTTTTTACATTTGTCTGTGGATATCCAGGGCTCATGTATGAGATTATTAACAAGCATTACTGAATAATCAGATGAGGAACAGTTTGCTATGTCTACTAGGTAGCTAGAGTCTGATCCTCAGAGCCTATGGTTTGGACAGTCAACAACGCTTGGGCCCACAGGGGCTTGGCCTCTTGACCGGGTCTGCACTGTCTGCATCTGAATCCTCCTTATTTATTGATTGTTTAAGGGACGCTGCCTGTCTTAGGTGGTCAGTGCGAATTCCTCAGTCTTACCAGTCATTGAGACTCATTGCAGCATGGCAATGACTCTGTCTTAAGTAGCCGAGGTTCCACGTGATCCTTATCCGTCTCTGGCCACACATCCAGCATAAACAGCCGCCATCCAAGGAAGACAGGGAGGGAGGAGATCAGCTGGGGACCCCATGCGCCCGACGTTGCCGGCCCACCACCTGCTCTAAGGTGACCAAGCAGGATCACTATGCTGAGGTTCAATCAAGTTCTTGGGGGATCTTACTCTCTAGCAGGGGTAGCAAATTAGTAGCCACTCAGTGTTCACTTTGAGAATTACTTATATCATAAATTTGAGCATGTAGCTGATGAATACATGCAAATCTCTTGAAGAAGTATTTTATATGAAGCCTTAAGGAATAAATAAAGTGACAACAGCTTCAGAGGAAGACAGAGCTTAAGTGACTTGCTCAAGTCTGTACAGTAATAATAACATCAAAGTTAAAGCAGAGTCCAAAAACCTTGTGCCTAGATCTTAGGGAACATTCGAGATAGAAACGCTGCTATCCCACATACCTTATCCACTAACCCACTGCCATCCAGTCAAGCCCCACTCACAGCAACCCTAGAGGGCAGAGTAGAACTGCCCTTTTGGTTCCCAAGGCTAGAAAACTTTACAGAAGTACACTTCCTTCATTTTTCTTCTTCAGAACGGCTGGTGGCTTTAAATCACCAATATTTTGATTCGCAGCTAATTAAAAAGAAGCCACCAAGGCTTCTTCGATCAACCTTATTGTTGTTGCTGTTAAATGTTAAGTTGGTTCCAACTCATAGAGACCCTGTATAGGGTTTCCAAGGAGTGCCTGGTGAGTTTAACTGCCAACCTTGTAGTTGGCAGTCCAGGGCTGATCCTTCAGCACTACACCAGAACTCCTCTGTTCTGTTGTTGTTAAGTGTCATCAAGTCAGTTCTGACTCACAATGACCCTGTATGGGGTTTCCAAGAAGCAGCTAGTGAGCTTGAACCACTGACCTTGTAGTTCAAATTGACTCTGCAGTCCCATTAACCCAAAGCCCATGAGGACTTGGCCTTAGAAGACATTAAACCTGTCTAGGCAGGTGTTTTCATGCTAACAGAGGATGTTAAGAATAAATTTCACCTTTGAAGCAGAGTTTTCACCTAGTAACATAAATTCCCATTTGAAAGGTACTTGCTACCAATTGGATTAAGAAATGGAGAGCAGAGAAGACTCTATTTAATTTTATCTCTATTGACATTGGTCATCATCAGCCTCTGATGTCAAACTACCACACTTTGCTTAATCCATATCTATAGATCCCAAATGCAAAAAGCCAAGCTGAGGCAGCACTTCACATGACAGAGGACGCCAACTACTGCAACTGCTCAACCATCTCCTAGTCTCCCAGTCATGGACGTAAAGCGCAGTGGAGGCAGGAACAGCTGTTTCTTGATGACTACCAAGTCATTTATGTTTGCTTCGAGTAAAGAGCCTCTTCACTCCTTTAAAAACAGCCATCAACAATTTCTCCACGTTCATTTTTCAGGATTGCTTCCACTAGATCAGGAATATTTGTTTTAGACCTATTTGTCATATTTAAAACTAAAAAGAATACAAAAGCCATGGGCTACTTTCTTTTTTAACCTGCTCCCTTTAAATGGTCTTATTCTTACGGAGGGTCTGGGCTACTAATGGGGGGGAAATAACACAAATGTTCTATTATTCTTGAATTTAAAAAAAATAAAAGTTGTAATTTCAACTGCATGACTTCTAGTACCTTTTAGTATGAGTTCTATTCTGGATGTCAGATTTATCATTGTCAAAGTTCTAGACTTCAGACTAATATAAGATGGGATCTTATACCTGCTTGGCTACTAACTGAAAAGTTGACAGTTCAAATCCAACCAGAGGTTCTTTGGTAGACTGTTCTGACAAGCTATTTCTTCAAGGTCACAGTCACTGAAAACTTTATGGAATAGAGTTCTACTTTGAAACACATGGGGTCACCATGAGTTGGAATTGACAACAGCAACTAGTTATTAGTTTTAACTGGTATGAAAGAATAAGAGTTTTCAAACTGGTCTCTGCAGAGTCCCATAGAAAGTGTAAGAAAGAGAATCTGGGGCTGATCATGGTTTTCCTCCTTATTCTGTGTACCTTACCGCCCCCCAAGAAAACATGTCCACACTCATCTGTTTATATATTGAGGTTCTGCATAACTTGGAAACTGAATTGTTCTTTCTTACTTGAGTGATTGTGATACTATTTTTACTTTTTTTTTTTTAATTTGAATTTTACAGGCTTTCTGTCAAAGGATTGTGTAAGAGGAAAAATAATCATGAGTGCGGATAAAAGAAAAAATGATATTTTCAACTAATTTGAAGATTCCGAGGTAACATGAAGGTGTGGTGTGGTGCTGCGGGCCCCATAAAACAAGAAGAAATGATGTTTAAGACACATAGATTTAGGATGTTGTTGTTAAGTGCCGTCGAGTTGATTCTGACTCATAGAGACCCTGTATAGGGTTTCCAAGAAGCAGCTGGTGAGCTTGAACCACTGACTTTGCAGTTCAAACAACTTTGCAGTCTGATGCATTAGCCCACAGCGCCACACCAGGACTCCACTTTTGGATCTCTTACAGTTTGTCACTATTGTTAGAACAAACAGAGATTGGTCCTGTACCATCCTCAGGATAACGTACATGTTTAAGTCCTTTGTTGCAGCCAAAGTTGGAGGATATTTTGAGTACCTTCTAACCTAGGGAGCTGTTCTTCCAGCACCATAGTGGACAATGCTCTGTTGCCATCAATAGAGTATTCAGTGGCTAATTTTTACCAGACCTTCCTTCCTGGTCTGTCTTACCCTGGAAGCTTCCGTGAAATCTATCCACCATGAATGACCATGCTGCTATTTGAAATATGAGTGGCAGTTTCCAGCATCATAACAATACACAAACCACAACCACCACAACAAAAACCCTCACAGATGGGTGGTACATACACAACCATAACTGGAGCAAGCTTGGTAAATCTCCATCAAGGTCTATGTACTTTTGAAGTTAGTGTTTCTATTTCTAAATTTTCCCCCAAAAAGAATTCTGCACTCTTCAGTTTATACCACATCAAAACAGCAGTTCTGAGACCTTAAAGGAAATCAAATTGTGTTGTTTTGAAATGTTGAGTTTCAGGAACAAAAATTAGTCTGAATAGACAAGATCAGAGCTATTATATGGATATGGTAAGGTTTTCTATTGAAATTCTCCCAGGACAGCCTTTGGTATCCTGGAAGAATAAGTAGGTGTACTTGTTATGATGAGAAAATACTTCTGGGTGCAACTTTCCCTGCTTTTTTTTTCACCAACACAGTTTTCAATATTTTTAAGACTTTTTCACAATGACACCCCATGACTATCCTGCATCCTTTGAGAAAATCTATCAAGAGTACCCCTTTGGAATCTCAATAATCATTCACTGCAACTTTCTGAGGTGATCTCTCTGCCTTGAATTTCACTGGTACAGCAGGTCCCCTAGGAAGGCACTGTTTTGATTGGACTTTGTGAAGGCAGCCTATGGAGATTAAGACATGTATATTACTGAGAAACTTGTCAGCAACCATCTACTGATTTCAGAAGCATGTTTAAACATGATCTGTTTGGACTAAAACAGAGTATGTATGACCTAGAAACCTATTTTGTTTTGTTTTGTTAAGTGCCGTTGAGTCGGTTCCGACCCATAGTGACCCTGTACAGGGTTTCCGAGGGTGTAAATCTTTACGAGAGTAGAAAGCCTCATCTTTCTCTCGCGGAGCAGCTGGTAGTTTTGAACTGCTGACCTTAAGGTTCACAGCCCGATTCATAACCACTAAGCTACCAGAGCTCCTTTAGAAACCTACTAGCAATGCTTAAACATTATCTGAATTCCTTTGGTCTTCCTGTCTATCTGTTTTCCCTGGAAGCATCAAAATTGTATTTGATTCTGAATACAGACAAGTCATGAAAGACAATGTAACAGATATTTTCATCTGGGATGTAGGTAAGGTATTTCCTTATCATTTGGGAAAATAGACAAGAAACTGGAATGTTCTTCCAATCACAATTCTCTTACACAAATACGCACCGTAAACAGTGAGTAGTGTCATAGTCCAGCCTGTCATCAGAGTTCTAATTTGGATTTTACTTACACTGTCAATTTGCTTAGAAGAGGAGGACAATTTTTAAATGAACAAGTTTCATTGTTTGGAGCATAAACTAAAAATTATCATAAAACAGAGATTCCTATATAATTTAATTATAAGGTTCTCTAAATATTTGCACACTGTAAACCTACTTTCTGAAGAAATAATGCCTCAGTTAGCTTTTGAATTGGAAAAAATGGAAAGCAGATGACTTTTTTTTTTTTAAGTTTTATGGGAATAAATGAAGTTATATTTCTCCATTAAATAAAGCAGAAAGAACTATTACTGCAGGTTACCTCATAGTAAATTTACATAATCAGGAAAAAGTTCAAAGATCGAGGTGTTAAATTCAGAAAATTCCATGTAAAATCCCCCGTTTCAGTTGGATTTTCCAAGAACCTATTTTCATCTAGGTACTCATATAGATTCAACTTCCTTACATCATGTCTATAAAATGATATCCAAACATACTTTCATTGTTACTTTTCTTTAATTGAATCTGTGATGTGACGTACTTAGATCTTTATGAGAAAATATGGGGCCATGTAAATTAAACATCAATTTCCTTTATCATTGCATGTATACACCTTGTAACTAGGAATTATGTGGGGCAGTATTGGCTGTCATATTATGAGAGAGAAAAGCTGCATGAACCTTACAAAGGACGCATGGCAAGTCGAAAAAGAGGCGGTACGGATATGCGTAGTATTGACAGAAGGAACTGTCAGACATTCTCCTGTTTACTGTGATGTTTAAAGAACATCTTAAGGGAACCCAGCTTCTTCATCCTAAGCCTAGACATGACAATGCCCAAGAAAATTAAAAAGGCAAAGGAAAAAAGAAAATGATGTTTGCATTTAAGCATCTTGAAGTAACATTTTGCATTGGTGGGAAATTCAAGCTCATCGGATGGCTCCATCAAAAACTGTGTCCTTCTGTCTTTCTTCACCTTCCTCTTTTTGGATTTTGTATCTGCAATTGTAGGCACGACTTATTGATTGAAAAAGTCAGTCACCGCACATATTTGCTAAATGTCTTCTGTGCTTCTTAACTCTGGATGTACATTGAAATCACCATGAAGGAGGACTATGTTAAGGCTCCATGATTGATGGAATAAGAATTGAAATGTTTTAACAAACTAATGGAGCACTGGAGGCACTCACTCATGTGCCCATTCCAAAGAAAGGTGACTCACTGGAATGCAGACATCATTGAATAAAATCACATGCAAGTAAAACTTTGCTGAAGATAATGCAAAAATGGTTGCAACAGTGCATCTATAGGGAGCTGCCAGAAATTCAAGCTGGATTCAGAAGGGGAAATAGAATAAGGAAAATCACTGTTGACATATGGATCTTGGTTGATAGCAGAGAATACCAGAAACATGTTTACTTCTGTTTTATTGACTATGCAAAAGCATTCAACTGTGTGGATCATAACAAATTGTGGATAATATTGTTAAGTATGGCTATTTCATAACACTTCACTGGGCTCATGAGGAACCTGTACATAGACCAAGAGACAGTCAGTAGAACAGAGCAAGGGAACACTGAATGGTTTAAAATCAGGAAAGGTGTGTGCCAGGGCTGTATCATTTCACCATATTTATTCAATCTGTATGCTGAGCAAATAATTCAAGAGACTGGGTTACATGAAGAAGAATGTGGCATTAGCATTAAAGGAAGATTCATTAACAATCTGCAATATGCAAATGACACATATGGAAATCAGTCCAAAAGTAAAGGCAAGTAAAGCATAGCCAGTTTCTTCCAGTCACATCATTGCAGACTCATGATACTAATTTGTTTCCATCATGTGGACCAAGTAGAGTGTATTTTCAAGGTAGCATTCTGTGCTGGGTTCTTCTACCAGAAACATTGGGGATGTCTCCTGATTCATGTCTGAGGCTTCTCAGTGTTCCTCCCTCTACAGACAGCTGTTTCCTTTTGATCTTATGAGCTGTCCTATACTATGTTTTACAATGAATAATGCCACCACTCCATGCGAGGTTATGAGGCTACAGTCAAGGAAGAGATATTTATTAAAAGGAGAAGACCACAGAGCAAACAACCATAGAGGAAAGAATGTAAAATTTAAGTCAGAGCCAAAACTAAATCTCAGCTTCACCACTTATTAGCTGAGTGGACCTGTGACAAACAATTTACCCTCTCTGGGTCTCCTTTTCTTCAACTGTAAAATGCAGAGAAATTGTGACTACTGGACAGGATTCAGATATGTCTAAATTGTGCCACACAGTGAGCCTTCAATAAATGCTAGCCTTTAGTTTCCTTCTTCTGATGTGATTAAAGATGGGTTAATTAAACATTAGTAAAACAGTATCCAAAATGCACATGCTGAAACTGACAGAGAGGGTTAGCTGATTTGAATAAGGAAACTGATTTGAATAAGGAAATCTGATCCTTTCAAGAAATCCATATGTTCCTTAAGAACATCACTCAACAGTAAGTTATGCATAACCAGCACTTGTGCAAACTGGAAAAGATGTATGCGCATACTTTTAGGGCACCCCAGAGATCAGCCCAGGGGTTCGTTTGCTGCACGTATTATTGACCTTAATAACAAATGGGCAATGGAATGATGAGGCTTGGGATGAGTCAGAAATGTGTATGTCTCCTAGTTTTATAGAGGAGGTTAACACAATTTTAAGTGATATGGAGAAACAAAGCTTGACTTTTAGATGGTAAAAAAAAAAAAGAAACTGAGAGACAGGAAGGAATGAGGACAGACCATGCAATACTTTGAAAGTCAAAGAGCTTTGATATACTATGAAAGGGTTTCAAAAAGTTGGGGAAAATATGCAATTAACTAGATAATGGAATATTTCCACAAAGTTTTGAAGCTCCCTTGTATACATGTAAGAAAATTTAATGTTACCCTATCCAGAGAAGCAGTCACACCAGAGACAGAGGCAGAGGTGATGACAAGGAGAGAGAGAGCAGCTGAGGACTCTAGACTCATGGAAAGAGAAAGGCTATGTACTTGTAGTCAGGAGGCAAGCTTGCAGAATGTATACTTTGGTTGTTTAAATGATTATATACTCCTGAGTAGTTTTGTTTATATCCAAAGATAAAAACAAATTTATAAAACAGAGGGAATAGAAGCAAATACTGTTGAATAATGATGTACGGAGGAAGGGATTCTAATCATTGCAACACAATATGATAGGATGAGTGTAAAACTGATGTTCTCCCAAGTAAACTGTCACTCAATTCACAATAAAAACTTTAAAAGAAAATCCAATGTTCGGGTCATTAGCCTCTAACTCTTGATTAACAAAGAATCTGTCAAACCAGATCTGAAAAGGAAACTAGGAAAACAATATCATTTACAACAGCCTCCCAAAAGATGAAATACTTAGTAATACATTTAGCCAGAGAAGCAAAAGACCTATACAAAGAGAACACTGTTATAAGAGACTTAAAAAAGTTTACAAAAATGTTAGAAATACCATACTCGTGGATAGGAAGACTTAACATTGTGAAAATGTCAACAATACTCAAAGAGTTCTGATGTAGCACTATGGGATGATGCACTGGACTGCAAGGTCCACATTCAACAAGGTTGGAGTTTCAAATTCACCAGACACTCCTCAGAAATTCTATACAGGGTCGCTACGAGTCAGGTCACTTGAAGGCACTTTACAACAACTCAAAGTAATCTATAGATATAATGCAATCCAAATCCAGATTCCATCAACATTCTTTAAAGAGGTGTAAAAACTGATCACTAACTTCATACGGAAAGAAAAGAGACCTCGGATAAGCAAAACACTGCTTAAGTAAAAGAACAAAGTTGGGGGGCTCTCACTTGTCCAAAGTATGAGACAAAGTCTTGCCATCTTGGTTTCTTTCTAAGGATCATTCTGGCTGAACTCTTCCAGCACAGCATAGAAGCTAGGAATCACAATACTTACTTTGGGCACACAATTTAATCCATAACACCCCAGCCTTTAGTCCCCCCAATTCATATATTTGCCACATGCAAAATACACTCACCCTACCATATCATTCCTAAAGTCTTAAATCAACTTCAAGTTCAAATTTTATCCTGGGGAAAAATACCACTTCATTTGTTAGCCTACGGAATCTAGAATCCAAGTTAACTGCTTCCAAAGAAAATGATTAAAAAAGGGCACAAGGTCAAATTTTCATTACAAGTTCGGGAAATTAAAGAAAAAGAAGAGATGAGCACTAAGTAAGTCCCAAACTCAGCCAAATAAATTACATTAGCTCTCAAGCCTTGAAAATAATCTTCTGTTCTCTCAGAGCATCAAGGCAATGGTCCTGCCTTCTAGATGTTGGACACATTTTCTGGATTCTGTGTGAAGGTCCATCAGTCAATGGGTCTCAGTTCCACTGGAACAACTCTGTTCTCTGTGCTTTGGACATCGCCATTCTCTTAGTCCACCTGAGTGATAACCCCACACCATGGTCCCAGAAGGACCCATTCTTCTGCCTTTTAGGCATGGCAGTCATGCCCCCTCAGTTTTGGGCTATAGTCTACACCCCTGGCACACCTTAATGAGAGCATAATGTTGCAGAACTGAGTTAGTGAAGATTCAGCTGTTTTAAACCCAGGAGGCTGTGGGTTCCTTTGAAACTAACAGATCTGCTGATCTTCGAACTCCTTCAGGAATGGTCCTTTTATTTTCTTGAAGGACAACATATGAAGCTCCTTTGGCCTCCTTCTGCATGTAAAACTCAAAAGAGGCAGGCAGTGTTTTTCCTTTTGTTCTTTCTCTTTCCCCTTCAGTCTAAGCTGATGAGATTTTCTGCTGTGGAAATTAGTTAGATCCGTTAGCCATGAGCTTAATCTCCTTAATGAAAGGTTATGTAGCCATGTCCTTAGTGAGCATTACAGAACACATGTTCTTAGCTCATACACCAAAATTCTCTAAATCTTTAAGTTTTGTTTTCATTTTGCACAGTTCATCTTAAGTCCATCTCTTTCTTTTTGCATTTGGCTATAAGCAACAAAAATAAACGCCGAGCCTTCTTTAATACCTTGCTTATAAAGCTATCAGCCAAAATTCCAAGTTTATCACTTACAAGTTCTACCTTCCACCAAACATTGAACAATATTCAGACAAGTTCTAAAGAGTTCTGGTAGCGTAGTGGTTACGAATCGAGCTGCGAACCGCAAGGTTGGAGTTGGAATCAACTCCACGGCACATAACAACAACAAAAAAGTATTCTTTCCTCCGTTGTCCAATCACATGCTTACCATTTTCTTGTAAAGCCTTTCTAGGGTAGCACTGTAGGATAAGCACTAGATTGCTAATTGCAATGTTGGCGGTTCAAACCCACCAACTGATGCTCAGAAACCCTATATAGGGTTGTTATGAGTCAAAACCAACTCAACAACACTTAACCAACAACAACAGAAGCACATTAAAAGTTCCAATTTCTAGCAACGTTCTGTTGCTGGTGCAATATGTATTCGCTAAGATGACAGAGACTTTCTCTAAGGTTCTCCTCACTTCCTTCTGCGTGCTCACAAGAATTTCCTTTGACGTCCATAATACTACCAACAGTCTCATTAAGGCAATCTCGAATTTTCTACTTGTTGTTGTTAGGTGCCATCAAGTCGGTGCTGACTCATAGCGACCTTATGCACAGCAGAACGAAACACTGCTGGATCCTGGGCCAACCTCACTATCATTGCCATGCTTGAGCCCACTGATGCTGCCACTTTGCCAATCCGCTGGGGGTCTTCCTCTTTTTCTCTGACCCTCCACCCTACCAAACATGATATCCTTCTCCAGAGACTGGTCCCTCCTGACAACATGTCCGAAGTATGAGAGACAAAGTTTGGCCTTAAAACTCTTCAAGCTTCTACACATTACCCAATTTAAAAACTGCTTATATATTTTAGATGTTTCTTAGCGCAGTACCCCACCCCACCCCAGTATAAAATTCTGTCTTAGTTATCCAGTGCTGCTATAACAGACATAACAAAAGTGGATGACATCTTGTTGGGGGTCTTTCACTTTTTCACTGACTCTCCACTTGACCAAGCATGATGTCATTCTCCAAGGACTGGCCCCTTCTGAAAATATGTCCAAAGTATGAAAGACAAACTCAAGCCATCTTGGCTTCTAAGGAGCATTATGGTTGAACACCTTTCAATACAGATGCTTGTTTTTTTCTAGTAGTCCATAGTATTTTCAATATTCTTCTGCAAATGCATCAATTCTTCTATTCCCTGATGAACATACTCATGCATATGAGACAACTGAAAGTACCATGTCTTAAATCAGGAGCATCTAAGTTCTCAAACTGATATATTTGCTTTTGAATACTTTAAAAAGGTCTTGTGCAGTAGATTTACCTAAATCAACCCATCATTTCATTTCGTGACTGCTGCTTTCACAAGTACTGATTGTGGTTCCAAGCAAAGTGAAGTCTTTGACAATTTTGATCTTTTCTCCATTTATCATGATATCATTTATTGGTATCATTGTAAAGAATTCTGTTTTCTTTACAATGAGTTGCAATCCATGCTTAAGGCCTAGTCTTTGATCTTCATTAGTAAGTATTTTAACACTGGAATACAGATTAGGATTTGCAACACATAATTTTGGTTCCACAATTCAATCCATAACAATATCCCAAATAGTTGTTACAAAAATTAAATGAGTCAGTATTTATAAAATACTTAGAAAATATCTGGATCATTGTTGTTGTTGTTGTTATGTGCCGTGGAGTCGGTTCTGACTCATTGCGACCCTGTACAGGGTTTCCGAGGCTATAAATCTTTACGGGAGCAGAAAGCCTCATCTTTCTCCCGTGGAACAGCTGATAGTTTCTAACTGGCTGTCCTTGCGGTTTGCAGCCCAATTCGTAACCACTACGCTACCAGAGCTCCTTTCTGGATCATAGTCAGTGTTTATTATTATTATTATTACTGATCTTGGATATAGAAGAAACTGCTTGAATTCTGTGACATTGATGGCAATCCCACACTGTAAGAGCACTCTTCCCATTTCCTACCTGTGTTCACTATTACTATAAGATAACACACTTGAGATATCTAGGCATCCGATTCCCCATGCATAAAATGAGACTCCTTCCAAATCACAGACTTTCCAGCATCTGCTTTGCTCCAGGCAGTGAGCAGGCCCTCCAAATATCAAGGTGAATAAGATAATACCCCTTTCCTGGTTAGACTCATGGTCCAAAATGAGCAGATAAATCCTTTCAAGAATGGAAATAGTAAACACAGGTAGCAAATGGGAAGAGTGCTGTTACATTGTGGGATTCCAATCAATGTCACAAAACAAAATACATATGAATTGTTGAACAGAAACCAATTTGCTCTGTAAAAAATAAAAAAAAAAAGTTAAGAGAAAGAAAGAAAGAACTAGGTCAAAACATGCACTAGGTACATGGCTAAGGGGATCCAATGAAAAAGTCAGATACATTAAAGAGTTAGGAGATAAACATGGAATGCCATGGTGGTTGATTCCACAGGGATGAGAGGGAGATAGACGGGTATAAGTATAATCACTGAGATTTCTAGCTTGAGTGACTAGGTGCATGGTGAGTACACCATGTAAAACTGGGAATTCAGTAGGGGAAGAGGAAGTTAATTGTATGTTTAGAGGGTTGGACAGGGAACGATGAGCTCAGTATGAAGCGTACCGAGTTAAAGTGAATTGGGTAGGACGTATTGAGTGAATCCAGACTAGGTTTGTAATAAAGATTAAATTAAATAATGCACATGGATTGCTTTGTAAACTACCAAAAAGCTAATTATCCTCACTATTATTGCCGCTAGCTTACTGTATGACCCTCTCAAGTTTGTATGTAACCTTTCCCATCTTTAAATTTCCAATCCATTTAAACAAGCATAATAACAGCCCCTCATCTCTAACTCATAAGGATGTTTGGATATAAAATGAAATTGTCTATGAAACATTGAGTTCTTTGTGGGTAAGATACATAAATCCAATGTAGTATTATTAAATGGTATTAAAATTCAAGAGACAAGACAGTGTACAACAGTGATTTCCACAGTGCTGAATAATGAGAAGCAATTATACCCTGAAATGCGTGGTTTAACATGCTAGCCAGATCACCATTATATTTCTAATCACATAAATGAAAACTTAGATCTTTTGTCACAGATGGACTTTTGAAGACCATTTCCTAAAATGTGTATAAGTTTATATGAGTACAGGCAGTCTTTGGGTTAAGAAAAGGATCCATTTTCAAGTGCGTCTTTAGATCAGATTTGCAGGAAAGTCATAGGAGATGCAGCTGGCTCTTATTTAGCCTTCCTTTAGTTCAAAAGCATTTACAATGATTTAAATGTTGCATGTGCAGCAAGTAACAATTGATTGTGATGATTTCTTGCAAGAAAGAGTTGGTTACTTTCATGTTGCTGTGATTCTGGAAGCTATGTCAACAGTATTTTCAATATCAGCAAAGTAACCCATGGTGGACAGCTTCTTGACTAAGAGAGACTAGGAAAAAAAAAAGGACTACCTCCAAATATTTAGTCACTAAAAACCTTATGAATAGCAGTGGAACACTGTTAGATAGCATCAGAATATTGAATGTTGAAACATGATGAAGAACACCAGAATACTGCTAGATACAGTGTTGAAAGATGAGCCACTCAAGTTGGAAGGCATGCAGAATACGACTGGGGAAGAGCTGCCTCCTCAGATTAGAGTTGACTGTGATAACATGAATGGAGCTAAGCTTTTAGGACTGATGGAGCACACTCAAAATGAAGAGAAACAGCTGTAAGCATCCATTAATAATCGGAACAAGGAATATAAGTATGAATCTAGGAAAATTAGAAGTTGTCAAAATTGAAATGAAATGCTTAAAGATCTATATCCTAGGCATTAGTAAGCTGAAATGGAATGGTATTGACCATTTTGAATCTGACACTCACAAGTTTACTGTGCCAGGAATGACAAATTGAAGAGGAATGGCATTGTATTCATCATCACAAAGGACATTTCAAGATCTGTTATGAAGTAAAAAGCTGTCTGTGATAGGATAATATCCATGCTCCTACAAGGAAGACCAGTTAATACAACTATTACTCAAATTTACACATCAACCACTAAAGCGAGTGATAATGAAATTGAAGAAATCTACTAACTTCTTCAGTCTGAAATTGATCAAATATTTAACCAACATGTATTGATCACTACTAGCAACTGGAACACAAATGTTGAAAATAAAGAGGAAGACTCAGTCTTTGAAAAAATATGGCCTTTGAGATAGAAACTACGCTGGAGATCACAAGATAGAATTTTATAAGACCAATGACTTCTTCATTGCATATACATTTCTTAAACAGCATGAAAGATTGCTCTATACATGGACCTCATGAGATGGAATACACAGAAATCAAACCGACTACATCTGTGGAAAGAGGCCATGAAAAAGACTCCATGTCATCAGCCAAAATAAGGTCAAAACAGACTATTGAAAAGACCATCAATTGCTCTTATGCAAGTTCATACTGAATCTGAAGAAGATTAAAACAAGTCCACAAGAACCAAAATACGACCTTGAATACACCCCACCTGAATTTAGAGATCATCTCAAGAACAAATGTGGTGAATAAGACAATAATGACCAAAGACCAGAACAGTTGTGGAATGACATCAAGAACATCATACAGGAAAAAAGCTAAAGGTCATTAAGAAGACAAGAAAGAAGGAAAAGACCAAAATGGGTTTTAGAAGAGATTCTGAAACTTGCTCTCCAGCATAGAGATGCTAAAGCAAATGCAAGAAATAAGGAGGTAAAAGAATTGAACAAAAAATTTGAAAGGGCAGGATGAAAAGAGAACGTTAGATATTAAAATGAAATTTACAAAGACCTGGAGTTAGAAAATCAAAAGGGAAGAACAAGCTCAGCATTTCTCAAACTCAGGTAACTGAAGAAAAAACTCAAGCCTCAACTTCCAATATTGAAGGACTCTATGGGCAAAATACTGAATGATCCTGAAGGTATCTAAAGAAGATTGAAGGAGAAGCCATCTGCAAGTGCCCAAGCCAGGATGACCCGTACTATGGAACCACTGGCAAAGAAGATCTTTAAACGCATTTTAGCAGCTGAACTTGTGGGCATTTTTGGAGCTTATTTTTTGTTTAATAAAATGAACACAAGTCAAGATTTCAGACAAACAATGAACAAGAGATTTCCCTTCATCTTGGAAGTTTATTATAAATCCATTGAGCAAGCTGGAATATATGGAACTAGAGTGGAAGATCAAGAAAAATGGTTAAATAGCAAAAATTAGGACCAGTCAACACGTTCAGCCTCCCATTTAAGCTGCTTGAAACCTTTGGAAGAAACAGAAGACAGATGCCTGAGACACTGTAGCCTGCTGGCAGTCCCACAGAACAGCTGACTCCATAGGAACTCCTGGTCTACAGCTCCTTCCCCACTCACAATGTCAAGTCCACCCACTGTGTGTGCTACTTTTCTTCTGTATCAGATCCTTCAAAATATATGAGAGGGCTTCAAAAAATTCATGAAAGAATGGAATGAAAAGATAATGGAACTCTTCTACAAACTTTCTGAAGCTCCTTTAAGTTTTACATCTTTAGAAATTCTAAGTCAAGACTCTTTAAAACTGAATAAAAAATTCAAGGTTAAATTGAAGAAACACACAGCAGAGTCATTGCACCAAAAAGAAATGGTCACTGTTCAACCATATCAGAGGTAGTGTATGATCAAGAGCCAATGGTTCTGAAGGAAGAAATGCAAGGTACACTGAAGTCATTGGCAAAGAACTAGGCTCTGGAAATTAATGAAATAGAAATTGAAATCTTTCAACAAACTGATGAGACACTGGAGGCACTCACTCATCGATGCCAAGAAATCTGGAAGACAGTTACCTGGCCAACTGATTGGAAGAGATCGTATTTGTGCCCATTCCAAAGTGAGGTGACCCAACAGTATGCAGAAATGATCAGACAATATTATTAATATCGCATGCAAGTAAAATTTTGCTAAAGATAATTCAAAAGAGATGGCAGCAGTACATTGACAGGGAATCCAGCCAGATTCAGATGTGGATGTGGATCAAGGGATGCCATTGCTGATATAAGATTTATCATTACTGAAAGCAGAGAATATCAGAAAGATGTTTACCTCTGCTTTATTGACTATGCATAGGCTTTTGATTATGCAGATCATGACAAGCTATAGACAACATTGTGAAGTATGAGTATTCTGGAACACTTAATTGTGCTCATGAGGAAGTTGTACATAGACCAAGTGACAGTTATTTGAACAGAACAAGGGGATACTGAATGTTTTAAAATCAGAAAAGGTGTACATCAGATTTGCTTTCTTTCATAATATTTATTCATTCTATATGCTGAGCAAATAATTTAGAAGGTGGATTATATGAAGAAGTACTTGGCATCAGGATTGGAGGAAGATTCATTAACAACCTGAGATATGCAGATGATACAACCTTTCTTGCTATAAACAAAGAAGACTTAAAATGCTTACTGATGAAGTTCAAAGACCACAGCCTTCTGTAAGGATTGTACCTCAATGCACAGAAAACAAAAATCCTCACCACTGAACCACTGAATTATATCAAAATAAATGGAGAAATATTAAAATTATTGAAGACTTCATTTTGTTCAGAACAATCATCAACACTTATGGAAGAAGCAGTCAAGAAATCAAACAACATATTGCATTAGGCAAATCTGCTGCACAAGACTTCTTTAAAGTGTTCAAAAGCAAAGATGTCAGTTTGAGGACTACAGTGGGCCTGACCCAAGTCATGGTACTTTCAATAACCTCATATGAATGTGAAAGTTGGACAATGAATAAGGAAGACCAGAGAAGAATTGATATATTTGAGTTATAGTGCTGAAGGAGAATATTAATAATACCATGGACTGCCAAAAGAATAAACAAATCTGTGTTGGAAGAAGGACAGCAAGAATAATCTTTAGAAGCCAAGATGATGAGACTTTATCGCTCATAATTTGGACATATTATCAAGAGGGACCAGTTCCTGGAGAAGGACATCATGCTTGGTAAAGTGGAGGTTCACTGACAAAAAGAAGACCCCCAATGAGGTGAATTAGCATAATAGCAGCAGCAATGGGCAGTAGCAAAGTGCAGCAATGATTGTGAGGTTGGTGCAGGATAGGGCTGTGTTTCATTCTGATGTACACATGAATCTAGTAGGGACCTACTCACTATGAGTAGGTACCTAACAACTACAGTAAGGGTTGGTTTAGTCATTTAAGGGATCTCATTAACATTTATGGACAAATTGTCCATAAATCAGACATCTGCCTTTACATTTGTTTGTGTATATGTTTGTGTTCAAAAAATGTGTACCCTTCAAATATAAAGATAAGAGATAACTAATAAAAAATATTTAGCAGCCTGGGTTCCTGGAGTTGGCTCATAAACCAAAGTGATAGCAGTAATATTTTTTATAGTATCTTCACATTTTAATACAAGCTCCTGATACTGTGACCAGAAGAAGTGGCTCACAGAAATTGACCAATAGTCAAAATTAAGGACTGGCAAGTATCCAAGTTATTTGGAAAAAACGGGGTCCCTAATCTGGCAGAATGTTGTTTACAAATCTGGTGGGGTTTTTTGTTTTAACTGCCAAACTTTTGTAGTATATTGTTCAAGTCAAGGGATAACAATAAAATAAATTTGTTTAAATCCTGTTTTGGAATACTAATAATCTTGGCACCTCCAAGAATCATTCACCTAAATGAGCAAGCAAAACTCCCCTACCCCTGCAAAAAACCCTCAGTGCCATGGCATCTATTCTAACTCATAGCAACCCTCTAGGACAGAGGTGGAGTTCTAGTGTGGCACTGTGGGATAAGTACTTGACTGCAAGCTCAGTTCCAATCACAAGGTCAACAGTTCAAACTCACCAGCGGCACCTTGGAAACCCTATGAGTAAGAACTGACTTGAAGGCATTTAACAACAACAACGTGAGTTGGAATGACTCTAGAGTAATTAACAGCAATAGGACAGAGTAGAAATGGCCCATAGGATTTCCAAGGCTGTAAGTCTTTAGAGTAACAGGGACCTCATGTAATTCATTCCCCATCTCCAGGCAGCAAATGAGATTCCTAAATTTCTCCTTGTAACACATTATATTGTTTCACAGTCCTTACTGCTGACAAACATCTCCTCTGAGTCTCATCTAAATCTATTGTTAGGAACCAACCAGCAGGTGAAATGTTGAGAGGAAAACATATTGATTGGTGAGTAAAAGAAAAAATAAAAATCCTTCAGTTCAAAACTAAGCAAAAAAAAAAAAAAAAAGTTCACTAGTCTAGATTTTCTTCATGTAACTGTCACAGTGACCTGTGTAGAAGACATGTGGCATAGCCAAACACTGTGTATGGGTGCATCTCCCAACCGTCTTCTTGGGGAGGGAGAAATCTTTAACCTCCTGGGTACTCACATTAGCACTTGGGCATACAAGAGGTAAAATAATTTATATTTAAAGAAATAAAATGGAAGTTCCTAGGACCACTTGACGTCCCTTTTGAATTACGGGGACTTCCCTAAAGAGGTACTTTGAAACCATGTCTTCCAACTACAGTTTTCTCTCCCAAATATGTCAATATTTTTCTTTGTCTTATGGTTCTCTCCCCCAATAATGAGGGGTGGAAAGATATGTATTTTCTTTAAGTCAAAGTATTTTTCACTTTCTAAAACTATTTCTACAATAGTTCTCCTATTCATGGGCATTAGCTATGAGTATAGATTTACATAACATCTATTCTCAGATTAAAACCAAACATGAAGAAATCACTCAATTCATATCCAAGAAGCAGATCATCCTATGTGAAATATATATTATGTAGAAGACAAGTCTATATGCACTTCATTCATCATGGATAAAAATGGGATAGTATTCACATATCTCCTTAGCAATAACAAGAGCTAGCCCTAAAATAATTCTTACCAATACTAGGTATTGTTGCAAGAATTTGGCACATATTATGTCACCTAATTTTCACAAGAATTCAGTGAGGTAAGTACTATTACTCTCCCCATTTTTCAGATGAGTAAACTGAGGTGCAGAGAAGCTAGCTTAACCCAAGGCCGGTAAGTGGTATGGATGAGATTAGAACTCAAGTAGTCACATTTCAGAAGTCTGTACCTTTAGCCATAATAGAGTGAGGATTTTCTTCAGTAAATCTACCCAATATAGACTACGCATCAAGATAATAATCTTTTAAATTTCATTACAAGACCGAGTTTAATTTTCTGCATAAACACTTCATCCATTTAATCATCATCACCATATTAACAATAGCAATAATCATAAATGTTTTTTGAGTGTCAGTGATGTTCCTAGTACTATAAAAGGCACGTTGCCTAGATTATAGCATTTCATTAAAACCTTCTAAAAATTGTACCAAGGCAGAGATTAGCTTCATTGTATAGGTGAGGAAATTGAGGCTCACAGAGTTAAATGTCTCTTCCAACATCAAAAAACAAGGAGGTGAAGAGCCAGGACCTGGAGTCCATGGTTCGTGCCCACCAATTATGACACACCACTTCCATTTCACTCTGGAGACCTAGTCTTTCTTAGAATTCTAATAATTTAAAAGCTCTGCAGTCACCTTCGTGATGCACAGGATTAACCATACATATGCAAATACCTCTACATGCTTGACAACATTCACTCTGAAGGTTCTTAGGCCTAGTTAAGTGTCATCAAGTCAGTTCTGACCCATAGCAACCCTCTGTACAGTTTCAAGGAGTGGCTGGTGAGCTTGAACAGCCGTCCTTGCAGTGCAAACGGCTTTGCAGTCTAGTGCATTAGCGCCACACCAGGGCTCCCTAGACCTAGTAAGCCTTGTTAAAAATCCATGCTAGCCACTGGAAGTTTCTGTTTTGTAAAGCACATGACAAATGTATTTAAAATAAAAATGACGATTCATCATCAAATTTAGGCACACTAATTGGAGTCCTAGTGTGGCGCTGTGGGTTTATGCGCCAGACTGCAAAGCCGTTTGAACTGCAAGGTCAGCAGTTCAAGTTCACCAGCTGTTCCTTGGAAACCCTACATACAGGGTCGCTAGGGGTCAGAACCGACTCAACGGCACTTCACAACAACAACAAATCAGGCGTTGGTATAATGAAATGTTTTTTCGTCTATGCTCCACTAGATAATTAATTTCAGATTTTTTTTTTCCCCCTGAACTGCTAAAACATTAACAGGTAATTCTACTACGAATGATCTTTCCCAGGAGACAAATGATGCATTATAAAGTGAATTAATCTTCCTGATACTGTATGAAAATATGCACTCATTTAAGAGACTGTTAATAATTGTTATTAGCAGAAAATAATTATTTTGCACTGTCTTTTTACTCTGAGTTTATGATTAAAGCCATGTGCATTTTTCCATTTTTACTAAAGTTATTAATTAAAGACAATGCATGTCCATGAAACAGAAATACTGGAGATTTCTGTTTTAAAGTCAGACATTATCTAATGCTTGTATTTCAAACATAAATACATATGGATTATAAAATACCCAAAAAATAACAATGATATAAAAAAAAAGCAATTGGGGGTTGGGGGGAGACTAAGGAGTATGGTGTTCAAATCAACACCACCTGGGCCTGAAGTTACTTCCAGTTTGTTGTTCCATCATTTTCAAAACGAAACTCCTGCCTCATAGTCCAATATGGTTGCTGAAGTTCCAGCCATTCAATCTGCTTTTTAAGCAGCAGGAAAGAAGATAGAAGGAGGAAAGGAGAAGACACTTCCTGAAAAGACATTTCTTAGAAGTCATTCAGACCACCATCACATTGACCAGAATTTAGTCCCACTTCCATATTTAGGTATAAGAAGGGTACTGGAAGTTGTTCTTATCTTGTCTCTAAGTCAGGCCCAATTACTACGAAGAGGAGGCTAAAATTAGAAGACAAGTAAGTATCCACAGTACTTTAAGGGGGAAAAAAAATTAGGAGACAACTAAGCCTCCAAGGTAGTTTAAGGAAAAATAAAATCCTTGTTTATCTTAGAGCTTTGCAGGTACTCTCTCTAAAAATCTAGGTCCTTAGCAACTATATACAATCTAAAACTTTAATTCAAATTACACAATGCATGGCTACATGTGTACGTTTTATATATAGAAGTGAATGCTACTGCTACGCTTTTTCAAATTGCTCTTTCATTGATCCTTTATCACTATCATATAGAAAAGGAGAGAGAGAAAAAGACAAAGATCCAAACCACAAATATAAAGGTTAACTGAATAATTTTCATCTTATCTAGATGGGTCTGGTGAAAGGAGATGGGGATAGGATTCTTTTGATTCAATAATGGGTAGTTGTTATCATGACTAATTCCGATTGTCACAACAGTAAGGAAAGAAGTTCTGTAACAAAAGAGGGGGAGTAGTTAACCTTACATTCCAGGAACAGAGGACCCAAGAGCCATCAATAGAGAAGAGAATGAGTGGAACATGGGACCCTAACCAAAGAAGCAGCCACACCAGGGATGGGGGTAGAGGTGAGGGCAAAGAGAGATAGAGCAGCTGAGGACTCTAAAGAGAAAGGCTGTGTGCTGGCAGCCAGGAGGCAGGCTTGAAAATTGTGCCCTTTGGTTGTTTAAATGATTATATATTCCTGAGTGTTTTTGTGTACATAAATTTTTAATTAAAAAAACAGAGAGAATAGAAGCAAATACAGTTAAATGATGATGCATGGAGGGGATTAAAATCATTGCAATTAAACAAAATATGATAGGATGACTGTAAAACTGATGTTTTCCCATGTAAACTATCATTCAATTCACAATAAAAGCTTTAAATATATATAAGAGCCCTGGTGCGGCGAAGTGGGCTAATGCATCAGACTGCAAAGTCGTTTGAACTGCAATGTTGGTGGTTCAAGTTCACCAGCTGCTCCTTAGAAACCCTATACAGGGTTGCTATGGGTCAGAATCGACTCGATGGCACTTAACAACATATATATATACACACATTATAATATGTATATATATATAGATAGATCTATCTATCTATCTATCTATATATATATATATAAAGGCTAGACTCTGTCTGGTAAGGTTAATGAGAAGACAAACTTTGGTTCAAAAGGTGTGAAACATTATGTTGCAAATAACAAAAGTCCTAGACTTGATGAAACAGTAATGAAAGAGAAAATACATCTTGTTGAGAAGAAGAATTTGGGCAAGAATCTGCAATCTACCAAAAACCTTATTCAGGTTGATAAGCAATGTTCCCCATTTTTGACATAATACCCTCTTCCTATGGGTTACTTTCAGATTTTAACCCCAAACTTCGATTCATATGTGGATTCCCCTGTTATTTCTTTCATCCCATTTTCCCTCATGTTCTATAAAAAGCAAAGCACTCCTAATGAATGTCTGCTGGAGTTCGGGACACATAATACCCTAGGTTGGTAGGGAACAAGGACTCATCAAAGTGTGTGTGTTGGCATACATGCCATGGAGTTGTTTCAAACTCATAGTGACCATGTATAGGAACAGCCAAACTTGTGGCTAGCAGTCCAATGCTTACCCTTCAGTGCCACGCCAGGACTCTGGATACAAATTTAAGGAAATTATAAGGATCCAGAGTCCTGGTGTGATGCTGTGAGATAATACACTGGACCACAAGGTTGGTTTGAATCGCAAGGTCAGCGGTTCAAATTCACCAGGAGTTCAGAAACCCTAATTCAGGGTTACTATGAGTCAGAACCAATTTAACAGCACTTAACAGCAACAACATCTTTATCAAAACATCTGAACTGTTTGAAGAATAAATTTAGAGACATAAATCTCAAGGGTGGGCTATACAGATTATTAATGCAAATGAAAAAGGTATCCTTAGTTTAATATGTAAACTTGTGAAAGAGATGACTACTCTCTTATTGTTGGTCTATTATTTAATTAAGTGGCAAAGTGACAGACTCAGTTGCAGAGAGATTTGTGGTGAAACTCCAGGCAAATTAATCAGGGTTCTTGATTGCCAAGAAGAGAATTGAATTCTGGTTAAGAGGAAAGAGGACTTACTGGAAAAATATTGTGTAAACAACAGAGTCTCTGGGAAGGCAGAAATGGACTTAAAAAACAAGCTAGGATACTGAAAAAAATCCAGATCATTCTTGAAAAAAGCTATGGAAACAGATCACCACCAATGGGACTTTTAACTCTGCTGCCTTTATCCCCATTAAACACAGAATGCTGTCACTGTAGATAGTGTACGTTCTAAATGCTTCTGTTTTCTTTGCTTCAATTCGATTGGCCAGGCTTATGTTAGATTTCCAGGCCCTGACAGAGATCTGAAACAAAGATCCGGGCTTCTTTGTTGAAGGACAGAATCTCACATGCCAAGATTCACATCTCTATAATTTCCACCAGATAGAAATGTTCAGATGTTGAAGAGACAAAAAACATAGCCCCTCACACAGAATCTGCATTTTAAGAGATGGATGATCTTGAGCAAGTTATTTAACTCTGAGTCTCATTTGCATTACTTCTAAAAGGAAGGTAATTAATGCATAGCTGATAGGATTGTTTTGAGGCTGAAAAGAATTATACATGCAAATGTAATTGATCAGGTCTTGGTGTGGTGCTGTGGATTAATGTGCTGGACCACAAGGTTGGTTCGAACCTCAAGATTGGCAGTTCAAGTTCACTAGACACTCCTCAGAAACCCTATACAGGGTCGCTATGCGTTAGAACTAACTTAACAACAACAACAACATACTAAGTATTCAATATATTGGCCCACAGCACAGTGTGAGGACGGACAGGATAAATGCCTGATTGCATCAACATGAATTTGATGATAATGATTATCATTTGTCATTATCATTACTATCATCATAATTATAATGTAGATAATTGAGGACTTGGACTAAATTCTCAATTTACTTTCTTTTATTCATGTCATTCTGAAACATTTGCTATGAAATTAGTTGGCATGTCTCTTACACATCTTTTAATCTATCCATTCCTTCTCCCCTCCCTCTAGTTTTCTGTCTCTTTGTGACTTTACTGTGGTTATTGAAAACATACATTTTTTTTTTTTTAATATCGAGAGTTTCCCATAGGGTAGTCAATCTTACAGTCCAGGAACAGAGGACCCTAGGAACATCAAGGGAGAAAAGCGCTGAGGACTCTAGCTAGACTCATGGAAAGAGAATGACTGAGTGCTGGCGACCAGGAGGCACGCTTGCAGAGTGTGCCCTTTGGTTGGTTAAATTATTATAAATTCCTGAGTGTTTTTGTGTGCATCCTTCCCCACACCCATCAAAAAAAAAAAGAAGAAGAAGAAGGAATAGAAGCAAATACTGTTGAATGATGATGCATGGAGGAGACTGTAATCATTGCAATGAAATGATGAGTGTAAAACTGATGTTCCCCCATGTAAACTATCATTCAATTCACAATAAAAACTTGAAAAAAAAAGAATTTTCCATAGTTTTAATTTCACTAACATCATCCCCATATGGCATGTGACCTGTTCCTCTTCCTCCTATATTTTTCATACTTTGATAGTTAGCTCTAGATGACTGATCAGATTCAGGATCCATTTTCAGGCAAGAGAACTTTTTGTTGAATCCTGCTATGGCGCTGCAGGTTAATGCACTGGACTGCAATGTTGGTTTGAACTACAAGGTTGGCAGTTCAAGCTCACCAGCCTCTCCTTGGAAGTGCTAGCAATATTTTGACTTCCACCATTATGTGTGTGTGTGTGTGTATGCATACATACATAAATATATGCATGTACAATGTCTACTTATTCTCTTTTAATAACATATTCACTTATGATCATTGCTTAGACCCCTTAATTTCATTGTCATTGAGCCAATTCTGACTCACAGAGTAGAACGCCTTACTCCTTAGGATTTCAGAGGCTGTTAATCTTTACAGGCGCATACATCCTCATGTTTCTCTCTTGGAGTGGCTAATGGGTTTGAACCTCCAACCCTGTGATTAGCAGCCCAATACTGAACCTACAGAGCTCCTTTAAGAGTCATCAAATGGTGATATTCTAATTCTATCATTTCTTCTACATGAATCACATGGACTGCTGTGTAAGGAGTAGATTCTCTTTATCTGGTTGGCCTGAGGTACAGTCATGAAGAAAACCAGAAGAAATACTGGATTCTTTCCTTGTATTTACCAGTTTTCAAAATATGTTGGTTTTCCAGCATCCACCAAAAGTCACTGATGAGATGAGTGCTTTTTCTTCATATTATTATAAACTTCATGGATTTGAATAAGCTTAATGTGTTTCAAACTATGTCTGTTACTATCCTTATTCCTGCAAACCATTCAGAGCCTGTGCTAGGAGGCTGTTGAGTCATTTTGACATAAACATAGTTGTCCTTGATAGCATTCAGCTATGACAAAATGTTCTTAGCCCTTCACTTTCAATTATGAAATCCCATTAGCATTTCCTTAGGAATCACTTTGCATCCATCTCTTCTTTTTCCTTCATTTGCCAAAGGTCAAGTTTCATTCGTAATGCCTCTAACATTGATTCCATAACTTGACATGGTCTCCAGTCTTTTCTCCTGCTATTCACACCAGAGAGACTTAACAAAACAAACAAAAACTCATTTTAGTGTTGTTTTCCTTCTAAAAAAAAATCTTTAGTACACCTCATCCCTCTTTATGTATAAAATAAGTTCACATTCACTGCTGTGACACTGGACGTTTGTCATGCTGACCCTTTGTTGTTGTTGTTGTTAAGTGCCGTTGAGTCGGTTCCGACCCATAGCGACCCTGTACAGGGTTTCCAAGGGCGTAAATCTTTACGGGAGTAGAAAGCCTCATCTTTCTCCCGCGGAGTTGCTGGTAGTTTCGAACAGCTGACCTTAAGGTTCACAGCCCGATTCGTAACCACTACGCTACCAGAGCTCCTCATGCTGACCCTAGCTGGTCCTATTTTACTATGAATTTCCTGAAGCATATCCTATAATCCACATAAACTACACCATCCCAAACCTTACCTGTATTTCTCCACTTCTGTGGCTTTTGTGTAAACTGATCCATAATTTTCACTTTCTGAAATCCCATTAATATTTCAGGACTCAGTACAGATGACACTTCCTTCAGGTAGCTTTCAGAAGCCAGGAACTACCTTTATTTGCCTCTTCCTTCTGGCATTTTTCACTCAACACTTCATATTATAGTTACTTATCCACATGCCTAGGAAGCACTGAATAAATGAATAAAAAACAGCAAACTTAAAATGCCTCAGATCAGAGCAATGTCACTGAGATTTCCAATAGTCAATTATTCTTTTATTAAAAAAAAAAAAAATGTTAAAAAGAAACTGGACTGATAACATCACCTGACATTTATTTCCCAAGTCTCCAGCGATATGTAAATGAGCCACAAGCCCTAGAAACATATTTAAGCTGCAGTTAAAATGCTTTATCTTACACTTGACACTTTAATTTTGCACAAAGAGAATGAAGTGAATTCCTAAATGAACAACAGAACAAAAAGGGGGAAACATCACTGCAAGTTTACCACCTCTTTCTGCTGGCAGAATGAAAAACAAGAACCTCCAGAAATAAAACATTAATCTACCACGTCAAGTCAGAACAGATTCCATCAAACTCAAACACCCTGTTTTCACTTTTTATGGCCTATAGTCAAGAACACAATGATATGTTACCAGAGAGCATCTGAAATATATATGACAAAATAAGTAAAAAGAAAGATTGAATTTGTTCCTCTTGGTATTATTTTATAATCTATTTATCACTGAGGCTGCTCTATTGATGTATATCTGAGCCTTTTCAAGGCCATTTGTTAAAGAAAGGGGGGAGCTTATTAGGAATGAACTGAAAATGCAGAAATCTCAGCTCACAAGGTTTTAAAGGTAATTTTCTCGACACAACTCCATGGTACAATTCAGCAGTTCCTAAAGTATATAAATTAAGAGAGAAAATCTGGATGGTTAGAATCCACAGAACCTTGTTAAAATATTTAAGTTTCCTTTTATATGCTTCTCTCAGAGTTTTACCCTAAGAAGGTCAAAGAGCAACCAAACTGCGCATGCGGTGGCAGGAATGCTCATCTTTTTTGGTGCAGTGAATTTTATTCCACTGTTTTTAATATTAAGTTACAAGCCACGCCTTTCGGAGGGAGGACACTCTTATGAATGATAAAGGGGCTGCTGGGAAAGGTTGATAGGATTTGATGTTGGCCTGCTGTCAAGGATATGGAGAGCAATAAGAAGGACAGGAAAGGCTATTTTAGGTATTTTACATGATGTCTTCCCACATGGATGTGGGTGAGAATATCACCAAGTTAGAAAAACTGTACACTACAAAAGACTGTATATATTTTTTTGGTAGGCTGGGATTGTGCAATCATAAGTAAAACTAAGTTTAGTTTCCTCATCTCCTCCCAAATATGAACTTCCTACTGGCACTGTAGGATCAGCACTGGGTGGACTGCTAACCACAGGGTTAGTGGTTCAAACCTACCAGCTGCTCCTTGAAAACCCTTCAGAACAACAACTAGAGCCTATGCAAACATTGGCTGATGAAGTCCATCTCAGAAGAAAGCTTGGACCTAGTTCTAGAAAATCAGCGATTGAACACCTTATGAAGCACAGTTCTACTCTGCCAAACCTGGAGTGGTAATGAGGTGAAGTCAACTTAACAGCATCTGTTGATATTTTTTACCCTGATCCTGGAACTAGTTTTTTTTACATGCATAGCAAACTTTTGGTAAGGAAATTAAACTAGAAATGGAATGGCAACTTCTTTATTTAAAAATGTGACTGCCCCTTATGTCTTATGCATATGTTTGCTTCAATGATTCAAAACTGGAAATTATGAATTAATACATGTTATAAAGTTTTAGTTTAGAATGATCTATTTAGAAAGAGCTCTATTCAAAATAAAACATAGATCTCAGTATGGAAATAGGACCTCCATCCTCTGATGCCCCCAAGATTTTCACTAAATGCAAGTCCTAATTATTTTCAAAGAAAACACTAACTATATTGAAATTAATTATTATAGTTTTTAAATGTTTAATGTTTACACACCTAAAAGTTTGTGTACCATGCTGTCTTGCCACGATTTGAAATCTTAGTGTTAGCCAATAAAACTGGAAGAAAGGTAAACAAACAGAAAAAGAAGCAAAATTATTCATTTCATTTGTTGTAATTATCAGGAATAGGCCACGAGGAAGTAATTCAAACAGAAAATGGGAATACTGTATGGTTTAAAATCAGGAAAGTTGTTCACTAAGGTAGTATCCTTTCTCTATAATGATTCAATATATTTGCTAAGCAAATAATCAGAGAAGCTGGATTATCTTAAAAAGAATTTGCTTCAGGATGGGAAGAAGACTTATTAACAAGGTGTGGTATGCATATGACACAACCTTGCTTGCTGGAAGCAAAGAGGACTTAAAATACTTACTGATGAAGATCAAAGACTCCAGTCTTCAGTATGGATTGTACCTTATGTAAAGAAAAGGAAAAGCCTCCATTATGAATGGAGAAATGATAGATGTCAAAGACTTCATTTTCCTTGGATCTACAATTGACATTCATAGAAGCAGCAATCAAGAAATCCAATGACATATCGCTCAGGCAAATCTGTTGCAAAGATCTTTTTTTTTAAGTTTGAAAGAGCAAAGATGCCAGTTTGAGAACTAAGATGCACCTGATTTAAGCCATGGTATTTTAAATCACCTCATAAGCATTTGAAAATTGGACAATGAATAAGGAAGACTGGAGAAGAATCGATGCATTTGGGTTATGGCATTAATGAAGAATATCAAAAGCACTATGGACTTCCAGAAGAACAAACAAATCTTTCTTGGCCACAGTGGCAGCAACAATCAATTCGAACATAACAACAATTAAGAGTGTGGCACAGGACCAGGCAACGGCCTCTTGAAGAGCAAACACCTCAGCAGGTGGGAGCAGAAATACCCAGGTGTATTAGAGAGTAGATGATTGGCCCTGAACACCTAGACATTTTGCAGAAAAAAAAAAAAAAAAAAAAAAATGGAGATTTTTAGTTAAAGCGAGGAGCCAATTAAGTAGAAACTATTTAGTAAATGCCGTAATTTAACCCTACACAGGGTCCCCATGATTCAGAACTGACTCGACAGCACTTAACAACAACAACATAATTAGGGTTTGTGGTGTGGCACTTTAAGATAAGCACTGGACTACTAACCACAAGATGGATGATTCAAACCCACCAGCCGTTCCATAGAAATAGGTATGACTCAGAAACCATTCAATGGCACTTAACAGTATCATAAATTAATTTAAAAGCACCGGTGCTAACAAATCTACCAGCCGCTCCAAAGCAGAAAGATAAGGATGTCTTTTCCCATAAAAATGTACAGCTTTGGAAACCCTATGTTGTTGTTAAGTTCTGTTGAGTCAGTTCCTACTCATAGTGACTCTGTATAGGGCTGCCAAGGTTGTAAGTATTCACAGTAGCAGAAAGTTACATTTTTCTCCCTCAGAGCGGCTGGTGAGTTTGAACCGTTGACCTTAAGGTTCAGAGTCCATTGCTTATCCTACAGAGCCACCACTCTGCCTTGGGTCAGAATTGACTCAACAGCACAAAACAACAACAATATTTTAGTTTAATTGAGAAGAAATTTAACAGTAAATATTTAGGTACTATATGTTGGTGTAATGGTTAGCACTCTGGACTCTGAATCCAGCGATCCGAGTTCATGTCTCGGTGGGACCTTTACAGAATGTTGCAATGAGCTATGGTAGCATAGTGGTTACGAATTGTGCTGCAAACCGCAAGGTCAGTAGTTCGAAACTACCAGCTGCACCGTGGGAGAAAGATGAGGCTTTCTGCTCCTATAAAGATATACAGCCTCGGAAACCCTGTTCAGGGTTGCTATGGGTCAGAACCGACTTGACGGCACTTAACAACAACAACAACATATGTTGGAAGAAACAGCTGTAAGCACACATTGACAGAGAATTTCCAGAGGTTCAAGCCAGATTCAGAAGAGGCTGTGGAATGAGGGATATCAATGCTAATGTCCGATGGATGTTGGCTAAAAGCAGAGAATATCAGAAAGATGTTTACCTGTGCTTTACTGACTACGCAAAGGCTTTCGATTGTGTGGATCATGACAAGCTGTGGACAACACTGTGAAGTATGAGTATTCCGGAACACTTAATTGTGCTCATGAGGAATCTGTACATGGACCAAGAGGCAGTTGTTTGAACAGAACATGGGAACACTGAATGGTTTAAATTAGGAAACGTATGCGACAGGGTTGTATTCTTTCACCATACTTACTCAATCTGTATGCTGAGCAAATAATCTGAGAAGCTGGGTCCTATGAAGAAAAACGTGGCATCAGGATTAGAAGAAGACTCAATAACAACCTGCAATATGCAGATGACACAACCTTGTTGCAGAAATTGAAGAAGACTTAAAACATTTACTGATGAAGATCAAAGAGCACAGCCTTTGGTATGGATTGCATCTCAATGTAAAGAAAACAAAATCCTTACCACTGGACCAATAAACAATATTCTTATCAATGGAGAAAAGAATGAAGTTATCAAGGACTTCATTCTTCTTGGATCAACCATCAAAACTCATGGAAGCAGCAGTCAAGAAAATCTGCTGCACAAGACCTTTGCAAAGTGTTGAGGAGCAAAGATGTCACCTTCAAGACTAAAGTACGCCTGACCCAAGCCATGGTATTTTCAATAACCTCATATTCATGTGAAATCTGGACAGTGAATAAGGAAGACTGTAGAACAATTGATGCTTTTGAGTTATGGTGTTGGAGGAGAATATTGAAAATGCCAAGGGCTGCCAAAAGAAACAACGAATCTGTGTTGGAAGAAATGCTGCCAGAGTGCTCCTTGAGGCCAGGATGGCCAAACTTTCTCTCTCATACTTCAGACCTACCATCAAGAGGGACTAGTTGCTGGAGAAGGATGTCATGTTTGGTAAGGTGGAGGGTCAGAGAAAAAGAGGAAGATCTCCAGCGAGATGGATTGGCAAAGTAGCAACATCAATGGGTTTAAGTGTGGCAACAATTTTGAGGTTGGCCCAGGATCGGGCAATGTTTCATTCTGTTTTGCATAGGGTCTCTATGGGTTGGTGCCAACTTGATGGCACATAACAACATCAACAACAACAACAAATATGTTGGAAACCCTATACAGGGTTGCTGTGAGTCGGGACCGACTCAAGAGCACTTAACAATAACAACAACAACAGTGTATGTTGGAAAAAGAGTCTGGGTAGTGCTGTAGGACAAGCGCTGAACTGCTAATCACAATGTCGGCAGTTCAAACCCACTAGCTGCTCGTAAGGAGAAAGATGTGAGTTTCTGTTCTCATTAAGATTTACAGTCTCAGAAATCTCACAAACACGTGGTGCACACGAGTCAGAATTGAATCAGGGGCAGTGGGTTTTGGTTTGGGGGATATGTTGGAAACTGCAAAAATAAACTGAAATACATGTTTTGAAATTAATGCAAAGATATTTCAAGTTCTTGGAAAGTAGGGTTCAATGTCATAAATGTGTCTACACTCCCTACATTGGTCTATAGATGCTATCGACTTTTCATCAACATCTAAAGGATCCACTGTGCCACCACGGCTCCTTTGTATATAGAATGGAGGTGGTGGTGGTGGGGTGCATGGAGTTGGTTCTGACTCGCAGTGATCCTCTACAGGGTTGCTGAGGCCATAAATCTTAATGGGAACAGAAAGTCTCATCTTTCTCCTATGAAGGGGCTCATAGATTTGAACTGCTGACCTTGAGGCTAGTATTCCGAATTGCAACTCACTATGCTACCAAGGCTCCTTTCTCCTAAATCTTACAGCCTAGAATTACCCTATAACTTAATAACAATGACATGAATCGGAACCAAATTCGACGGCACTTAATAACAACAACATTTGTATGATGATTGTCATGGGTTGGTGGGTTTCGTGAGTAATTTAAATTTCTATTTCATAAACAGTCATGGGTCACATAATTTTTATTCATCCAAGTATGTGTGTGTGTGTGTGTGTGTGTGTATTTCCATAAGGACAGTTTGTTCATTTTTCTTAAAGGGAAAATAGCTCTCCTTTTGTTTATTACTTTATGGTATGGTGCAGCAGGATAATTCAATGGCCTGCAAGGTCAGTTTGAACTGCAAGGTAGGTAGTTCAAACCCACCAACTCTCCTCAGAAACCCTACACAGGGTTGCTATGAGTCGGAACCAACTTAACAGCACTTAACAACAATGGTGTGGCACTGTAGGATAAGCACTGGACTGCTAACCAGAAGGTCAGTGGTTCAAAACCCACCAGCTGCTCCTCAGAAACCCTATGAGTAGGAATCAACTAGACAGCACTCAACAACAACAATTTTTAAAGACCGGAAACCCCCAGATGAGCAAGTACTTGGTCTACAAGGCATATCCTAATCTCTGCAGTGCCTCCTTCACCTCCTCTCTTCCTGGCTTCATTCACAAGCCTAGCAGCTGTGCAACCATTCACTTCACAAGCAAGGATGCACCTGCTGTGACTCCGCCCCCTGTTTCTACAGATGCTGGCATGGGCGCAGGTTGGCCTAGGGTGCTTGTGGATTCTTGGCTCTGGGAAGCTACAAGGATAGCTACTCATGATCACAAACTGGCCAGGGACACCACCTCCAACTGCACTCCTCACACCTGCACATCCTCTTTTCCCCATAGTCTCAGAGGCTCTGTGCGCACCATGCTCTGAGCCTGGGCATGCAAAAAAGTCTATCTGCAGCACTGTCCACACCAATCGTATAGCCACATACTTGGGAAGGCCAGCCTCCTATATCCAGTGGATACAGCCTCAGGCTTTCTCCATAAGGCAGGGTCCCATTAGGCTTTAATATAACATGCTCTATGGGGGGTTTAAGGAGCTCTGGAAGCGTAGTGGTTACGAATTGGACTGCGAACCTTAAGGTCAGCAGTTTGAAATTACCAGCTGTTCTGCAGGAGAAAGATGAGGCTTTCTGCTTATGTAAAGATTTACAGCCTTGGAAAGCCTATACAGGGTCACTATGAGTCGGAACCGACTCCACGGCACATAGCCACTACCACCACTACCATGGGTGGTTTGCTTCCTAATGATGGACTGCTTGTATATAATATGGTATTGTACACAATCACATAACATTCTATTTCACAGAACTAGAACTGTCTCATTCATGTTAAGGAATACATGACAGTATTTCAGAGTTATTTGGATTTTCTGTCATGCATATGTTTTATTTTTGTTTATAGAAAAATAGATAAAAGTCAAACTTAATCAGAGAATATTTCACTGAATTCATCTTATCTTTTAAGTTATAATGAAAATAATTACTATTTATATCCAATCAGTTTGCAAAGGAGCCCTGGTTATACAGTGATTAAGCACTCAACTGCTAAAAAGGAAGTTGGCAGTTCGAATCCACCAGCCTCTCCATAAGAGAACGATGTGGCGGTTTGTTCCCATAAAAGTTGCAGCTTACAGGGCAGTTCTACTCTGTCCTACAGCGTTTCTGTAAGGGAAAATCGACTTGATGGCAACTGGTAATCAATGTACACTTTTTCAGCCAAAATTAAACTTAGTGTTCTTGTTAAGTGCCATTGAGTCAGCTCTGATGCATATCGATCCCATATAGGATTTCCAAGGAGTGGCTGGTGGGTTTCAACTGCTGACCTTGTGGTTAGCAGTCCAATCCTTATTCTATGGTGCCAACTTCATTCTGTGTGTTATGTATTAAATAGGACTATCTTTCTACCTATATCTGAATCTAAATAAAGGAAATAAAAATAGAGTTAAGGCATGATAACTCATGTCCAAGAATTCTGTGCTGGAGAGAAATACAGTATCTAATAAACAATGCTTATTTCCTCATGGCCTAGCAATAAATGACAGGTTTATTGTCGGAAATTAAGGAAAACCCCACCCAACTCAAACGAACTTAACACAATGAGGAGATGTCGTACTGCATTTTTAGAAATCTAAATGAATGGTGCTCTCCAGGGCTGGCTTAATGTTGTGTTTCAATATCGTCCTCAGACACTCAACTTATTTTCATATCTCAGCTACTTCACTGTCTTCGGGCCTGGCTTCATCCTACATTAGATCTCCTTGTGGGTCCAAAATGGCTACCAGTAGCAATAATGACATAGGCTTTCTCAGTTATGTTAATCAGGAAACACGTAATGAAACTTCTATTCCAATCATGGAGTACGAGTCCTTGCCTTCAGTATTAGTGGTTGAAGTTAGGTCACATGGTCACCCATGAACCAATTGTATGTCTAGTACAGTGCTGCATATATGATGCTTAGTTTGGACTAATTTGCATTTACTTCTGAAGACTGAGCAGTTACCTGATAAAATATGATATTCTGTTTGGGAAGACAATAATAGTGTCCACTAAAAATAGGATGTACAGATTTTCTTTTACTTAAAAGGTACAACAGGAAGCCTCACTGGTATCATCTGAATTGGTTGATTGTATTGATCAAATTCATTGGGTAATTTTGTGGATTATCCACATCACTTAATGATATGTGTTGTTTATACGAGGAATATGAGAAAATGACACAACTGAAAATTTCCCCAAAGATCTGGCTTTTCAAGAAGCAGTTGAGTTTGGTATATACAAAATTAAAAGGAATTATTGTACTAACTAAATACCTTTGTTGCTATCATCCAAGAACATCTTCGTTAGATTTTTTTTTTTTTTTTTTTTAATCCTAGAGGTAATTTTTTAAATTTTGTTTTGAGACCATAGCTCAGTGACAAAGATGTTGCTGTTAAGTGCTGTCAAGTCAGTTCTGACTCATAGTGACATTATATAGGATTTCCAAAGAGCATATGGTGGGTTTGAACCAACAACCTAGTGGTTAGCAGTCCAGTGCTTATTTTACAGCATCATGGTTGTTGTTAAGAGCCAATGAGTCAGTTTCAACTCACAGCAATCCAGGATAGGGTTTCTGAGGAGTGGCTGGTGAGCTTAAACTGCTGATGTTGCATTTCAAACCAAACTCGTGGTTGAGGGCTTATGTTACAGCACTACATCAGAATTCCTACAGCATCAGAGTATTCTATAATTCTGCTGAAGACAAAATACATGCCAAAAAATAATGATTTGAGAAAGCCTTGTATAAAGGCATTGTATAAAGAAACCCTACTAATGCTGGGTGTTAGGCATTGCAAGATTCAAACCCACCAGTCATTCAGAGAGACAGGTGAAGCTGTGTGCTCCCTTAAGGATTTACAGTCCTAGAAACTCTACATGGGGTCGTTATGAGTCAGAACTGACTTTATGGAAGTGGAATAAGGATAAGTGAGGGAACAGAAACCCACCAGGTTCTTAGTTTAAATAGAGGAAAATTTTAGAAATGTTCTGGATCATAAATCTCTCTCAGTTTTGATATATACAATATGTATACCCAACCCTCACTTTTCAACATGAGTAGGACCCAGGTAGTTAGTTATGTGACATCAGTGCTACGTGACAGTCAAGACGCCATCACCCATCACCCATAGGGCCCCCAGCACATCTTGGGATGTGTGTGCCACATCAGCTCCTCTTCCCCACTACCATGGACCCTGAGGAGGTTGGGGTAGTGGTGGTGCTGGGTGAGTACCGACTGCCATCTCTTACCACCACCCTTCCAGGATCCTCACCTACTGCCTGCTACTGCCTGAGTTGGGCAGTGACCCCACTCATCTCATCTTCTATCTGTCCCAGCCATGCATGACCCTGTTACCCTCCACCATCCTGCCTTCCCCAACCCCATCAATCTTCCCAGCACCTTCGCGTCTTTGCACAGCATCCTCCCGTCTGCCCACAACCTGCATCATCCCACCATCACCATGACCCTATATGGCTCGATGAAGAAGTTGTGGATAAATGGGAGAAGGCATCCTGTAGCCTGATCAATGCTGGAGCCTCAGGTACATCCTGGTGCCCCATGGGGCCTGGACCATCAGAGACACCACGTGAGAATTTTCTCAAAGTTGTTGTAGATGTAAAATGCTGAATAATGAGATACTTGATAAGTGAAGTGTAGGTATATAATGTTAACTTTGGTTTGCCCTATCAAGAATCTGTTACCAACTTTAGTACTATAATAACTTGAAACACTATTAGTTGCATGAAAATTTATTGCCAGGTCATGAGAAAATAAACAGACAGTGCTACTTTGGCATACTATGTAACTTATGCTGCAGCAGATATCTATTTATTTAGTGGGAAATGATGGATTGTTTGACACACACCGGCAAAATGGAAGCAGAGGAAGTGACTGTTATGTCCCTCGGTAAGAGCTCAACACAGCCTTCCAAGTGAAATCTTAATTGAATATTGACTAAAAGACAGCTTTGCATTCTTAGCACATAGAAATGGAGGAAAAAAGAGAAAAACTTCTTTGGTCTAAATGGCACATCCACAATTGTTTAATACTTCCGATTTGGGGGAAAATGTGTTTTTGATTAATTAAAACAAATACAATTCTTAACCAGTGTCTGTTCACTTTGAAGGTTTACAATGCTGCCTGTGGAAAAACAGATAACAAAAAGGAATCCTTTCCTTTTCTCCATTGCGAGTCTAAACAGGAAGGCTGGCAAAAGATGTGAGACATTTGTCGAAACTCATGAGAAGGTGTTTCTAAACTGGTCGTGGAAAAATGCTGGAGCAAATCATGTCCTTTGCACATAGGATATACTGCTTATGTTGACAATATTCTTTGGAAACTATGGCAACTCAAAGTGTCTTATGGGAAACCACATCTCTTCAAGGCAAGGTAATGGCCAATTGACCTCCATTGGGCAACCATCCAGATGCCTGCTCTGTCTCTGAGAGGTGCTATGCGACAGTTCTTAAGAAGAAACTGAAATTACCAATTATTTTATTCTACTTGGATCAACAATCAACATCCATGACAACAGAATTTAAACTCAAAAGACATATTTGCATCAGCCAAATCTGCAGCAAAACACCTCTTTTAACTTCTAAAAAGCAAGGTTGTCACCTGAGGACTAAGGTACACCTTACCCAAGCTGTGGTAGGTGCCATCACTTCATATGCATCTGAAAGCTGGACAATGAAAAAGGAAGACAAGAGAAGAATTGATACATTTGACATCTGGGGTTGATGAAGACAACTGATTATACCATGGACTTTGCCAGATGGACAAATCAATCTTAGAGAAAACAGTCAGAATGTTCCTTGGAAATTATGATAGTAAGACTTCAACTCACTTACTTTGGACATGACATAAACAGAGGCAATCATATTTAGTAAAGTAATGGGTCAGCAAAATGAGAAACTTCAATGAGACAGAATCATATAATAGCCACAACAATGGACAGAAAACCTGGGATGAGGCAATGTTCTTTCTACATAATATTGTTATGAATTGGAGCCTATGACCTATTGTTGTTCAGTACCGTCAAGTTGATTCCGACCCATAGCAACCCTGTATAGAGTTTCCAAGGAGCAGCTGGTGAGCCTGAACCATCGACCTTGCAGTCTGATGCACTAGCCCACACAGTGCCACAACACGTCTTGATCTATGACCTATAGCCTCTTGATCTATGACCTATAGCCTTAGGTAAATCTGATACAAAAGACCTCTTTAAAATATTAAAAAGTAAAGAAAAGTTTCTTAGGATTCAATAGTGAAAAATTGTTATCATGACCAATTGCAACTAACACAAATGTAAAGGTAGAAGTTTTGTAACAAAAATGGGTGAGTAGTTAATATTATAGTCCAGAAACAGAGGACCCTATGACCAAAGAGGACAAGCAGAATGTGGGACCCTATCCAAAGAAACAGCAATGCCAAAGATGGAGGCAGAGATCAGGACATAGAGAGAGGGAGCAGCTGAGGACTCTGGACTCATGGAAAGAGAGGGACTGGGTGCTGGCAGTCAGGAGTACCCTTTGGTTGTTTAAATTATTATATATCCCTGAGTGTTTCTGTTTGCATCCCCCCATCAAAATGAAAAAAAGAGAGAGAATGGAAGCAAATACTGTTGAATGATGATGCATGGAGGAGATTGTAATCATTGCAATGAAACAATGGTGTAAAGACGATGCTCTCCCATGTAAACTATCACTCAGTTCACAATAAAACTTAAAAAAA
>NW_006408564.1:15570095-15590611 GCF_000296735.1 Chrysochloris asiatica
GTTGATGATGTATATTGAAAGCCAGAAGAACAAACAAATTCGTATTAGAAGAAGTACAGCCAGATACTACCTAGAAGTCAGGATGGTGAGACTTCCCTTGTAGTTTTGATGTATTGTCAGGAGGGACTGTTGTTGTTCTTGTTAGGTGCCATTGAGTCAGTACCAACCCATAGCGACCTTATGCACAGCAGAACGTAACACTGCCCAACACTTGTAGTGGGCCAACCTCACTACAAGATAATGCTTGAGTCCATCGATGCTGCCACTTGGCCAATTCAAGTGTTGGGGGTCTTCCTCTTTTTCTCTGACCCTCTACATTACCAAACATGATATCCTTCTCCAGCAACTGGTCCTTCCAGACAATATGTCCAAAGTATGAGAGACGAAGTTTGGCCATCTTGGCCTCTAAGGAACACTCTAGCTGCACATCTATGAAGAAAAACGTGGCATCAGGATCGGAGGAAGACTCATTAACAACCTGTAATATGCAGATGATATAACGTTGCTTGCTGAAAGTGAAGAGGACTTAAAACAGGAGGGACTAGTCCTGGAGAAAGATACCATACTTGGTAAAGTAGAGGATCAGTGCAAAAGAGGAAGGCCCATAACAAAATGGAATGACAACATGGCAGCAACAATGGGCTCAAACATAACAATTGTGAGGATGGAGTAGGACCAGCAAGTGTTTTGTTCTGTGTGTATAGGGTCACTTGAGTCAGAATCGACTCAATGACACCCAACAACAACAGTAGTTAACAATAACATTAAAAATCAGTAGTATTTCCATTGGAGCTACAGGTAATTTTCAAAGGGTCTCTGTTGTTGTTGTTATTGTTATGTGCTGTGGAGTTGGATCTGACTCATAGTGACCTTGTACAGGGTTTCCTAGGCTGTCAGTCTTTATGGGACCAGAACGCTTCATCTTTCTCCCGCGGAACAGCTGGTAGTTTTGAACTGCTGACCTTGAGATTAGCAGCCCAATTCGTAACCACTACGCTACCAGAGTTCCTGCCCACCAAATATAGTACAACTGACAAAGTCTAATCATATTAAAAGTTTGCCACTATTTGGTCCCAACCTACTTTTTCAATCTTCTTAAGTGCTCTGTTTCCTAGCTTTGTTTCTCTTCATTTTATTCCTAGGATGCCTATTCTTTTAACTCCCATGTTCAAATCTTACTTTTTCTTCGATTGTAAAGCAAACTTCCCCAGGAAGCCAGTTGTCCTTCTGATAATTAATGTGGTGTTCTGAAGCCTATAAAATAATGCAATAATCTGATGGCCCAAGAATACCTGAAATTTAGACCACAGTTGTTGTACTCTTAGGGAAGCTATACACACAGATAGCAAAGACAACTGAAAAAACAAAACCAAAGCCCCTTTATATTATTAGCATGGAAAGACTAGGATATGTAGCCTTTCTCTCCCACACGCCCAGATTCAAATCCTACCACCTCTATGAACACATCATATAGCGGTTGTTTAAATTATCATGTACAAGTATCATAAACGTATCACAAATAAGTGGTTTCAACAAACAGTAATTTATTCTCCCACAGGTTATGAGACTAGTTCAAATTCATAGTCTGGTTCTGGGAGAAGGCTTTCTCTTTCTGTCAGCTCTGGGGAAAGCCCTTGTCTCCTTTCAGCATTTGTAGACTCAGCATTCCTTGCAGATCTCCACATGTCTTGGCATCAATCTTACCCTGGGTCTAGGAGCTTCACAGAATGGAGAACCCAGGTCCAAAGGAATCATTCCACTCACTTCTTCTTTCTTGGTAGCAATGTTGTTGTTGTCACTAAGTGCCTACAAGTCAGTTCCGACTCTTAGTGACACTGTATAGGGTTATCAAGGAGCAACAGGCGAGTTTGAACTGCTGATCTTGTGATTCAAACCATCCTACAGTGCCATACCAGAACTCCTCTTGGTAGTAATGTTGTTTTTAAGTGCTGTCGAGTCCGTTCCAACTCAAAGTGATCTTGTATTGGGTTTCCGAGGAGCAGCTGGTAAGCTTGAACTGCCAACCTTGCAGTTCAAACAGGTTTGCAGTCTGGTGCATTAATCCACAGCAGCACACCAGGATTCCCTTGGTAGTAATCGGTCCCTCCGTAGTGGTTACGAATCAGGATGCGAACCGCAAGGTCAGCAGTTCGAAACTACCAGCTGTTCCGCAGGAGAAAGATGAGGCTTTCTGCTCCCGTAAAGATTTACAGCCTCGGAAACCCTGTACAGGGTCGCTATGAGTTGGAATTGACTCCACGGCACTTAATAACAATAACAACAAACACAATCTTTGCTCAGAGTCCTGGTATGGTGCTGTAAGATAATGCACTGGACTGCAAGGTCAGTTTGAACCGCAAGGTTGGAAGTTCAAACCCACCAGCCTGTGCTTGGAAACCCTATACAGGATTTCTATGAGTTGGAAGGAATCAACAGCACTTAACAACAACAACAACAATCTTTGCTCACTTCTCTTTTTTTCTCTTGTAAGTTAAAAGTATTGCAGGTCCCACCCCAGGGAAACTCCCTTTAGATTTCATCAGGACCACGATAAGATTAAGGTTGTTGCATCCCACCCTTAGTCCTCTTACTGGTTTATCACATCAGATCACAACATGGGGGATCATCACATAAATGCCACATTACATCAGTACATATCTGCTAAGCCATTGAGAATTGTCATCTGGCCAAACTGATACATACACAATCTATGACAGAGGCTGAAGAGAAGATAACACCTAAGAATGTATTCAGAGAGAAAGATAATTGTGGAGTTCCTGCTTCTCTTTTAGCATGTAAGTGACTATGAGATACATTAATAAATGTTTTCCAATAACTTTTGGAATCTGACCACTTTTTTCATAATGTTTCTACTTGGAAAGAAGTAAGGAAAAGTCAGGAGCTTGAATGTACCCTCTTCTCTCCCAGATGCCTAAATAACCTAGACTAGTTTAGAGGATGGAATCATTGTGTGGTCGGGGAAAATCCAAGTGGTTGACCATTCTTACAAATTTCCTCTTCAGGGTCTATACTTAACACCAGAAGCCAGGACCCTTTCTCTGCCTCTTGCAAGCTTGATATAAACCCAGGCTTGTGGTGGAACTTGTGTCCCCTTGGGGCCAGCTCTACCTGGATTCTTCAGGGTAGCTGGAACCCAAAGTAGTATCACAGCAACATTTTGTGAAATTACACCAGGCAAGGCCAGCTCTATGATTTTTGTTCAAGCAATATGTTTTCTACAATGTTATACAGGAGTGCTTTTCAGCCTGCTCAGAAAGTATCCAAATAACAGTCACTGAAATGGAGTATAATTGAAAGGGCAGTCACCTTGCTTCACATTTTTAAGATTCTTTTAGAAGAAAAATGAACATTCATACCCCACATATTATAACAAATACATAAAAGTACTCTAATAAATGAACACAAGAATCAACAAGTGCTCTAACGAAATGCCTTGAACTATTGATTCAGGACACTTCCGCATATGGACATTAATTTGCTCCAATTTTCTACAAATTTACCCACATCATAGATAATCTGAAGATTAACAGTACTGGAAATATCCAGGTTGAATTCGCGACCTTTTATCACAGTGTGAAGACATTTACACTTGTTCTTTCTCTTCCTTCTAGCCTTGCACACACCTTGCTTAAATTAATCTTCTGAACACACTACATGGGTCATACCACAGCTCTGCTTACATTTCTTCTGTAGTTCTCCACTGCCCATAGACTAGAGTCTTCTGACCTCTTTACCATGGCATTGGAGGCCATCCACAGTCATGAACCAGGCGGTGCTCTTTGTCTTTTTATTACCTGTTGGAAGCTTGTGCAATTGTATTTTTTCCATTCATGGATCCTCATACTTGCTTTGCATTGTCTCACCTCTGGACACTTGAAAGTATTCCTCCTTTTCCCAAAATATCTCACACCCTCATCCTTTGATCTTGACTACCAACTTGAAGCTTAATTCAAATGCCACTTCTTCCACCAAGCGTGGCCCAAAGTTATTTTATCCCTTGGGCAACAGATGTCTGGTGACTGGAGCCTTGGAACTTTCCAAGGCCCTTAAAAAAAAAAAAAGTCTTAAGACGTTAAATAAAATGTACTGTCTCCAAAATGTAAACATAAAAATAAAAATTCACCAATTCAAATTAAATGATTCTTTAAACATAAGTCAATCTCATTAATTGCTAAACTTAGTATTCCTAAAGTATCACTACATTTGGAAATAATTGGTGAGGTCACTTTTTTCAACTTGCAAGGATTCTTGTGAGTGCACTGTCATCGATGAGACATCACAGTCAATTATTAACCAAATAAGTTGTATTGACAAGTAATTTCAAAGCAAGACTGAAAAAACATTTCCAGTTTTTTACAGCAAAAAAGTAAAATGGATGTGGATGAGAAGTACATGTTAATATGTTGCTATGAAGTAGGGGGTGCGGTCTCGAAAAGTGTAACTTTGTCTTTCTGCAATGGCTCCAAGCCATTCTTCATGCAAATCTGAGACAGTTCAGGGGATGCAGCTAGGAGGCCTGCCCTGGTGTTCTTTACTTCTTTTCTGCCAGTGGGATCTCTCTGGACCTCACTTTTGCCCACTACAAAACAGGAATTTATTACATAAGGTTGTTTTCAAGCAGAAATGAGATCATCTCAAAGAACACACTACAGTTAGATAGAAAGAAAGAAAAATAAAATAAATATCTGCTCTCAAGTTGACTCTCTGACTTGTCATCTGCACAATTACCAGCACGCCCATGTCTATCATGCGGTTATTGTGCCCATCCATTTCATTGGACTACCTCACCTAACATGATGGGCCAGTCCATCCCATTGGACTACCTCACCAAACAGGATGTCCCAGTTCATCTCATTGGATTACCTCACTAAGCATGATGTGTCAGTCCATTTCATTGGACTATTTCACCAAAAAGGATGTCCTCCTCCAGCAAGTGACCCTCCCTGATGGTGTGTCCAAAGAAAGTGAGTTGGACAGTGTTCTACTGCCAGGTATAAGGTTTTAAATGACTAATTTTCAAAAGGAGCTCACTAAGCCTTTTTTCCTAGAGTGTCTAGAAGTTCAGTTGAAATCTGTCCCCCATGGGTACCATTGCAGGTATTTGAAATACTGGTGGTGTTACATCCAGCATCACAGCAACACACAGGCCACCACAATCTGACAAACTGACTAGCAAGTGTTGGGAACAAACTATAAATGTTAGGTAATACTTACTATTGTTCATTCCTCTAAATAACTAGCAACCACTATTAACTGAGCATCTATTATGTGTACACACTAACTACCTGAAGGTACTGCCAGAAATGATCTCAATAGTGTTAGAAGAAAGAAACAGATACACATTGAAATAATATGTGCAAAGTGTTCCAGTGTAGTTAATAGAATACATGGTTAAGAGTTCAGGCTGAAGTCAAACTATCGGGGTTCTAAATCAGCTCTATGACTTACTAAACATGATTGACCTTAGCTGATTTGCCTCTAGATTTCTGCATCTGTAGATGTGGGAATACTGTAAGGATCCCTGATGACTCAAGAGCTAACAGAGACTGTCTACCCAAATTGATTTTTCCTTTTCTTAAACAGAAATTGTTGTTGCTAGCTGCTGTCGAGCCGGTTCTGACTCACAGCCACTCCACGTGTGAGAGGAGAGCCGATATATACGGTTTGCAAGGCTGGAACCTTTCGGGAGCAAGTTGCAAGACATTCCTTCCAAAATATTAAAACAGCAAATAAACAAAACATATTTTCCTTCTCTTCTGAAACGCAAATTGAATATGACGATAAGTCAAAATATTGCTACAAAATCATAGAAACTTTTATAAATCAAAAATAATAAGATATAAAGCTATTGTTTCTCGACATCTCCTCCATCTAGGTCTACATACTTCTGAAGGCGGTGTTTCCATTTCTGTGCCCCATCCCTGAAGAATTCTGTGCTCTTGCTGTTAATATCCTGGAAGGGCTCAACTCGTGTTCCTTTTCAATGTCACTGAGTTATAGGAACGGAAAGAAATGGGAAGGGACAAGATCAGGCCTATACAGTGGATGTGATAAGGTTTCCCAATGAAATTCTGGTAGGACAGCCCTTGGTATCCTCAAAAAATAACTATGTGCATTGTTGAAATAGAAAAAAAAAAAAAAAAAAAATTCTTGGCACAACTTTCCAGGCCTTTTTCTCACCAGTGTAGTTTTCAATTTTCCTAATAAATCCCCGTGACCTTTAAGAAAATCCATCAAGATGACACCTTTGGAATTCCAAAAAAACAGGCCTGATACTTTCTGATAATAGTGACTGTTTTAATGCGTCAGACTGCAAAGCCGTTTGAACTGCAAGGTGGGCAGTTCAAGCTGACCAGCTGCTCCTGAAAACCCTATACAGGGTTGTTATGGGTCAGAACTGACTTGATGGCATTTCACAACTACAGTAAGGTTTCCAGAGGTCAAGAGGGTTGCCTCTGGAGGAGTTTGCATATTTTGCCTAGAGGGTCTAGTGAATTTGTTGTATGTAAAAGTGGCTTAAAACAATGCTATCTGATAATGTGTAACAAACCACAAATTGAATATGGAAGAGCACCCAAGAAATGTTTTGAACACAGAATGTTGTGACACCCTGTCTTATAGACAACAGTTGCTGTACTTGTCAGAAAAATCGCCCAAGTAGATGTTCAAGATATATTTCGATTCATTTGCTTAAACAACTCTATGCCTACCATCCACACCAAAAGGCTGTTTTTCTCCATGGGTAACAGAAGGCATAATTATTTACAAGAAGTTTCAATGTTTTCCTTTGGCTTCCTTAAGTGGCACAGTAGATTCTCTGTACCACTCTGAGTGGTTGCCAAAATTACATTGTCTTTTCTTTCTTTCTTCCCTACTGAGACAGTAATTTACTGGGCAACTGACTTAAATATTTTGAGGATTTTGAATTATAGATGTTTCTTAGGTACAAAGTAAGAAGCTCTGGCACCATAGTGGTTACAATTCGGGCTGCTAATCTCACAGTCATGAGTTCAAAACTATCAGCTGTTCTGCGGGAGAAAGATGAGGCTTTCTGCTCCCGTAAAGATTTACAGCTTTGGAAACCCTATAGAAGCTTGTTGTGAGTTGGAACCGACTCAAGGGCACAATAACAACAACATGTACAAAGTACTGCAAAGTGGCAATTGTTAAAGGAGACATTAGATGTGTTGATTTACTTATGCTCTAGGTTTTACTCATCATATTAAAGGTTTTGAAAGACTAATATGTGTTCTTTACTGTTAATATAAAGAAAGAAGACAAGCATTAATTGCAATTCACTCATTAAATTGGTACTGCTTTTCCTCCCTCTCGCCTCTTCTCCCTTTCTTGGTTGAAAAAAAACACACAGCAAAAGTTTCACCATTTTCAACAAACTCTTCAGTGATATTGTTAACATTCTTCAAGTCGTATAACTGGTTTTTCCAATTGATTCTACCACCATTAACATAAACTCTCTGCCCCCTAAACTTTGAAAACACTACAGGTCCCAGCAGAATTGGCAACTTAGCATGCACTTCCGAGACCCATAGAGATAAAAAAAAGATTACCTTCAAAATGGCTCAGAACTTTCCTATTGTACAGAAGTGACCCTGAGAAATACTATTTTACAGGGTCAGTTGGCATTTTTCTATTATAGTATGCTGAAACTACACCAATACATTATTAGTTGACTCTACATCTCTCAATTTTAAAAATGTAGCTCAAAGATTGGAACATTTGTGGGCCATATAATTCCATTTATTTTTCAAACTTCTCAATGGTTCCTTCACTTGTTCAATTAAAGGAATGACAAAGGAAAAGCTCATTTTCACTATGACTAGTAAAAAGAAGCTTGGTGTAGCACAGTAGGATAAGCACTGGACTGGTAGTCTCAGGTCAGGGGTTCAAACCCACCACTCTTGGAAACCCTATACAGGGTTGCTATGAGTCAGCACTGACTGGACAGCATGCAATAACAATAACAATGAAAACAGGAAATTCCATAGCTTAGAAAGAAAAGAAACATATATATTTATGTTTGGAAACATTGAGACTGCTAATATGTTAAACAGCCAAACTTTCACTATAATTCTGTTGACTGCCACACTCTTTTCTAGGCTTCTTCTTTTTTAAAATTGAGAAACAACTAAATCAAATAAGACTTACAAAGACCACACCTAATATGGACCCTTAGTTGTTACCTTGGCAGGTTCCGAGTTCAATATATGGTCACTTAAAAAACACTTTGGTGATTCAAGCTCAACCAGAATTCAACCATTCCAAGGAATTCCTTTTTGCTTATAGTCTTTAAAATATTTTATCTGTTATTGGTATAAATAAGCAAAGATGACAGGTGATGATAGTATATTTCTGCAGCATAAATCCTTTTGAAATCATCTGGTAATTGGTTCACCCTTCACATGTCCACAGTGAGGTTTTTTTTTTAAGTTACGTCTATAATAGAAACTGACTGCATTTAAGACCCCTTCACTTTCATAGAAATTATTTAGAAAACGAAAGTATCAATGTGAAGTCTCAACAGTTTGGGGGCTACGAGGTTTTAAAAGTGAGTAAGATGGCAAGACTTCGCGTCTCAAACTGCAGACATGTTATCAGGAGGGACCAGTTCCTGGAGGACATCATGCTTGGTAAAGTGGAGGGTCAGTGAGAAAGAGGAAGACCCTCCCATTGAGATGGACTGTCACAAATAGCAGCAGCACTGTCCTCATCAAGCATAAAAATAATTGTGAGGATGACACAGGACCAGAAGTGTTTCATTCTGTTTTGCAGAGGGTCTCTATGAGTGAGAGCTGTCTCAAAGGCACCTAACAACAGTAACAATGACAAAGATGCAGTTCCTGTCTTGGGGTTCTTAACAGTCAAGTGTGTACACAAAAGATCATTGTAAAAAAATGCACAGTATTGAAAGTGTTAGAAAGCAGAGATGTCACTTTGAGGACTAAAGTGCACCTGACCTCAGGGATGTTATTTTTCAGTGCCTCATATGCATGTGAAGAAAGCTGGACAATGAATAAGGAAGACCATAGAAGAGTCAATGCATTTGAATTTTGCTCTCAGCAAAAAAATACTGAATAACTACAGAGAGCCAGAATCACAAATCAATCTGTCTTGGAAATACAGCCATAATGCTCTTTTCAAGTGACGATGGTGAGATTTTGTCTCTTGCGCTTTGGACATGTTGTCAGGAGGGACCAGTCCCTGAAAAAGAACATCATGCTTGGTAAAGTGGAGGATCAGTGAAAGAGGAAGACCCTCATTAAAATGAACGACACAGTGGAAGCAACAATGGGCTCAAGCATAAAAACAATTGTGATGGTGGGAAACCCAACAGTTTTTTTATTTCATTGTGCATAGAGGCACTTTGAGTTAGAGCCAACTCAACATCACTCAATACCAACATCATAGGAGGTAAAGTGGAGATACACCAGGGCATTGTGGGAGCATTAAAACCAATATAACATTCCTTAAGGACACTACAATAAATCAAATAAAAGATGAACAAGGCTAAATCAAGTAAAAAAAAAATATATATATATATATATATATATATATATACATATATATATATATATTTATTTATGTAAAGGGCACTCTAGAATAAGGAAGACCATGAACAAAAACATTGCAATATGAGGATATGAGGTAGCATGTGGGTATTTGGTGGACAAAACTGCAAGAATACTATTACTGCTCTCTCTGCTGTCATTTGCTCAACTTTTATCCCATATTGTTGTTGCTAATTGTTGGTGTGTCAGTTTTGACTCATAGCAACCCTATATAGGGTTTCCAAGAAGAAGCTGGTGAGTTTAAACTGCCCACGTTGTGTTTATCCCACATGGCCACACCAGGACTCCTAAATGCATATTAAATACTGGTCAATCTTAATGCAACTGTTAAGCTTAACAGGTTTATTAAGCACTAACATGCTTTTACTTTTGTAAAACATTGTTGCTTCAATATTATTGTTTTTCCCATTTTACAGATGGAGAAATTAAGACTTACAGAGATTTCATAATGTGCCCAAGATCACACAGTCATCGGACAACAAAATCAATCAGCGATTTGAACCATGGACTTCGCTGTGTTGTTAGGTGTTAGAGTTGGCTATGACTCATAGAGATGCTGCCCACAACAGACTGAAACACTGCCCAGTCCTGTGTCCTCCTCACCAGTTGTTATGTTTTGAGCCTACTGTTGCTGACATTATGTCAATTCAGATTTATTTGTGCTTCTGGCAGTCATGGTACTTTCAGTATTCATCTCCAACACCATAACTCAAATACATCAATTTTTCTATGATCATCCTTATTCACTGTCCAGCTTTCACATGAATATATGGCTATTGAAAATACCATAGCTTGGGTCAGGAGCATCTCAGTCCTCAAAATGACACCTTAGCTCTTTAAAATTTTTAAAGACGTCTTTTTACAGCAGATCTGCCTAATACAATAGGTCATTTGATTTATTAATTGCTGCTTCTAAAGGTATTGATGGTTTATCGAAGTAAAATGAAGTCTTTGATAACTTCAACCTTTTTTCTACTTATCATGATATTAGTTGCTGGTTCAGTTACGAAGATTTTTGTTTCCTTTACATTGAAGTGCAATCCATACTGAAAGCTGTAGTCTCTGATCATCATAAGTATTTCAAGTGCTCTTATACTCATGCGAGTCTGCCTTTGCCTAATACATGGAGAACTCAGATTATGCTTAGAATTTATCACCTATTCTTGAAATATACTCTTTATACAAACATGAAAGCGTATATTTTCTGTATTCATCCTCAATGGCACTAATCATTGTCATTAATCTAAAACACCCAAGTGTCAGTTTGTCATAATTTGGTAGGTTATATATTGCAGAGATACTAGAAGCTACGGCACTGGTATTCAAATACAAACAGGGTCATCCAAGGTGGATAGGCTTCAGGAGAGCTTTGAGAATTAGACAGATTGGAAGAGGGGCATGGCGATCTGCTTCTTAAAAAAAACTGACCAGTGAAAACCTCATGAACGATAGCAGAATACTATGTAATATAATATAGGATAGCAGAATACTATGTAATATAATATAGTGCCAAAAGATAAGCCGCCTAGTTTGGAAGGCTCTCAGACTGCACAGTCGCTACAACAATGGACTCGAGCACACCAATGATGGCAAAGAATGAGCAGAACTGGGCAACGTTTTGTTTTGTTGTACATGGGGTCACTGTAAGTCAGAGTCGATTTGAGGGCAGGAAGTATGATATGCGGATGGGGGGAAGCTAATTGGAAAACAAGAATCACTATTACATCTGTTATTAGCTGAGTGACCCAAACCCTTTACAGATCCGTGGTGTCAAATCTTCCCACACACGCCCTCACAATGATTCTGACTCATGGTGATCCATGTGCACAGTAGAACTGCTCCGTAGACTTTTCAGAAGCAGATGGCCGGATCTGTCCTTCAAGGCGCCTTTGGGAGGGTCCACACCACCAACCTATCAGCCAATATTGAGTGCTTAGCCGGAAACTCTGTGCCTGGCACTAGCCATTTTAAAAATGTTAAGTGCCATCAAGCCTTTTCCGACTCATAGCAACCCTGGTTTCCATGGCTATACATTTTTGATGGAGCAGAAAGCCTCATCTTTCTTCTATGAAATAGCTGGTGGCCTTGAACTCTCAATAAGTCCAGTGCTTATTCTACAGAGTCACTGTGCTCCTAATGATGCTATAATTATACCCATCTGTCTTCTAGGTTTTCTTATGATGTCAATAATGATGAATATGATGATGATGGTAGCAATAATGAAGACAGGGTGTGCTATCACCAGTTCTTTAAGGAGCTCTGGTGGAGTGGTGGTTAAGTGTTCAACTGCTAACAAAAAGTCAATAGTTCAAACCCACCAGCTGTTCTGCAGGAGAAAGAAAGGGGGATCTGTTCCTATAAAGATTACAGCTTTCGAAACTATGGGGCAATTCTACCCTGTTCTATAAGATCACTATGTGTTTATGGCCAGTTGTCTGTATATAATTAACTACCTCAATCCTTTATAGATAAAAATAGCACAATATGGAACATATCAACTTCACAATAACAAGAGCTAAGACTTACATATCATTTGCCACATCCCAAGCATTGCTCTATGAGTTATACTATACTATCTTACTTTATTTTCATGAGAACCCATTAATAGACTGTAATGAGAAGTTAAGTAAGTTGCCCAAAATCACACAGCCAGTTAAGGGTACAGCAGAAAAGCAAATAAGGTATTCTAACTTCAGAGTCTATGCCTTTACCCACTGTCCTTCACTCCTCTATATATCAAATGTAACAACCAGTACTCAAGTGTCTTGGTTGCCTGAAATCAAGCCTTCAGTTGTCTTCCTCCCCCTTTCCTTACCTGTTAGTGACAGTAGAATCATTTTATCACATTGGTATGACCAATAAAAAAGTAACAAGGTAATTCTGAATACCTTCAAAGGTATAGCGTAGGAGTTACGAATCGGGCTGCTAATCTCATGGTCAGCAGTTCGAAACTACCAGCTGTTCCGTGGGAGAAAGATGAGGCTTTCTGCTCCCGTAAAGATTTACAGCCTCAGAAACCCTGTACCGGGTCACTATGAGTCGGGACCGACTCCACGGCACATAACAACAACAACAATTCTGCAGAAACCATAAATCTAATGCCAATAAGGATACTGTTAGAGTTGCCAGAGATTGGGAATGTAGAGCTCCAAATTCCAGACTCTGTTCTTGTCTGCATTACCTTGATATCTGCGCAGTAGCGGCAAAAAGATGCTGTTGGCAAGCACCAGATATCTGTGTACTACTATCATAGACATACATGATGTCTCCTTTGCAACAAGTATAGTTTTAGATAAAAGTGATTAACATTTCATTGTTTAACTGATGGTAGTTTTATTTTATTGCTTTTTGCAAACCCATAAAAACTCAGGCTCAGTGTTGCCACATTTTCTAATTATAAGAGAAGCCAGAAATGCATATTTTTATGTGAAATAGCCCAGTACTTTTACATTTTGGGAGCTAATTTTTAAAATTGAAAAATGCCTTATAGACACAAGAAAATATGTTTGTGAGTCAGCTTCAGCCTAAAGCCACAGTTTACAATCTCTCATGTCTTGGAGGCTTTTAAGATCCTGGTTGCTCATCTGAAAATTTAGATACTTGAACTAATTGAACTCATCATGCAGCATCTTGGACTTTTCTTTAAGCCATTGCCTTGTTTAGCAATGTTAAAACATACCAAGTACAAGTTTAAATCAATTTGTAGGTCTTGGTAACAAGTAATCTCATTGGCCAAAATAATAATTAACAATTATATCTAAAGAGTACACTACAGATTATCTGTAGTTTTCCCATTCTCCTTTGTCCTCACCCTATACAATACATGAAGAAATCGCCCGAGATAAGAGGTGTTCTGTCTACGAGCAGTGGTAACATGGAATTTCCACTCAAAGGTTTGACTGTTTCTTCATTTTACAGAGGAAATCATTTGAACTGGAACTAGCCATGTATGGCATCAAGAGCTGTCCTACACTTTTTATTCACATGCACCTGCAATTCTCCACATACCATCACCAACCCTTTTATTTTGTTTTTGCTCTTTAGCCAGTCTTGAGTTGGATTTCTGTCACTTGAAAGCAAAAGAGATTAATTTAAAATGTTTTATAAACAATGACTTCTTTCCATACTCCTGCTATCTCCTGCTCTTCTTTTAATACCAGATCATCTCTGTCTTTCCTTATGCTTTCTCAAAAGATATTCATTCTTTCAACACCTACCTGATGATTTTCCTCACTACTCATACTATATCCAGTACTCTGTATGAATGCATGTTCTCCTTCTCTTCTTCTGCCTACTTCAACACTTCTTTATTCTCAACTGATATGTATAGGTCCTATCTTCCTACCTAGAGCATAAGCTTCCTCAGTTCAGAAGACTTATCTCATAGATTTCTTTTGATCTGCCACCAAACCTAAGGGAGTGCTTGGTGCAACAAGTAACTGGTGGTTGATAGGCCATTTCCTTATTACTATGATGCTGTAGGATCCGCACTGCACCTCAAGGTCACTGGTGTAAACCTACCAGGTACTCCTCAGAAACCCTATAGTGTTTCCATGTGGCAGAATGGACCCAACAGCACTTAACAACAACAACAAAAACAGAGCCTTGAACAATCCTGATTATTTCATCTTTTAAAGACACCTGATCCCAAAGTACCCATGTGATGGCCTGTGATTTTGTATTAAATTTGCTTTTGCAGGGAAAAGATGTCTGAACCATCTGCCTTTTATCACTTGGCATAATACAGTACTTTAGGAATGAAAGATTTCATTTCCTTTGTTCTTCAGTCCAGTTTTAGGGAAGCATAAGACTATCCCAGGTGTGTAATGAGGCAAGAACTTCTCTTATTACATTTTTGGTATTCTGCATTTTCAGAATGTCTCTTCTAGTACCAGAGCATAACAGTTCCTATCCAATGCACAGAGGAAGGTTGGGGGGCAAAGGGAAAATGACAAAACGTAGATGTAAATCATTCACTTCTTCCTCTGATGAAGAGAGAAACATTTTAATTCTGTTTGAAGCAAACCTGGCTTAACAGCCACCTAAATTCTTCCAAAAGGTTAGTATGTTTTATTTTTTAAATACAAATTTTATGTCACATTGACAAAGCAAACCTTAAGAATTTTGAATAGTGGAGCCAACCCAAGGACCTCAAAGCATATCTGAATGGCTATTCACTTAAAATGAACAATATGCACATATATTCACATATCTGTATAGTTAGCTAGTATAAGATCTTAAATTTTCTGAGAGGTATGTGTGGGCTTTGGAGTCAAGACCAGGAATTCTGCGGTTCACACTGTCTCAATGGTAGCCATAATTTCTTGGTAAGATCTAGGCTGAATTATATGGAAATGAACAGCTTGAATTTATAACCTATTTGATCTGGTCAGTCATAAAATCTTGAATAGAAGTTCATACAGGTTAGATACATTTTTAGAATTGCCCTTTACCCTCATACATGTAAATACTTATGTTTACCTCCATATACACATATAACATTCACATTTCAGATGCTTGGTAATCCAAGCATTATGATTAATTCCTAGCCAATTAAAAAATTGGACATATCAGTGTATATATTACACAGAATTGTTTGCAGTGCTTGATTTTACATTCCCTCAGTTAACATCTTTAAGTAGCTAGTTCAAATGAGGTAGCCACCCCTCACCGTTACTACATAATTCAGAAACATATGGTATAGCTTTGTCATGCCAACTTCTAGGTATTCGCTCTACTATTCTGACAAAAGAAGAAGAAGAAAGAAAAAGAGCAAGGAACAGTTTTTCATACTGTCATTTACAAGCTGCTGAAATATATATTGTGGCAGTCTGGGCAATGGATTTTTTTTTTTTTTTTTTGCTCATAAATTATCACTACCATCACATTATAATTAGATTCACAGTGATGCAAGTAAATATACCTCTAAATGAAGAAATCTGTTTTAAAGATAGTCTGTGTTTAAAGTCCCTATTTTAATTGGGAAGGCTGTTGGAATTCCCACACACACTTTTAAAAAAGTAAAAGTGGAACCTAAGTAATTAACTATTAAAATTATCCAAGCAATAACACCTTTGTTCTCTGTTCTCTTCCAATTGTGACTCTGAGCTAAATACTTAATTTTTCCTTTTAGCTTGAACCACAGGAAAGCAGTCTGATGTTTAGATGTATCACCAAACAGCCCATTTTTCTTCTTCATATTCTTTGTGAGGTTAATACTTCAGGGTCCATTTTGTCAGTGTTGAGTATTTGGAAGGTAGGGTCAGTATGAGTCAGAAGTTAAAACAACAAAACAAAAGGGAGAAGGAGTCTTGGTGTGACGCTGTCGGATAATGCACTGGATTGCAAAGTCGGCTTGAACCACAAGTTTGGCAGTTCAAACTCACCAGTCACTCCTCAGAAACTCTATCCAGGGTCATTGTAAATGGGAAGTTCAAAGGTACTCAACAACAACAACAAAAGACAGAAGGGCAGGCTTCTCTGAACTCAAATGTAAATGTCCCTGAATAAGGAAACACACTTAACATGAATTCAGGATGCTATGGCACTATTTTTCTCTATGAATACTCTGGCCAGTGTCCCATAGTCAAATGATAGGATTTGGAGTCAGAATCATCTATGTTCTAGTTCCTGGTTCCTACTCGTGGCAACAATCGTGAGGTAGGCCCAGGATCAGGCAGTGTTTCATTCTGCTGTGTATAGGGTGGCTATGAGTCCGTACCGACTCAATGGCACCTAACAACAACAACAACTCTTTAATTTACTCCCTACAAAGTGCTTCAGGCAAATTACAGAAATATCTGTATTCCTCAGTTTTCTCTTCTAAAAACAGAAAGAGTGGTACATACATCACTAGGGTGATTATGAGAATTAAATATGGTCTAAGATCACTGCCTGGAGTCCTGGTGTGGCACTGTGGGTTAATGTGCTGGACTGCAAAGTCATTTGAACCACAAGGTTAGTGGTTCAAGCTCACCAGTTGTTTCTAAGAAACCCTCCACAGGGTTGCTCTCAGTCAGAACCAACTCGGTGGCGCTAAATAACACGATCATTGCTTAGGAGACACTAGATTTCTGCTAATGATGGTGGCAAATTTTGCAAATGGAGAATGATAATGGTTGAAGAACATCTGAAACATGACTAATGTCACTAACTTGTACACATAAAGAATGTTAAAAAAGTAAGCAATGTGTTACAAATTATTTACCGCATTTTGAAAAAAAGATCTAATAACAGAAAAAAGAAATCTGAACAAATTAAGGGTATAGTTAATAATAAAGTATTAATATTGGTTCATTAATATTACAGATGTACCCCAATACTCTAAGATGCTAATACTAATAACAGAAGAAACTGGGTGTGGGTACATAAAAACTACATAATCTCAATTTTTCAGTAAAACTAAAACTGTTCTAAAAAATAAAAAAAATAAAAAGATTTAAGTGAAGTACTTTGCACATAGTTGTTGTTGTTAAGTGCTGTCGAGTTGGTTTTGACTTATAGCAAACCTGTATAGGGTTTCCAAGGAGTGGCTGCTAGGTTTGAACTGTCAACCTAGTGGTTAACAGTCCAGTGCTTATCCTATAGCAACACACTTGACAAATGTTAGCCAGATTATGATACAGACTTTGGTTTCATAAAGTGCATTATTACATGCTGCACAATATGATCTCTCCTTTTCCCTGTATTCAGCGATTCTTTTTCATAGACATGTTTCTGTCTTTCTCCTTCCCTCTCTATGCCCTTTCTCTACATCATTTTTCCTCTGACATTTCTAATTCATCTCTTTCTCTACTACTAAAAACTCATTTTTGGTTTACAACAAGTTTACATTTCTCTGTGACTAATTTCAGCTTATTAATCTATTTTGTTGGTTTTCATTTTGCCACGATTACGCAAATCTTTTTGTTAACTTTCAATGGTTGCTTTTTTTTCCCCCTAGCAAAGTTTCCCAAGCTTTATGCTTGGGAAAATATACAGTTCACAAACATGCATTTATAGAAAGGAACTAAAAATTAAATCTAATAATATAATAGAGGGAATGGATATGTGTATGTGTGTAGAAAGACAGAGAGGAAGAGAGTCCTGGTGTGGCGCAATGCACTGGACTGCAAAGTCGGTTTGAACCACAAGGTCAGGAGTTCAACCTCACCAGCTGCTTCTTCAAAACCCTATACAATATATATATGTTGTTGTTAAGTGCCTTTGAGTCATTTCTGACCTTTAATGACCCTGTATAGGGTTTCTGAGGAGCAGCTGGTGAATTTGAACCATCAACCTTGCAGTCTGGTACAGTAACTCACAACACCACACCAGGATCATACACACACACACACACACACACATCTTTTTATTATAAAGGTAACTATATATCTATTTTCCCCCAGCTTTCCAGTGTAATTGTAGCTTTCCTGAGATATTAATTTAATGCTACTTTGCTGCAAAAACTAAAACCAGTTTGAGCAAATGCAAAGTGTTATCAACCTGTTCTGGAGTATCTCTGATCTTAAGGTCATCTCTAATGTTAAGATGGAGTCCTGGTGTGGCGCTGTGGGTTAATGAACTGGACTGCAAAGTCAGTTTGACCTGCATGGTTGGTGGTTCAAGCTCACCAGCCACTCCTTGGAAATCCTATACAGGGTCACTATGAGTCAGAACCGACTTGATGGCACTTTAACAACAACCTTAAGATAAAAACAGAACAAGCTTGTCCGTGAAAATCACAGCTTTGAATGAATTCAAGTAAAACACACAATCAGGTTAGAAAATCAGGGTCTCAAGATGATCTTTCTCAGGAGTCTGAAGCCTCTGTTTAGAACTGGGTCTCTGCGGGAACAGACTCCTTTCCTCATCCTAGTGTCTGGTTTAAGCATATATTGAAAGAAGAAAATTCTGGCAACTTTTGACTCATAAATGGCAAGGAGTTTCTTTTGTTCTTGTTTTTGTATTTTTGTAAGTGACAACAGTTTTCATTTAAAAAGGACAGAATGTTTTTGGCTAGTGCAGTTATTAATAGTATACATTTTGGAGATGGAATTTCCCATGCTATAAAGACAAAAATTACCATAATAATTCCAAGCTGGACGTTGAAATATCAGGTCCTACGCAACAAAGGATTCAACATTCAACCTTAAAAAGAATACCCAAAAAACTTTTAATGCTCTGAGGATAATTTTGCTCTCTGCGCTCCAAAACATAGGTTGAAAAAGCAGGGGAGCTATTTGAGGAGCATTGCCTGCTTTGTGAGGAGTCATGTGTGTAGCCCACCTGATATTTCCCAACCAGGAAATAAGTTTTATTTTTTAAATACAACAGATAACCAAGCTTGTGATAACTAAAGTAAATCATCAAGGTTGAGTAGTGTTTGTACATCGTATATGCAAAACAAACACAAATCTGTGCTAACTGGAGGTAACAGTGGATAAATATAGGAAAACCTAACAGTCTACCACAGCAACATACAATTCAGCAACCTAGAAATTCACTGTTTTAAGAAACAGGTCTCACAACCTTGGTGGGGTAACGCCGCCTTAGACCACCCTATTGGGGGCTTGGGTAGCTTTTCTGATCAGCTCAAGTGCTGCAGATTGATTTAAAAGATGCCAAACAGAATGCTAACTTTCTTCACTAACTCACACAGCTAAGTGGGTATCAGACCCCTTCTCTTCTGGACCATTGCCACAGACCCTCTGCCTGCAATAACCCAGTAACCACCCGTCTCCTTTCTCTACTGAAGAACAGACGGTAGAAATTGGTACTTTTTTACTTTTTTCAAATCAAAGGCAATCCAAGCCTCCTCAGTCTTGACCCAGCCTCACGCAAAAAGCTATTGATGTTTATAATTGAGAGGGTTTTTTGGTTGTTGTTTTTTTTGCAATTGCACTTTATCAAACAAGAAGCAGCCGGGTTTGGAGGCCCTAGACAAACCAGAAGGTGGCGGAGGCGAAGTCACCTTGGGAAGAGGAGGGAGGGTCAAAGGAAGGCAGGTGGAGGGGCTGACCTATGTGGAAGGATCAGAGGGCGTACCCCACTCTGATTTCGGGGTGGAAGAGGAATCGGAAAATACTTAGACCTAAAGGGAGCAACCCTCCAGGACCCCTCGTCTGGGGATCAGCTGACCTGAGTGATGTGGGGGGAGGGAACGCTTTCTACTGTGCCAAGGGAAGCTACGCCTTTCAGGCTTGCTCTCTTCCGCCTGCCCCTGCAAATGCTCTCTGTCTAGAAGAGCAGAGTGCGACTCCGCAACGCTCTTCTCTCGGCTCACCGAGCGCCCCCGCCCACCGAGCGCACGCCCAGGAGGGCGGGCCCCAAGCTGAGGGCTACCGCCCGCCGCGGGAGAGCGCTGAGAGCTCGGCGAGCGAGTGAGGCCTGTCTGGGTGCCGGGGATAGCAAGTCACTCCCCGAACCTCCCGGGCCACAAGGCGGGACCTGCCGGTGGTGTTTCGCGGCACACTGGGGAAAAGGAGGCCCGGTCGCGCGGCTTGGGCTCCAGGCCCCTCGTCACTCCCCGCCTGCTTCTGGCGCGCTCTGGACTAGGCTGAGCTGGGCCGGGCCGCGCTGAGGGTCTCTGTGCCCCTTCTACAGGGTGTGGTCTCCTCCTTGCCAGTTGCGCCCACAGGTCCCATTGTTCGCCCAGCCCGCCTGGTGACGACCCGGCACTGCTCCCTGGGCCTCCCAAGCGCACCTACCTTCTGCTGCCGGCGAGCCATGTCGGTGGGCTGCTTGGCGTTGAAGGGGTAGGCTATGCACCGCATGACGAACACATAGAGCTGCAGCTTCTTTTTCCTCTCCTCTTCCTCCTTCTGCAGTCGCTCCAACTCCTCTTTCTCCTTCTCGCTCACCACCGACGGGCTGGGGCTGGAGGGCCGGCCGCCACCGGTGCGGATGCTAGGCTGCAGCCCCCCGGCC
>NW_006408564.1:15590756-15606295 GCF_000296735.1 Chrysochloris asiatica
TGGGAGACAGGCGCGCTCCGGACGCGGCCGAACCGAGCACTTCCTTGCCGCTCTCCTCCTCCACAATCTCATCCGATTCCTCTTCGCTGGACGAAGGGTCCAGCATGGTGGTGCCTGGGGATGGGGGATCCCTGAAGCCCCTGGCTTAGGGTGCAAAAGGTGGGGGGCGCTGGAGGCAGCTAGGGGTCAGCTCTCCCGGGTAGTTGCTTCTCCCTAAATCAGGGAGCGAGCGCGCTGCTGCTCAGCCTCGGTCGCCGCGGCTGCTTCTTCCGCCCGGCGATCCGGAGCTGGGCTCAAACCCAGGAGCGCGAAGGGAGGAGGGGAAGCGAGAGGTGCGTCCCTGAACCCGAGGTGGGCAAGGGAGAGAATTAATTGCAAACCCAGAGCCCGTATCCGGATACCATCTGCAGCCGCTGAAGGAGGCGCCTCCAGAAAAGATGCCGAGTGTTGCAAGCTGTCGATGCAGCCAAGAGCCGAAGAGGCATCTTGCCGATTGGGGAGGGAGCGGCGCTTACGTGTTTATTGGCTTAACTCTCCCGTGTCCGCAGCGTAAAGGGCGGCTGCGGAGGACTGGAGGGGGAAGAACGCAGAGCTAGCCTCAAAGTCTCAGGGCCTCAGTAATGGCCCTAACAACTTCCCCTCCTACCCTTTGTGGATACTTTAAGATCATTGTCTCTCTTTGCTTGACCCTTCTCCACCTGAGGCAGGCAAGTTCTTGGGGAGGAAGAAATAGAGAAACCCGTGGTGAGTTGTTATCAGCGAAAAGCGGACTGTTCGGAGACTCTACAACCAGAGGTCTTAGTAACAGAAAGTTGGCGAAATTCCACTCGGGAAAGAAAGGGTTCATTTCCTAACCCAAGGCTTCCTCACACCTGGGGCGTGGGGGTTTTGGATTGGGCAATCCATTTGTCAAAACGAACTCTTGATTGCTGCAATGCCTTGATGCCCACTCCCAGGGGGGAAAAAAAAAAAAAAAAAGTATCAAATTTTGAGTGGATTAGGGCATCGACCATGCTACTCCACTCTTTTAACTAGAACTCCCATTTGTCGAACCCCCAGAAATTACCAACATTCTTCAAGAACTGAACTACTTTCTGCTAAACTACCTGAGAAATAGAAGCGTTTCTGGTTGCTCAGCCTTTCCTCCATTCTGGCTTGCTGGAGGATTTGGGTGAAGGAGTGGGAACCCCGAGATGTGACAAAGACACCCCAAGAACCTAGGGGCATTTACACTTAATGCGTTGACTCTGTCGCACTTTCTTTATCTATTAATATAAAGCAGCAGATGGTGTCTTTCTTTCGGATAGGTCAATAAACTCTGCAGAAGGGGGAGCTGGCCAGCGTGCTGAATTTAACCAGCGACCCGCAGATGCACTGAAAACAAAGTAACAGAATCTTAGCCTATTCAGAGACCTCTCTCCACCTCCTCCCAACTCCATCTTCTATATTTATGTATTTTCTAAGGATTCGTACTTACTCGTGGAAGTGATCTAGAAGTGTAGTGTGAATTTAAAGTTTACATCACATCTGTCTCTGTATTTTCACATTCACCAGGAGTTTTACTGTAATCTTTGATGTTCAAGTGAACCTCTGGCTAACCTATTTGAGAGCCACAAAACAAAACAAACAAACCAAAAACACCTCAAAGCATCTAGTTTCACATTAACTTCAACAATTTTGATTCTTAACTCAATTATCAAACTCAGCTCAGGGACACAACAGTGACCATCACACATTCTGTGTTAATTAACATAAACAACTGAGCAATGTGGAAATTGTTACAATTTGGCAGTCCTCACTTTTCCATTATTAAAATGGACAAAAACATGTTCAAATCATGTTATACTGCTTTTGCTGGTACAAGTATCAATCAATCAACAGAATTTATTCAGCGCTTTTTAATGGAGAGAATGTTGGGGTGGGTTGTTTAAGTGTCTTCAAGTTGGTTCCAAACCATAGTGACCCTGTATAAGGGTGGGTAGAATTTTTTAAAGACACTCACTTAATGAGTCTATAATCTCCTTTCAGAAACACAACATTAATAAGTGTATTGACAGCACTTATGTTTTAAAGCAACATCTCAACAAATCCAAATCAATACACTGCAACAAGTTTGCTTAAATTAAGCAATTTGGAGTGGAAGAGGATGGCATTCCACAAAGAAGGCCCAAGTTAAATTTTAAAGAAAAGAATATGAAAAGAATAGTGAGAAAGATTACAAGTGGAAAAAGTGGTTAACAAAGTCATAGCAATCGAGGACAGGACAAAGTAAGACACTGAGTTGTAAAAAGATTGGAAGTAAGTCAATGTGAGGTAGGAAGGAAAGAAAAAGCTAAAATTATCCATTTGGGCCAATGAAGGGACCATGTTTGTAACACAAATAAATTAGGGTGACTGGGAGCATGCAGAAATTTGTTCTCGGAGCTGGGGCGGGGGGGTGGGGGTTGTCGACATAGGGATGGTGTCCTTGAAGCCCAGACAAAGGCCTTTTACTAATTAACTGTTTCTTCATTGTGCAATTATTGGTGGAAGAGTGGCCATGAATTTTGTATGCAGAGCCATTTGGAATTTATCTGTAGGATAAGCACTGGACAGTGAGGTTGGTTTGAACCCCAAGGTCGATGTTTCAAACTCAACAGCCACTCCTCAGAAACTCACAGTCTCTATGAGTCAGAACTGACTCAACAGCACTTAAAAGCAACAACAATGAAATTTTGCTTACTTTTGTATTTTTCCAGATTTGTTTGGGGTTATGTGTATTGTGTTGCTCTGTTTTATTTCCAGTCGTAGTCATTAGTACAGCGATTCAGTATCCACCTGACATTAATTTTAGAAACTAATGGCTTGGGTATTAAATGCTGTTTTGGTCAATATATCTAACAACCTTAATACCTCCATGAGTGTTCACAGAGATTAAATAGATTTTACCAAAAATATTTTTTAATATTTCAAAAGTGCACATTGCTGTCTTTTTAAATGAGTGTCTTACTTGTCAGTCTCTTATGATAGCTAAAAGTCAGTTAAATGTCCTTGGGGATATTATAACTATTAGTGCTGGAGACATGGCAACCAGAATTACTTGGATATCTGAATCAGGATTAGTGACTTCCCTAAATATGATGAACAAAATAGAAGATTGCACCAGAACACATCCACAGACTTTTAAGTGTTTATCTACAGCTTGTTAAATAGCCACACAATGGACTCAAACATACCAGTGATTATGAAGATGGCAGAAGGCCAGGTCACATTTTTTCCCCCTATTAAGGTCAGTGGTTCAAAACTACCAGCCACTCCGCGGGAGAAAGATGAGGCTTTCTATTCCCGTAAAGATTTACACCCTCGGAAACCCTGTACAAGGTCGCTATGGGTCGGAACCGACTCGACGGCACTTAACAACAACAACAACAACAATTATGTATAAAGTTGCCACGAGTTGGAGCCAACTCAAGAACAACTAAATAACAACAAAACAACTTCTTGTTAATACTCATGTTTTACTTTTTTAGATCACACAAGTCCTGGTGTGGCGCTGCAGAAAAAGTCATTTGAACCACAAGGTCGGTGGTTCAAGCTCACCAGCTGCTCCTCAGAAACACTATACAAAGTTGCTATGGCTTGGAACAGACTCAATGGCTCTTAATAACAACAATAACACCTGCTTGTCTTTCCCCACTCCCCTCCACCTTCCCTCTGGAGGAAACTTGGATAATTTAAGTTGATGAATAAATTTTAGTCAGCTGTCTGGACAACATACTATGAGAGCAGAAGTTCATATATAGAATATTTAATCCCACCCACAAAAAGCAAAGTCTAGAGGGAATGGAATTGAGACACTAAATTAGGATTTTTCTAATCTAGACCTAGATGATCTTTATTCTTCCCTGAAGTGTTTGTCTTGGTGTTTATTGTGTGGACACCCATGAGTATAAGGGGATATCAGACTCATTTCCAATTATAGATACTTTGATAAGAAACAATCACTTCTGGATGCTATTCTAAAACATATTTCCTTTAGAGAAAGCTTTTGATGTTTTTGGATGTTTATTGCTAGAAGATAGTGTTTGATCAACTTAAATCTTTTTTCAAACATCTCACAATTTCATCGTATCTAGATAAAATAATCTTATCCAATATTTTTAAATTAAAAAATATAAAGAACTGCTCTCAAGCACCCACATGGATTAAATTGAACCTCATGGTATACCTTTAAAACTAAAAATACCTAGCCAAATGCTATAAAGTCAGTTCTGACTCAATGACCCTATAGAGGGCTTCTGAGACTTTATGGAAAGAGACAGCTTCATCTCTCTCCTGATGGCATACTTCTTGTTGTTAAGTGCTACTGAGTCGCCTCCAACTCGTAGTGACTGGGCATAGGGTTTCTGAGGAGTAGCTGGTAGATTTGAACCACTTATCTTAGCAGTCCAGTGCCATATCAGGACTTCACCATTGTTGTTGTTAAGTGCTGTTGAGTCAATTCCATGCCGAGGAGCAGCTGGTGAGCTTGAACCAGCAACCTTGCAGCTCAATCCAACTTTGCAGTCCAGCACATTAACCCACAGATCACTCCAGGACTACAGATTTTACCATTGTAAACCTTATGCACAGCAGAACGCAACACTGCCTGATCCTAGACCAACCTCACCACTGTTGCCACGCTTGAGTCCATCGATGCTGCCACTTGGCCAATCCATCTCGTTAGAAGGTCTTCCTCTTTTTCTCTGACCCTCCACCTTACCAAACGTGATATCCTTCTCCAGTGTCTTGTCCCTCCTGACAATATGTCCAAAGTATGAAAGACAAAGTTTGGCTATCTTGGCCTCCAAGGAGCATTCTGGCTGTGCTTCTTCCAAAACGGATCTATTGGTTCTTTTGGCAGCCCATGGCACTTTCAATATTCTTCTCCAACACTATAACTCAAAAGCATCTATTCTTCTGTGGTCTTCCTTACTGTCCAGCTTTTGCATGCATATAAGTTTATTGAAAATACCATGGCATGGGTCACGTGCACCTTAGTCCTCAAGCTGACATCTTTGCTCTTCAACACTTTAAAAAGGTCTTGTGCAGCAGATTTGCCTAAGGTAATACTTCGTTTGATCTCTTGACTGCGGCTTATGCGATGAGTGTTGATAGTTGATCCAAGAATGAAGTCCTTGACAACTTCAATCTTTTCTCCATTGATAAGAATGTTGTTTTTTGGTCCAGTGGTGAAGATTTTTATTTTCTTTACATGAGATTTTATCAAAAGCCAGGTTAAATGATTAGTCTCTGAATTTAGGCAGTTGCAACTCTGTCACTTAATAGTAGAGCTATCCTGAACAAATGATTTAATGATCCAGTCTTAGTTTGCAAATTGGAAAACAATAGTACTCAGTTTACTCAAGATAACAAGAAGATTAAAATGATGATACATAAAAAGAAATTGTCAATAAAGTTTAATTAAAAAATTTTTTTTCAACTGGTAAAGATTCTTTTACAGTTTTGTTAAATGAGATGGACAAAAGGTGGGCATAAATAATTGGAAGAAAAAGCAACATAGACATGTTAAATTCAGAATTTGTTGTTGTTAAGCGCCGTCGACTTGGTTCTGACCCATAGCAACCTTGTATAGGGTTTCCGTGGAGCAGCTGGTGAGCTTGAACCACCAACCTCGCAGTTCAAATGGCTTTGTAGACTAGTGCATTAACCCACAGAGCCACACCAGGATGTTGTTAAGTGCTGTTAAATCAGTTCTAACTCATAGTGACTCTGTAATAGGGGCTCCAAGGAATGGCTCTTGGGTTTGAACGACCAACCTTGCTGTTGTCAGTCTATTGTTTACCTGAAAGTGCCACTCAATTCACAAATAGGTCATTGAATAATTAAAGATTTGCTTATTGATTTAATTGGTCCTTCTGTGTTTAGCTAACATTTTCAGGGACTTAGAAAATGGACTCTATTGTTTAAGAAATCCATATTCTCTTATTACTCTGTGTCATACGATGATCCTTTCTAAAGTGAAACAAAGTGGTTGAGGATGGAATTAAAGGAAAATTTTAAGACCAAAAATAATAAAATCAAGCCACAAAAATTGTCTTCTTTCACTCCAGGCACAAAACATGCTTTGGAATGGTAAACAATATTATTTTCAAGAATTGGTCTTGGAAAGCCACTCTCATTACATAAGATGATGAAAAAGAAAATTGAAACAACACATTTTGCAATAAATATTTAACTTGAAACCTGAAAGTCACCTATTCACAGGGTAATCACATTTCTCATTTCTTGAATACACAATGTCTTTTAATACAAGTAGAGCTAGACACGGTAGGGATAGAAAGGCAGTTTACACTGGTGTCTACTGTGTCAAATCAAGTAATTCTGCATTGACTAGGATAGAGAGAAATGTTAGCAAATAAAAGGGAAAAATACTCAAACAGTGTTTTCTACATAGGTCTGCCAGTTTGTCACACTGTGGTAGCTTATATATTGCTATGATGATGTAAGTTAAGTCACCAGTGTTTTGAATACCAGCAGGATCAACCAAGATGGGCAAGTTTCAGTGAAACTTCAAGACTAAGATGAACTAGGAGAAATTCCTGGTGGTTTACTTGTAAAAATCAGAAAATACAAATCAAATGGATCACAACATAGTATTGGCTGATAGAGTAATGAAAGATGAGTCCTCTAGACTGGAAGACACTGAAAATACACAGTGCCTGCAACATTGAACTTGAATTTACCAATGACAATGACTATGGTACAGGACTTGGCAATGTTTTATTCTGTTGTAGGTGGGGGTGCCATGAGTTGGCACTCACTGGACAACAATTAACGATCATAAAGATATTAAGCAGATAATTTATTGAAATAGCCCAAATTCTCCAATTTGCCTTGGTAGAAGTTGCTAACATTATATTTTCACTTTCCCAGAATAATTTTCTGGGTTGATTGGGCGACTTAATTGTTTCTACATACTTTAGATTGTGAGTTTTTCTACAGATTGGAAATAGGAATAACTAAAATCAGGATTTTTATATTGTGTAGGATTTTATCTAATAAAATTAAATACTCAGGTTTGTTATGCATAAACTCACTTAATTTATTGCAAGATAATCATGTCAGGGCATGCAAGTGAGACCTCACTGCACTCATGTAGAACCAGAGAATGAGAAGCAACAATTACAATGTCAGTTGAATGGCTGGAGTCCAAACCATCAGACTTCAGGCTTTTACCTTTTACAAGAAGTGTCAGGAGGGAGACATAACCATGGCTTGAACTCCATGTAGGTCTCTCAAACTCTGAGGTCAGTGGTAATAGACTGAGTCAGTGGGCTCTCAGTCTTCAGAGAGGTTAAGAGATTAAGAAAGATCCTTTTGCTCTGTCTTCTCTCAGGGAGGGAGTAGAAATCCAGGCTTTACATGAGAAATTCTCACCTTGCCTCACATGATAAGGGCCAGTGAGATGGATATAAAATATTTTTTCCAGGGTCAGCGATTAGCCGAATGATATACTCTTGTTCAAGGTTAGAGTTTAAGGAGGTTGTTTAGAATTATATGTCTCAAGGATGAACTATGCTATGTGCTTTTTTATCACAAAATGGCAAGTCGAAGTCACTTTAACTTAAAGGTGATTTACCACACTCTTCAAATACACATACATTTATGTTTCTATGTTCAAGTACAGAAATTTTCTAAATAGCTTTCTCATGGCTTACAATTTCTAATGACTTGTCGTTAATAGTAAAGAACTTCAAACCAACAAAGTCAATTAACGCCTGGGCTCTGCTCATGTGAGTGCATGTCGTCCTCTTCATCCTCTTTTTAGGAGACATTGACTCTTGTTACAGATTGGGTAGTGATGGTGATGGTGTGCCTTGGAGTAGGTTCCAACTCATAGCAACCCTGTATAGGGTTTCCAAGGTTGTAAATCTTTATGGGAGCAGAAAGCCTTATCTTTCTTCTGTGGAACAGCTGGTAGTTTCGAACTGCTGAACTTGAGGTTAGCAGCATGTAACCACTACCTTACCAGAGCTCCTTTCATTAATCCATCCCACTGTCTATAAGAACTCCTTTCTTTGTTTCTTGTTTCTGTCATCAATAAGAACTTCTTGCCCCAGTCTGGTTACAGAAGAATATTTAAAGAAATGTTGGTATGCTGTTATTTTTCACTCCTAAGCTGTACCTGAAGACTTATCTTGAGGAACAAGAGACCCTATAAGAACTTTGATTTGAGTTACGATGAAATTTGGTCCATTCCAACCAACAAATCCTGTTCCATTGTTTTTAATCCCAAGAGATTAAGAGAAATGTATGGTTCTTAAGAGAAATACAAAGAACAGTTTCTTAAAGAAATAACCATGTTGATGAGTCCTGGTAAGGCACTGCAGCATAAGCATTGGACTGCTAACCACAAGGTTGGTGGTTAGCACAGTGAGCCACTCATTGAAAACCCAATACAAGGTTGCTATGTGTCAGAACTGACTCTACTGCACTTAACAATATGATGATAAGTAGCCCAGTGTTCAGTATTTCTTCATACTCTGGTAATGTTGGAGTGATAATGTTGGACTTGAGGGTTTATATTTAAGTGGGGTCTTTATCTCCACCAGCCAGAATTCATATTTTGATATTTTATTGTTCTCTGGTTATTTGTAAGGTACAGGAAACTGAAATAGTGCTTAGTATAATGGGGAATGACTGCAAGTGAAAGAAATAGAAAGACCTGCCCCCTGAACCCTCTTATCCCAGCCACATGGAATAAGAAAATGGAAAAGAGATAAACACAGTGACATAGCTTTCGATACAGTGACCTGACCACTAGTAAATATGGTTCGACTGATACATTTCAGCTGATTCATCTAACTAGTATTCTCTCCTTTTGAGGAGGAGAGAAATGAGGATGGCAAACAGGATGACAAAAATCCAAGAGTTTGATTTTCTCCCTTCAAGACCATAGTCTAAGCATCTACCTTTACCATCTGGCTCTGGTTCTCAGATCCCTGTTTGTTGTGCAAGCAAGAAACTGGATGAAACCCTGTTCTTGTTCCCCAAACATGAGTTTCTCTTCATCATTTGTGTTTGTTTGGAACTCTAACACTCTTCTTGGGTACTTAGCATAAAGTGGAGCCCATATCAAGCTTCTATCTGCTAAGTGTCAGTGAAGATAGTGATGCTATTGATGAGTATTAAGAAATTCTATTCTTCAATGGCTATTCTTAAATAGCAAAAAAGGGCCCTAATTTTTGGAAGTGGGGAGAGAATCATGACTTACTAAAGCAAGTGAGAAACTTTTTACTTCTTAAGAGAAAGGCAATCCAGTACTTGCAACTTGCAGTAGTAGGCACAGGTCTTGGTGGGGGTAGTGGGTATTGTACTGTTTCAGCCGAGATGTACTGTTCCTTGTTGATGTACTGCTGCAACCGTTTTTGATTTTTTTTTTCAGCAAAGTTTTACTTGCATGTGATACTAATGATATTGTTCAACGGTATTAGCACTTCATTGTGACACCTTTCTTTAGAAGGGGCAAAAATATGGATCTCTTCCAATGACCCGTCTTTACCCATACCTTCGTCTACTTTCATAATATCTTTGTCTACTTTAATAATTTCTGAAGGTCTACCAGTTCTACTCCCGTAAAGATTTACATCCTCGGAAACCCTGTACAGGGTCGCTATGGGTCAGAACTGACTCAACGGCACTTAACAACAACAACAACAACCAGTACTAGTGGAGTCCTGGTGTAGCCCTGTGGGTTAATGCGCCAGACTGCAAAACCGTTTGAACTGCAAGGTCGGCGGTTCAAGCTCACCAGCTGCTCCTCGGAAACCCTATACAGGGTTGCTGTGGGTCAGAACAGACTCAACAGCACTTCACAACAACAACAACAACAACCAGTACTAGTAGGTGAGTTAAGCAAAGGATAAAGCAGTTATGTAAAAGGGCTGGATAGGACTCTTAAGGGGGAACCCATGGAGTGCATGGGAACAGTCACAAAGATTTACTTCCTTCAGGGCATTGCTTCATGCCAAAAAAAGATTAGTGTGCAGACTTCCCTTGGATAAACAAAAATTAATCTCCATTTCAATCAGCTTATCACAGGAAAAGTTTAACTGTTTAAACAACGTTCAGCATCCAAATCTGAAACACAGTGAAGAGGCTGCAAAGAGTTATACCTAAACCACATGGCCTTATCTTTCATTGTATTATTATTTATACTGCACAACAAACTCAGACTCCTGTGAGTCACCAAGTCATTGTATTGCCATCCATTAAAACAGCGTATTTATCATGCAGTGGCTATAAGTCATTTTATTTCTTCAGCTAACATGTGGAACGGCAAAAACCTGATGTATGTGTATAAGTATGATGATGCATTCAGGTAACTGGCTGAGTAATCGTATAAAACTAAGTAATCATATTTTTTGACCATACATACACATATACTCCTGGTGTGGCGCTGTAGGATCAGCACTGAAATTTGAACCGCAAGGTTGGCAGTTCAAACCCATCAGCAACTCCTTGGAAACCCTATAGAGGGTCGCCATGTGTTGGAATCAACTCAACAGCACTTAACAACAGCAATAACATACATAATTTCTAATGACTTTGTAGGCAGTGGGAATGACTTCACTGTGGGAGGAACTTCATCACAGAGTTCAATGATATGTGCAAGATCATTGAGGGCAACTGAGTTTTTAGATTCTTGCTGACCATTTACTATTGTTGGTAGGTGCTGTCGAGTCGGTTCTGACGCATAGCAACCCTACACATAACGGAACAAACCACCATGCCATCCTCACAATTTTTGCTATATTTGAGGCCACTGTTGCTGCTACTGTGTCAGTCCATCTTGTTGGAGATCTTCTTTTTTACTGACCCTCTCTGGTAGCATAGTGGTTACAAATCGGGCTGCGAACTGCAAGGTCAGCAGTTCGAAACTACCAGCTGCTCTGCGGGAGAAAGATGAGGCTTTCTGCTCCCGTAAAGATTTACAGCCTTGGAAACCCTGTTCAGGGTCACTATGAGTCGGAACCGACTCGATGGCACTCAACAACAACTTTACCAAGCATATTGTCTTTCTCCAATTAAGTGTTTCTGAATACCCATTCTTTGTAATGTTTTACATAATTTGTAATGATGATCCACACAGTTGAATGCCTTTGTCTTGTCAATAAAGCACAAGTAAACATATTTCTGGTAATCTCTGCTTTCAGTCATCATCTGACATCAACAATTACATCCCATGTTCCACATCCTCTTCTGAATCCAGCTTGAATATCTCTTAGCTCCTTGTTGATGTACTACTACAACTATTTTTGATTTGCTTCAGTAAAATTTACTTGCATGTGATATTAACGATGTTGTTCAATGGTGTCGGCAGCTTTCTGCTGGGTCATCTTTCTTTGGAATGAGCTGTCTTCCAAATTTCTTTGCATAGCCGAGTGGGCTCCTCCAGTGCTGCATCAGTTTGTTGAAACATTTCTATTTGTATTTGTCACTTCCCGGAATCTTGTTTTTCCTCCAATGCCTTAAGTGCAGATTGGATTTTACCTTCAATACCATTGGTTGTTGATCATATGCTTCCTCTTGATATGGTTGATCATCAACCATTTCTTTTTGGTGCAGTGACTCTGTGTCAAGTATCTTCTTTAGATGCTTTCTGCATCATTCAATATTTTGTCCATTGTTGTTGTTAGGTGCTGTTGAGTTGGTTCTGATTCATAATGATCCTACACAACAGAATAAAACACTGCCCAGTCCTGGGCCATCCTCACAGTTGTTACAATGTTTGAGCCCATTTCTGCTACCATGGTGCCAATGCACCTCATTGAGGGTCTTCTTCTTTACTAAGATGATGTCCTTCTCCAGGCTGGTTCCATGTTCAAAGTGGTGGCTACCGCCAAGTTGTTCCAACTTGTAGCAACTCTGTATAGGGTTTCTGAGGTAGTAAATTGTATAGGAACAGAAAGCGTCATCTTTTTCTCACAGAGAAAGAGGTAGATTTGAGCTACTTACCCAGCTCATAATCCACTATGCTACCAGGGCTCCTTTCAAAGTATAGGAGAAAAAGTTTCCCTAGTCTCACTTTTAAGGAGCTCTGGTAGCGTAGTGGTTACAAATCGGGCTGCGAACTGCAAAGTCAGCAGTTCGAAACTAACAGCTGTTCTGCAGGAGAAATATGAGGCTTTCTGCTCCTGTAAAGATTTACAGCCTCGGAAACCCTGTACAGGGTCGCTATGATTTGGAACTGACTCCATGGCACATAACAACAACAACACTCTCACTTTTAAGGAGCATTCTGGCTGTAGTTCTTCAGGACAATAAAATGGAGGAAACCAAAGACTCAAAAAAGAAAGTCGTCCACAGCACTAATAGACCACAAGCACTACTTACTATTTTGACCAGAGACACAATAAAAGGTCCTGGATAGAATGGGAGAAATGTTTTAAACAAATCTCAAGTTCCTAAAAAAGGCAAGATTTACTGGACAGATAGAAACTAGAGAAACCCTTGAACTATTTCTCTGAGATGCCTATTGAAACTAGAACTTTAGAAACCACACAGAGAGTCACTTTTCATACAAATAAGCAGATTGCTTATAAAATAAACATCACCTGTGAGCACTGTGCTCCCATGAATAATCAACTATATGAAACCAAACTCTGAACATTTACCCTAAAGGAATGAGAAAGTAAGGAGGGGCAAGAAAGCAGGGTTAATGTAACCAGAGGAAACAGAATAGAAATAATAAGAATGTTGGCACATTGTGGAAAATGTAATCAATGGTATGGAACAGTTTGTATAAACTGGAGAACCTAATTTGCTATGTAAAATTCAACCTAAAAGATAATAATATACATGAAGTTATTATGTCAGAAATAACTTATGTGTCAAATGAAATAAGGATGTTCTAACCAGTTTGGCAATGAGTTTGACATTCCTGAAGGGAAAAAAGGAAAGAAAATGCCATTTAAACTTTTTTTTGAGGTCTCAGCTAAATAGTTTTCAGAAAGAGCTTCCATTGTCTTGTATTTGCATTACAAAAGACCCCTCCACCTTCCTATAGTCTTATTTGCAGATCTCAAATAGAATATTTATTAAAGTCTCCATGCAATTAAACCTTTTGTGAAATTTGCGTTTGATCATGAATAGAAGTGAGTCAGAAAGTCTGAAGAGCAGGAAACATAAAGGGAAGTATACAAGAAGGCATTCTCATCTTATATTTAGTGATGAAATTCAAATGAAAAAAAAAAAAAACAACAAAAAGATTTTGAGGTAAAATGAAGTTTTCAATTGAGTGCACTCATCTTGATTTCTTTGTTTATTGCTCTCATTAATTTAATTATGTAGCCTATGTTGGATGTTGGAAGACTTGCTTATAAAATGTGATGGGAAAGGTAGTGTTGCCCTAACCTAATCTGTCTGGATTCTGAAAGTGCTTTCCTTTGAAAGGAAAATACAGTGAGTCCTCAAATAGTAGTATGTGTTTCATTACCATAACAAAACCATGCTTCAGATAACTACAAGAAGACTTCATAAAATCCAGGCTTTTTTCTTTCACTCCAAAAACTTGAAAAGAAATCTACTCTCACCTCAATTATTGTTCTGAATCAGAGATTCTTTTAAACTGATCTCTATTTTACGATGCATATTTCAAAGAGGTGGGTCCCAAAGATTTCCTTCCTCCACTCAATCTGGAGAAGAATTGGGAGGAGGGGAATCATACAGAAGCATTTAAATTCATTAAATATTTTCTTCACAATTCCAATCACTCCAGAGCAGAGATCCAGGTCCAAATGCTTTGATGGAGTAATGGCAAATTTCCTTTTGCTATGATTTTGTAGATGTATGCTTCCCAGTGTAATTTTTCTGCCACCTGACCTTGTTTTGTTTTGCAATGGCAAAACAAATCAACTTGAGAGGGAGAGGGAAGGCAAACAATAATCTATGTTTGCATGTTCCGGGATTATTTGATTCCCTGGTAGGCTTGTTTCATTTACTTATAATCATACCAAAATATTCATAATTTAAAAATTGGCAGGAAATGAAGTTGCAATCCTTCTGTCCCTGTTGGAACATACCAGGGAAGCAGGATTTTCTCCTACCTATGAGACTCCTTTCAGTCTGTGCCAATTTTCAAGCCTGAGGATGCTAAGTGACAAGAATTATATGAGAAACCACACTTCAGGCCAAGAATTCTGGTGTATGCACCCTGAAAGTGCATTCCAGGACCTCAAGGGCATTTTGATTCTGCTAATTGAAATGTGAAATGTGAAATGTGAGTGTTTTTAACCACTGGGACCAGCAATAATTGACATTTAAGTCAGATCTGTGAGCAAGAGCCCTGATAATCCTTGTCATTTATGGCAGGTATATGGGAACTTCTAATCAGGCCTGCTAAGTAACTCTTGACTTTATAGTTCAATTGTTTGTTCATTGATGTAATAAATGCACAATGAGCCCCTATTATGCATCTGCCTCTGTGCTAGATCCTCAGAGTACAAAGTTGAATAAACTAAGCTTTCTGCTTTCAAGGAGCTTGCAGTTTAGTTGGTGAGAAACAGTTTTAATTCTCCGAGAATCCAACTTTTTGAGCTCAATGGAGTTGGGTTGACTCACCAAGGCCAGTGCTCACTAGATGTTCTTTTGGACCTTGAGTTATGAAGAAACAGGTTCCTAAGGATGTTCCTAAAGAAACATCTTTGAGTCAAACAACAGTCTAGATTACCTAGTAAGATCACTTTGCTTTGGACATTATGTTCTTTAGAGGAAGTCAAGTCAATTTCAGGCAACAAGACCTTCAAAGGTCAGACAATTTCAGGCAACAAGACCTTCAAAGGTCAGACTAGAGCTATGTTTTAGGGTAAATTATTGTTGTTGTTAAGTGCCATCTAATCAGTTCTGAATCATAGAGACCTTGTGTAGGGTTTCCAAGGAGAGGCTGGTGAGTTTGAACCATTGACCTTTCAGTTCAAACAGACCTTATATTTGAGTGCTTATCCTACAGTGCCACACCATTATTAATTTTTATTCAAAGCAATGTTGTATAAAATTCTGTCTACAAATTGCTTCTCAGTTTTGTTCCAATCTTATTTTCCACAGCAATGTCAATAAGATTTGGTACAAAAGAGGAGCGAAAACAAGATGGCGGATCAGGTGAAGTGCAGTGACGAGCTCTGCCAGGAACAACACAGAATACAGGACCAAGAAGGTTCAGGGGATGGTCCCAGAACTTGGAATCACATATAAAGGAATATTTAGAAGGTTGGAAGACTTACAGCTGTAGAGTTTGTGGCAGAAGCAAGAAGTCCATTACTTCCTGGTTCAGGACACTCAGCTGCTCCAGGAGCCACCATTTTGTGTGGAGCCAAGCAGGGAAACGGTCAGAGCAGCCACGAACGCCTGACAGAGCCGCAGAGATAGAGGTGTGGACATTCTTATTTTTTGGTATCTTTTTGTTGGTCCCTTGCTGTCTGCATACCTCCATTCTGTTAACTATAGGGTTACCTGAGCTAGTGGACACCCCAGCTCCACCCTCAGAGGGTTGTACTATG
>NW_006408564.1:15606395-15606869 GCF_000296735.1 Chrysochloris asiatica
TATATGCACAACCTTGGAACAATAGGATTCTGGGATACAGAGATTGAGCCATGGTTGGAATGGGGAAAAGGGGAGAATAATGTTAAGATGCTTGGCTGTCTTTTTAATCTTGGTTTTCCTTGCATTACATTATAAAATAGACACTATAGGGGGAGAGAGAAAGGGACAGCAAAAAATATCACCATAGAAAGCGTTTAAGTCCGTCTTCTGTCTATAAATGATTGGAACACCTAAAATGGGGCTACAACGTGCCCAGGAAAGGAGGATTCCTGAGGAGCCTATGCAATACATAAGACTATAGGTGGAAGCCTGAACCACATCCAGATCTCCAGAGATGGGAAATTCCCACTTGAAAGGACACACAGACCAGCCTGGATTGGCTAGAAGAACAGAAGATACTTCTTGAAAGAAAGACCTATAGAAAAAATATAAAACAACATAGGCAGACCAACTGTTACTACAAGAACAAGCAAC
>NW_006408564.1:15607902-15626059 GCF_000296735.1 Chrysochloris asiatica
TGTAACCATGGCAATAAGACAATATAAGATAGAATGAATGTAAACTATCACATAATTCACAATAAAACATTTAAGAAAAAAAAAAAAGATTTGGTACAAAAGTTTTTAGAGTTTCTCCCATCTTTGAAACCTTTTTTTATTTTCTAGTCAAAACGTTACCTTGGTTTTAAAACTGTATATTAAATAAACTTCAATTAATTTAAAAAATGTACTTAATATTGTCTTTGGAGTTCTGGTGTAATGTTGTGGGTTAATGCGCCAGACTGCAAAGCTGTTTGAACTTAAAGGTCAGTGGTTCAAGCTCACCAGCTGTTCCTCGGAAACACTATACAGGGTTGCTATGGGTCAGAACTGACTCAACAGTGCTTAACAACAACAACAATATTATCTTTGGTTTCAACATTTGAAATATAGACAATAAAAGAAAAAATGGCAATATATTCTGGAATGTGGAGGGATAGATCATCTCAGAATAGTACCTACAGTTGGGATGAAAAATAGCATGCAGAAGTAGAAAAGTGAAATTGACATTTGTTCCAACATGTCTGAAAGATGGATACTGTACCCATGGAAGTAATACTTCCATACCCATGGAATGCTGTCCAGGCTGGAATATGTCCCCATAATTGTTGCAGAAAGGTTCAAGATAATATTGTTCCCATGGTAGAGGAAGACAGTAGGCAGGGAAAGCCAGGTAGGCTAAGGCTCAAGGGCAAAGAACAACATGGTACATAGAAGTTTCTGCTCGGACACTGGAATAGTAGACTTGAGTTCAAATCTTGACTGCCACTCTCAGGCTAACATGAAGTCAAGTAAACATTTCCTAGAGCAAGGGAATCTACTCATATAACCTGCTTTGCTATCATTCCATTAAAAAAAAAATTTTTTTTTGCTAGACTTAGACTTTTATTGTTATCTTTAGAGAACTCTAAGATTAATTAATCTTTAAAATATATACTATTTGGAAAATAATGGTGAGGAGTGAGGATAAGATAAATTGATGATGATGATGGTGTTCATGATATACGCAATGTTCTTTTATGGGGTATTTGCTTGATCAATGCAGGCACTAAGTGTTCAACACATTCTCTATCATTTTTCCTGACAAATAACCCAAGATACTGGTTCAAACCTGTGCTTTTTGTTATCTCAGTATACTGTGAAGTAAATGAAGTTATAAGATACTTTGATGCTTTAAGTTTAGATTCCAGTCTTATAAAGGTCATTATGAAAAGATTTAAGAGTCGAAACCTTTACTACAGGAACCTGCATTCACATTCTGGACTCACTGCCTATTAAAAATACATATATCTTGGCCAATTTATTTAATATTTCGAAACCCAAGTTTAGAATAGAATACTTCACAGGATCATTCTGAGGACTAGATAGCAAGGCCCGGGAACTATAAATATTAAATTTCTTCATTACAGTTTTCATCTAGCTTTCTTTTATGCTCTTTGTGGACACATTTACTACTAGTAGGGGCACAACACTGGTTTCCCCCTTTGGCTTTCCATCTTCTCACTTTAAGAGAGTGTGTAGGTAAAGTTATTTGATATAATGAGTTAAGTATCATTTTCCCGCCTTTACATTGCTTCTGTGAAATCATGATTCAGCATCACGGACAACTCTCACCTTTGTTTATTCCCCAGAAACCCCCTTTGGTTCAATCTGTACCATTAATTATCCTGTATCCAATATCCCATTGACCACTCCTTGTCTCTATTTCCCATTCCATTCCCAATTAAGGAATCTTGAAACAACTTTGGTATTTCCCCTTTTTTCCTCCCATAGGCCTCAGAGTTCAAAAGGCATCACTGTAAAATAGCTACCATCTCCACTACTAAAATGCACATTATGGTCTATAGCAAAATAATTTTCACAGCACAATGCCATCTCTGGTGGCATGTGGGATAGCCAAAATTCCAAATTCCATCACGAACGTTAACCAGAAATTTGATGAAAGTGACTTTGAGTTGTGCTGAAGAATGAGCTTGAAGCTTCCGAAATGATCGTGGTAAGTCTCTCAGTGTCCTTTGGATTTTGATTCAGCTTGTTAGTCTATAGTTGGAATCCTGAGCATTTCCTGTGCTCCAGGGTTAGGTGTACAACTCTGGAGGTGTGACTACTCTCCAAGTAGGGAATCTTTTAGCTTCCTGCCTTATGCGCTAATAATAGCTATTAAACCCGACCTTAGATAGCCTTTGAATAATTTCACCTTCCCCTTAGCTAATATGTAAGATCTGTGAGGCTTTATTTTCATCTTAAACTGAGAGAGAAACCCAATACTGAAATACTATATTTGTCAGAATCCTTTGGTTGCAAGAAACATACACACATGCAAAACAAATATAAATATAAAAAAAGAAAGAAAAGATGGGAAAGAAGGGAGAGCTTGGGTCATGCATATAATAAAAAGTCTAAAGGCTCAAATTTGTCTTAGCTGACTCCAGAGATTGAACCAAAGATTTGCAGCCATGCCCTGTACTGGCTTAATCGTAAGGCAAGTTTGGGCTCTGTTGATTGCAAAGAGTGCTGACAATAGTTCTAGGCTTAGACACCCTTCTCCAGCAACCCAGTGGAAAATAACTCTCCCCTCTCACCCATCCTCACCTTTTTCCCCATTGCTCTTTTAAAACATCCAGGAACAACTCTGATTAAACAACTTGAGTCAGTCACTATGGGTGGTAGTTGTGTGCCACTGAGTTGGTTCCGACACATAGCGACGCTGTATAGGGTTTCCGAGGTTGTAAATCTTTATGGGAACAGAAAGCCTCATCTTTCTCCAACATAACAGCAGGTAGTTTTGACTTGCTGACCTTGAGGTTAGCAGCCCAAGTGGTAATGACTATACTATCAGAGCTCCTTAATCACTGTGGGTACGGGAATGAAATACACTGATGGGCCACACTTGGGCCATCTGCCTTCCCTCCTCCTTTCCCCACCCAGATTAATGGGAAAGGATGTTTTATTACAGAAAAAAAGGAAAGGAATATTTGATAGGTTAATACACACTTCAAAATGCCTAGCAAAGCTCAAATTTATCATTACTTATAGATTCAAGATACAAGATGACAAGAGTTACCAACAAGTGGATTAGTGGATTTCTTAAAAAAGACAGATTTCTTTATCTGGTCTCTTCTGATAATGAAACTCCAACTTCTTGAATTTAAGAAATGAACAATAATGAGCTATCATGAGGAAAATGCAGAATTTTAGCTATTTATATTCTTACTTTTTCATTTCCTCCCTCACCCAATTCTGAACTCACCTTAAGTTGGGTCCTCCTCTACTGACCAGAGAGTATATAGAGGCAGGAAATTCTACTTGACCATCTGCACATGGCAACTGAAAGCATTATTTGTTGTTAGCATTGGGTGTCATGTTTTTGATTTTTTTGTGTGCAACTTTTGTGGAGCAATCTTAAAGACAGACGTTTGTAGGCTTCATCCCATGGAATGTTAATGCAATAGATCTGCTACGGTTTTCTGAAATACACATTTTGACAGGTGTCTGAAGAAGAATAGTGAAGATGATCTTTGTTCCCACTTTGAATAATGCTCCTTAGGACTTTTTTTATTCCAATGAGACATGGATGGAGAAGACTGGATGGTGTTGTTATATACTTTCTAGTTGATTGCATCTCACGTTACTTTTGTTGTTAGGTGCTACCTAGACAATAGCAACTCTTAGCAATCTTATGTACAACAGAATGAAACCCTGCCCGGTCAGGTACAAATCTTATTGCTACACTTGAATCCATTGCTGCTACCACTGTGCCAATTCATCTCATTGGGGTCCTTCCTTCCTCTTTTTCCCTGTCTCTGCACTTTACCAAACCAAACACGATGTCCTTCTTCAGGATCTGGTCCATCCTGATAATATGTCTGAAGTATGAGAAACAAGGTCTGGCCATGCCGTCTTCTAAGGAACATTCTGAATGTACATCTTCCCAAACACATTTCTTTGTTCTTCCAACCTGAGAGGCTCATCTTCCGGCACTATATCTGACAATATTCTGGAGCTCTTCATCATATTTCAGTATTCAATATTCTGGTACTGACAGTGTTCTACAGCTATTCATAAGGTTTTCATTGCCTATATATTTGGAAGTTATTTGCCTCTCCTTCCTAGTCTGGCTTAGTCTGGAAACTCAGCTGAAACGTATCCACCATGGGTAACTCTGTTGGCATTTAAAGTACCGCTGGCATAGCTTCCAATATCATAGCAAGCCACCACAGTATGACAAACTGACAGACGACTCGTAGTGATCATGGTCTGACTCGTAGTGACCGTATAGGAACCACCCTATAGCAATATTCTAACGTAGTGGTTAAGAATCGGGCTGTGAACCTCAAGGTCAGCAGTTCAAAACTGCCAGCTGTTCCATGGGAGAAAGATGAGGCTTTCTGCTCCTGTAAAGATTTACAGCCTCATAAACCCTGTACAGGGTCACTATGACTCGGAACCGACTCCACGGTACATAACCACCACCAATCTTTATAGAAGCTGATCAACACCATGCAAACAGAGTGTCTGGATGGGTTTGATCCACTAGCCTTTTGGCTAATAACTGAAAGCTTAACCATTGTACCACCAGGTCTCCCTAGGCAAGGCATAAATTCTGAATTTTTACTGGTACAGTAAGTTTTGCACAAAACTTGAAAGTAGGAGGAAGATACTTTCCTCTCCATGAGTTGGAAAGAAAATCCTTGGAGAAAACATAAAAACAAAACAAAACTGGAATGAAGTCTTAATACAGTGTCATTCTTGAGAAATCAAAGTCAAGAAGAGGACAGTGTCCACACAGGCCAAATTACACCCAGTGCTCAAGGGTTTACCATCGTTCTGAATATTGCTTTCCTCCCTTGTCTTCTTCACTCAGCTCCTGGAGAATCTCAGTAGCCACTCCTCCCAGAGAACTTCTCTGGTGTGTTCCAAGTTGTCCTTCTCAGTACATTTGACCTCACTTTTTACTCTCAGTTCCAGGTTTCAGTTTGATGGAAACAGGATGTGAACAGCAGATGTACTCCTCTTGGCAATGCAGACCTTTGGAAGTCCCCAAGGCCTTACCATTTCTCCCACCTGAGGGAGAAGGAGCTGCTTAACCATGAGAGCTAGGAAACCTGGACTGGAGTTTCCACCCAGGAACGACAACTACGGTGCACCTTATCCAGGCAAATAACTACCCGGTACTCCAAAGCTTACATCCTACTCTGTTTCAAACAATAGAAAAATGAATCAGAGCCCAAGTTAAAAAAATAAAATCTTGTTGCTGCTCAATGGGTACTATATTTTAAGAAGGAAAAGCTATTTTTAAAGGTAACTTTTATTAGTCTTTTGATTCCAGATCCAAAAATGGGTCAGCTCTCCTCCTGTGCTGCTAAAGGTATTTTTGAGAAGTCGTTAAATAAATGCAAAGTCATTAATGTGCTGCTTAGAGTCCTGACCCACTCTTAGCCTCTGCAGAAGATAAGAGCCGATTTTCCTCTTAGCCTATTTTGCTGTCAGCCTATTTTTCATTCACTGAGAAACTCTGACCTCTGTGTCCACGGTTAGGCAGTCAGGAGTCCCAGTGGGATTCTCAAGCTGAATCTGTAGTTATTTTAAGAATTTAAATTACATAAGCAAAGCCCTTTTTAGAATCTCTTCTTAGGGTCAGTCCCACACAGGACATCCTTAAAATTGCTGCCATGAGCATGTGAGCTCCTTCGGCCATTTGGACTTTTCTGATTAGGGCTCCTGAGGCTGCTACCATGGGAACCAGCTAGCAGGTCATCTGGTCTCTCTGCTTCTTGTACACAAAGTTGCTGGGAGCAGCATTAGTGGTAATGAAGAAGCGGTAGAGGGAACATCTGTTTGGGTTACAAGAAACAGAAACCCAACTAAAACTGGCTTGAGTGAACAGGATTAACTCAAGACCAGCAATAGAGCTTCAGGTGTGGTAGGTCCAGAGCTCAGCTGAAGTCATTATGACTTTGTTCCTCATTGGAAAAAAAAAAAAAAAAATTAATTGTAGTTTGGGCGACAGTTTACAAAGCATATTAGTTTCCCATTAAACAATTTCTACATGATTTGTTTCATGACATTGGTTACAATCCCTATATGTAACAGCATTCTTCCTCCTGCCTTTCTGTGTCCCCAGTTCCCATTTGTCCTTCTTTGCTGCCCCTTCTGAACTTTGTTTTTGGGCAATTGCTGCACTTTTGTATGGAGGAATATAATTTCTCCCTGGTATTCTTATTCCCTTTAGGTTGTTGTTGTTGTTAAGTGCCGTCAAGTCGGTTCTGACCCATAGCGACCCTGGATAGGGTTTCCGAGGAGTGACTGGTGAGCTTGAACCACCGACCTTGCAGTTCACATGGCTTTGCAGTAAGGCGCATTAACCCACAGTGCCACACCAGGACTCCAGTCCCTTTATGGTGGCTGTGTGCCCTAGAGTCGGTTCCAATTCATATTGACCATGTACAGGGTTTCCGAGGCTGTAAATCTTTATGAGAGCAGAACTGCCAGCCATTCTGTGGAAGAAAGATGAGGCTTTCTGCTCCCATAAAGATTTACAGCCTTGAAAACTCTATGTAGGGTCGCTGTGAGTCAGAACCGACTCCACAGCTCACCACCATCACCCTGGAGACTCACTGAGAATAAGTAGAAATCCTAATAATATAGTTGTGGCACAATAGCTAAACTAACCTTCATGCCTGCCTTGGGACAGTGGATTGATGTACATAGTTTCTACTTCCGGGTCCTAAAAGCAATACGAAGAAAGCAAGTTGGCATGTGAGTTGATGAAAGGCCAGGCCAAGGGAATATGAAATATCTGTATATTTTGCCATTTCCTTAACTCTTCCAAACCCGCTTACTTAACCTCAAGTGATTTGAAAAAAATTATCTTTCTGTTTCTGGCTTTATTTGCTGCTCTGTGATCTCTAGGTTTGTTTTCCTGGGATGCAAAGCAATCAGGAGTTTCTGTGATACTGAAACTTCGGCCTGCAAAGGGTCCCTGCGTACTTGGCTTCTTATTAAACCACAAGCTGATTTCATGCTCTCAAACCTTTTCTACATTCTTAATTCATGCACTAAGGTCCTTATTTATCTCTCAAAGACAGAGCAAATGGGCCTTAGCAAGAAGAGAGAGCTAAAGGAGGGGAAGAAAAGCAACGGCTGAGTGAAAGAAAAAGCTTAAGCGATCTCACAGAATAGCTACAGTTAGCTTAAGGAATAGTTACATTTGAGTGGCATGTTACAAAAGCTCATTCTCAATTATTATGGTCTCATTATGTGCTAGGCATTGAATGTGTATCACATCTACTTAGATGGGCTCATTTGTTAGATGAGATCAGTTATTTGTTGTTGGACTTGGAGCTGACTTTGACTTATGGCGGTCCTGCACTGTCGTCATTACCAAGTCTGTCATTGTGGTCACTGTGCACTTCGAGTGTTTTCCAACCTATAAGTCTCATAGTCTACCACTATATTGGGCAATGTTCTAGCGTGATGCATAGGACTTCACTAGCTAATTTTTAGAAGTAGATTGCCAGACCTTTCTTCCTAGTTCATCTTAGCCTGGACGCTCTGCTGAAATCTGTTTAGCATCATAGCAACACATAAGCCTCCATTGAAAGGTGACAGCTGAGTTTGAGGTGCATTAGCCAAGAATGAAACCCCGGTCTCCCACCTGGAAGGTGAGAATTCTACCATGGAACCATCACAGCTCCCAATAATTGTTGTTAAGTGCTGTGGAGTTGGTTCTGACTCATAGCGACTCTGCACAGGGTTTCCGAGGCTGTAAATCTTTATGGGAGCAGAAAGCCTCATGTTTCTATGGTAGGTAAATTTTAGTATTCCAAAGAAATAAGTGCCCTGGCTAAGACATCCTTGGAAACTTCTCTTCTGATCCCCTTTAGTAATAAGTTGCCATGGTGATGAGAGTAGGCCATGAGCCTGAAGCCTAGTAAAGTCACCATCACTCTTTGCTTTTTGAAATCTTAATGAAAATGATTCTCTTTTCATCAAACTCATTTAGGGAAGTTGCTTAGTTCCGTCGCATGTAAGGTATTTTGTGCCAATACTTTGTATTCTGATAATTTTAAGTGAATATATCACCATCAAGGGGTTCCAAATACTGAAAGAGAAAGAAAATGGATATTTGTAGTTATAAATGTTTCTACATCTGGATTAGAAACTGGGTCACATTTTTGAGCCAACAATCTTATTTTAGGGAATGTTTTCTACAAAAATAAAGCATCAGTATATATCTATTCATATAAAGATGTTATAAAATTGGCATGGAGTCCTGGTGTGGCACTGTGGGATAATGTGTCAGGCTGCAATGTCGTCTGAACTTCAAGGTCAGTGATTCAAGCTCACCAGCTGCCTCATGGAAACCCTATATAGGGTCACTATGGGTTGGAATCGACTCGACGGCACTTAACAACGACAACAAAATTGGCATGGTGGTATCTGATCTTCTCTAACTTCATGAGGGGGAGGAGAAAGGATCAAGATCAACACTCCAAAGTTGATTGCATGACAGAGTTCAAACATACCTCTGAACTCCAACCTTTATACCGATTCTGCCCCTGTTGTCCTTCCGAAGGCACTCAGTACTTATCTTCTGGTTTTCCTCTTTTGCTTCAAGGACCACATAGAAATCACAGGAATGAAGGCTCATGATTATGTGGTTTATTAGGCAAGTAACAGCTTACAATTCAGAATCAGAAACAAATTAGGATATAATATTTCAGTCAGGACAGCTTTTCTACCATGCTGAACAGGCAAGGCTCTCCCTTGGCTTTGTGGGCTTAGTCTCTGCCCTATTCAGGTAAGTGTTACAAAAACTCTTTAGTTCTGCCAATAAGTAGACACTCTACTCTGCCAATAAACCTCAGTTTAAAGGTGCTCAGCAATCTCACTCTGTGGGTCAGCCCACCCACTGCAACTGCTTTGCTCTATGGGCTGGGAAGCCCACTATACTGTCTCCCACCAGTCTTCTGGTTCAGCTGCCACGATTACCCTACCACAATTTCTCATGCTACCTTTAATTTTACTGTTCTCTCTATATATCTGCTGGGTCTAGGAGATTCTCAGTGCAGAGGTGGTAGCGAGGTTCCCTCTTTTTGTTTCTGGAATGACTCATTTTAAGCCTAGCAGGATAACAAAACTGACCAATTCCCATATTAGTGTTCCATACACCTGATTTGCATGGCCCCACTCCATAACGGTGCCATGCAGCTCTATAATCTCCTTGGAAGGCCATAATCATCTTATTTGCATAGCTCCACCCAATTATTTGTTGGGAGTTTCAATACCATGGTGAGAAAGGACATATACAAGTGATCCATTGCAGAGACTATGTAAATGTAGATCTCTATCCATATGCAAGGAAGCCCTAGTGGTACAATATGTTATCATAAGGATGTTGGGAAGTCCTGACCCTGTAATGGAGGAGCCTCATCTTTTTTTACCACCAAGAATGACCACATCAGACACAAGTTTCATGTGATCAAAAATTTTAAAGATTTATTGTTGAAGAGGGATCTAAGCAATGTTACCCCTTCCTCCTCGAGTTTTTCTTTGGTTGTGGTTTTGAAAGGATTCTTGAGCAGGGAAGGTGGGAAAGATTCCCATGATAATCCATGATTCTCCTTGGGAAGGGGGCAGATAATGAGATGCAAACGCAGTAAGAGTTCAGTATGGAGTTGGTGCCATCCAAGGTGGAATCGGCTGTGAAGGTGTCAGGGAAGCTCTGACAGGACATATTAAGTGGGAGGTGGACATGTGCTCTGTGTCCACACTGCAGTTTGAATCCCAAATTGGGTCCAAGGTGTGTGGTCACTCTAAGTGGGAGGTCATGCAACATTCAGGGCTGGAGATACTGCGATTACTCCAAGGACTGGTCTGCAGCTAGTCACTTCTAAGGAGATATTACCAGGCCCATAAAAATCCTTATCTTACTCATTCCAGGATGCAACCCCTCATCTGTGTATACCAGGTACTTTCTGTGCATCTTCATGATGGTTCAACTGGGGATGGAGGTGGGGGGAGGGCATAGTCCTCAGTATTCCTCAAGGATGTTAGTTATAATATTTCAGTCAGTCAGTGGCCCAGGTTTTAATCCTGTTTTCTAGACCCTCTTTTCCCTGTCTCACACTGGCTAACATATTAGTGGCACCAAGGGAGAAAAAACATAGCAACCTGGTCTTGTCCAATTACAGCCAAGGGAACTGCAACACAGTTCTGCGCTGTCATACGGGGTCACTATAAGTTGGAGTTGACTCAACAGCACATAACAACAACATCTCTATATAAGTAGATAGACCAATCCAAACTCACTGATAGTGAATTGATTCTGACTCCCAGTGATCCTTTATATGATACGGTTTTCAGGATTGTAAATCTTCATGAGAGTAGAAAGCCTCATCTTTCTCCTTTGGAGCAGCTGCTGAGTTTGAGTTGTTATTTCTGGTAATAGTCTAGTGTTTATCTTACAGCACCACCAGGGATCCCTATAGATATATATATTGTTGTTGTTGTTGTTAAGTGCCATTGAATCGGTTCTGATTCATAGTGACCCTATATAGGGTTTCTGAGGAGAGACTGGTGGGTTTGAACTGCTGACTTTGCTGTGATTCTTAGTCCGGTGCTTATTCTATAGTGCCACACCAGGACTCCATATATAGATACATTGTTGTTGTTAAGTACTGTCAAGTCGATTCCAACTAATAACAACACAGGGTTTTTGAGAACAACTAGTGGGTTTGAAGCACTGACTTTGCAGTTAGCAATCCAGTGCTTATCCTACTATGTCACACCAGGGCTCTAAAGAGATATGTTGATGGTGGTGGTTGTGTGCCATCAAGTTGATTCTGACTCATAATGACCCTGTATAGGGCTTCCGAGGCTATACATCTTTACAGGAGCAGAAAGTCTCATCTTTCTTACACAAAGTAGCTGGTGGATTTGAACTGTTGACCTTGCAGATAAAGCCCAACACATAACTCACTATGTCATCAGAGCTCCTTCTAAATAGGTATCATTGTTGTTGTTGTTGTTAGGTGCTGTGAGGCGGGTTCCAACTCATAGCAACCCTATGCATAACAGACAGAAACACTGCCCTGTCCTGTGCCATCCTTTGCCATTTGAATAATAGTGGTATTAACTGGTCTTACTTATAGTACTAAGGATATTATCCTATCACAGACATTATACTTTAAATGTATCTTGAACTGTTCTTTTGGATGATGAATGTAATACTATTCCTTTAAATTTTGTCATTCCCAGCATAGTAAACATTATCACTGACAAATTCAAAATGGTCAACACCTGTCCATTTCAGCTCATTAATACCTAGGATATCATTCTGTTTACGTTCTATTTCATTTTTGACAACTTCCAATTTTCCTAGATTCACACTTTAAAAACTCCATGTTCTGATTATTAAACGAATGTTTTCAGCTGTTCCTCCTCATGAGTTGTGTCCCAGCAGCAGACGAAAGTCCTGAAAATTTTACTCCATTTCTATCATCACCGTCAAGTCTTCTTTGAGGAAGCAGCTCTTTTCTCTAGCCACATTTTGATTGCCTTCCAACCTGAGCGACTCATCTTCCAGCACTAATCTGACAATATTCTGGTGCTCTTCATCATTTTTCAGTATTAAATACTCTGCTACTGACAGTGTTTCACTGATATTCATAAGATTTTCAGTGACCAAATATTTGGAAGCAGTCCTCCTTTCCTTCTTTCTAGTCTGTTTTAGTCTGGAAGCTCGGCTGAAACCTGTCCACCATGGGTACCACGGCTGGTATTTAAAATAACTTCTAGCATCACAGCAGGCACACAAGTCACCACAGTGCAAAAAATCTGACTGACTGTGAGGGTTGGAAATGTAAGATTAACTACTCTACCCTATTTGTTACAAAACTTCTACCTTTAAAGTTGTGACAGTAACAATTAGTCATCATAACAATTATTCACTATTGAATCATAAGAACCTTATCCCTATCTACTTTTACCAGATCAATTTAGACAAGATGAAAACTATTCAGTGGGGATTCTACCTTCCTACATATGCTCTGAAACTAAACTCCCTTTTAAAAACTTATAAGCCAGTCACTTCATGCCTTTATAGGTCTTCATTTTAGGTAGCCAATGTCTAAGTTGCCCATCCCTATCAACCTTATATACAGAGGGGATAGGATTGGTCCTTGATGTGAAGACTCCTTCCCTCTCAGTTGGTATTTTGAGGTACTACATCTGTAAGTATAGGTCAAGTTCATCAAATTGTAGCAATTTACACTTGTTTCCTTTATCCCCCCCCACCCCCCAATTTTTCAAAAATCTTCCTCTAGTCAAGTTCTGATCATCAAGTCATTGAGGCTAGGTCAAATGAGTATTATCTACAAGTTTGTGTGTCCTTGTGCATCTCCTCTCACTTCATATAAGCTGTACACTTCATTCTCAGCTCTAGCCCTCCATGGCTATGTCCTTGTCCATGGGTTCATGAGTCCCCAGGTCTCACCACACTTTGGACCAATCAGCCCTTCCTCTTCTCTCTCTTATCTCTAGGTCGACAGGAGTCTATGGAACATGGTCAAACTCAGCCCATATTTTCATTGTTGCCTTTCCCCCTCTCCCACTCACCAGTAGACCAACTTGATCACCAACAAGCTTACATACCTGCTCATGTATTCCCTTTGAGTTTCCGTCATGGAGGGAGGGTTGTCCTGAAAGGTCTTGATTTCCTGCCTCGATGGCTCCCAGGTGAACAACTTGCTTTTTCTTGTAGCAGCCAATCAGACTGCCATTTTTGTTTTTGTTTTTTCCTGCTGGTCTTTCTTTCAAGAAATATCTTCTGTTCCTCTAGCTGTTCCAGGTTGGTCTGCTTGTCCTTTCAAGTGGGAATGTTCTACCTCAGAAGGTTCTAGATGGGGCTCAGGAACTTTAAAAAAAAAAGAAAGAAAGAACATAAAAGCAATGATAAGAAGTAGGCAGGAATGAGGTGGGGTGGGGTGATACCTTTAGTTCCAGCATTGTACCAGTATGCTGCTTCCAGCTTGGGTTATCTGGGAGATCAGCACAGATATTCTTCTGAACTTTGCAAGTAATGGGCCTCATGTGATCTTATGTGTGACTGCTCCACAGGGTTTTCTAGGCTGAAATCTGTATGGGAGCAGATTGCCACATCTTTTTCCTACGAAACCACTGAGTGGGTTCAAACTACCAACTTTTTCATTATCAGCCAAGAGCTTAACTGATGTTCCACCAAGACTCTGTAATCTACATGTTATGACTTCAAAATAATAAAACTTTTAAGAAAGGAAGGGAATTGGCTAGTATCTTCTAAGAAACTAGCAGAAGGGTTTTCTGACTAACAAGGACCAAATAGACAAAATAATGATTTTTCCTCCTCTAGGAGTCCTGGTGTGGCACTGTGGGTTAATGTGCCAGACTGCAAAGCCATTTGAACTGCAAGGTCAAGCTCACCAGCTGCTCCTTGGAAACCCTAACCAGGGTTACTATGGGTCGGAACCGACTCGACAATACTTCACAACAACAACAATATAACTATGGGCCTATTTCTCAAACTCAGTATTCAAGTAAGGAACACTGTTTTAAGGATTTTGAGGGGGAAGGAAATGTTGATGTATTAAATTAAGCCCCTGGCAATGTCTGTTTTTCAGTTTCTTTTCTTCCTCCCTTCCTGCCTCTGTCTCCCTTCCTTTCTCCCTCCCTCCATTTGTTCCTACTTACTTATCCTCATGTCCATCTCTCTTGGTTTCTATTTCTTAATTATTTACTTAGTATTTCAGACTGAGACAATATTAAATTAACTGACTCAACTTCCTGGCTTGCAGGCAGAAAGTTAGACAATTTAGTCTCTTAAATTATTCTCTTCATAGAGTAATAGTACATAAGAGATGTAGTGCATAATACTTTTAAAAGATGCAGAATGCTTGACATATAGTTATTATTGTTGTTAGGTGCCACCAAGTCGGTTCCAACTCATAGCAATCCTATGCACAACAGAAGGAAACATTGCCCAGTCCCACTGCATCCTCACATTGGTACATTTGAGCCCACTGAGCTGCCACTGTGTCAATCTATCTCGTAGGGGTTCTTCCTCTTTTTCAATGACCCTCCAATTTACCAAGCATGATGTCTTTCTCCAGGGACCAGTCCCTCCTGATAACATGTCTGAAATACAGCTGTTTTTGTTATGTGCTGTGAAGTTGATTCTGACTCATAGTGATCCTTCACAAGGTCTCCAAGGCTGTAAATCTTTACAGGAGCAGAAAACCTCATCTTTCTCCCATGAAACAGCTGGTAGTTTTGAACTGCTGAACTTAAGGTTTGCAGCCCGATTTGTAACCACTACACTACCAGATTAGGCTCTGAATAAAGGAAAAATCAACAGGGGGCTTGATGGCAGATAGAGTAGAGGTGCTGTGAAATTTTCAGTCAGCAATATTACAGCAAAGTGGGTTCAGGGCAGAGCTACAAAACTCTGAACCATAAATCTAGGACTATTTAAAAAGTTTGAAGGCTTGTAGCTAGTGGAACTTGTAGTGGAAGTAAGAAATCTCACATTTCAGAATCTGTGGGCCTCAGCGGCCCAAGCTGACAACTTGGGTGAGACCAAACAAAAAGACCATGTGGGTGAGAAAGTAGAACAGCCAAGGAATAAGGCCACAGGAAACTTGGAGCAATGGTGGACAATATATGTTGACGGTTTTCCTTTGTTCTGATTTTTTTTTTTTTTTTTTTGTATCTGTTCTTTGGCCCCCACTGCTTGTGCACCTCTATTCTGGTGACTAGAGGGGGTTCCTGAGTGAGTGGACACCCCCCACCTCCACCACTGGTGGGTTCTTCTGCCATGGATACGCACAGATACTATCAGCTTTTAAATCTACAAGCTGCCCAAAACAGCCACAGCTGGCCTTCAACTGTTTACTAATAGGGAAAAGGACAGAACAAGGGGTGTGGAGAGGAAGAGAGAGTTTAGAAACAAAACAGGACAAAAATTAAATCCTAAAAAATGTATAAAAACCAACCATGGCATCTTGAAATGTATCAGACAGCCTTGAAAGTAAAAAGGTGAAAAAGGATATTAAAATCATACTCATATTAGGCTACAGATTTTTTTTTTCTCCTTTTTTCTCTTCGATTCCTCCTCTCCCTTTTCTGTGATAATAGACTACAGTATCCAATCTATTTTTATGTTGTTGTTTGTTTTGGTTTTTACATATGGGGGACCCTTTCTCTCCCTATATTACCCAAGAAGAGACAGCAATTGCTGCCATATAGTCAAGCTACAATCACACTCTATAAAACACCACAATCTAGGCAAGAACCAATACCAACTGCCATACACCATGGAGTCAGACAACATCTGTGAAACTTCCTGAGTTAAGCAATAAGAAGAGTGAAAAGGGAAGCCCACACCCTGATCACATCTACCTGGAGGCAATCAGAAAGCATAAAAAATACCAAAACACATACTCAAATAAGTATTAAGGCCACAGATGAACACTAAACATGTCCAAGAAGCAATAGCAGATGACTGTATCAGCACATGCCTAGAAACAAGATAAAATGCCTGAGACAAATGACCTAGAGGTAAACCTGGACAACATTCTGGTAGGAGGGCAGGCCTTGGAAATGCCTGAGAAGATATTCAGAAAAAATTATTATAAAATGTTTCAAAACACTTTAAAATGGAGTTGGGAAAAATAAGGAAGAAGTCAGGAAAGCTCTATAGGAACAATCAAATAAGATAAATACAACATTGGAAACAATTAAAAACCTACAGAAAGATGTCCAAACAGTCAATAATAGAATATCAGAAATAGACAATACAATGAAAGGAAAAAGGAGTAGAATAGAAGAGATAGGAGGCAGAACTAATGAGCTGGAAGGCAAATCTCTCAATACTGCTAAGATAGAAGAACAAGCAGAAAAAAGGATAAAAATATCTGAAGAAGGTCTAAGATTCATGTTGGGCAACATGAAGAGGAATAACTTCAGAATTATTGGCATTCCAGAACAGGAAGAATCACACAAGTCCACAGAGGAAATAGTTGAAGAAGTACTTGAAGAAAATTTCTCTAACATCCTGAAAAGTGAAAGGATAAACATTCAAGAAGCTCAACAACCCCCAGGAAGGATAGACCCCCCAAATCACTGAGACATATCATAATCAAGCTCTCCAAAATCAAAGATAAGGAGACGATCCTGAAGGCAGCTAGGGAAAAGAGAAGTGTTACATACAAAGACAAGCAAGTCAGATACAGCTCGGATTTCTCAGAAGAAACCATGCAGGCAAGAAGGCAATGGGGAGAGATATATAAAACCCTGAAAGAAAAGATCTGCCAACCAAGAATCCTTTACCCAGCAAAGCTATCAATCAAACATGATGGTGTAATCAAAACATTCCAAGATAAACAGAAGCTAAGGGATTTTTCCAAAGCCAACCCTGCACTACAAAACATCCTAAAGGAAGTTCTGTGGACTGAGAACCAACAAGAACAGACAACAATCACAGATTGACATATGTGGCCTCCCAGAACTAAATTGACAGATGGAAGTGTCGAGAAAATAGCAAAACTATAAGACCAAACTCAGAGAATCTGGGCGGTCAGTCTATGATCAAAACAATTACAATGTCAAAGAAGGTAAATACGTAGGAACAGAGATCCAGATGGTGAGAAGGTTAGGTAGACTACACAATAAAACAGACTGCACTAAATGGAGGGAAAAGTTAATGGAATATAAGGTAACCTCAAAGAAAATGAACATTGTACAACATATCAAGAAAATGAAAATCCAAGAAGAATATGGAAGCATTAAAACTATGAGGAAACTCACAAGAAAGAACACAAAAAGCATGAACTCAGCACAGGAAGACACGCAGAACAAAGAAAGCAGCAACACCACAAAAAAAGCAAACATAATGGCAGCAATTAATCTATACCTATCGATAATTACACTGAATATAAATGGATTAAATGCATCGGTTAAGAGACAGAGGGTGGCAGAATGGATAAGCAAACAAGATACTTCTTACACACAGAGACAAAAACAGATTAAAAGTTAAAAGATGGAAAAAAATATACCAAGCTAATTGCAGTCAAAAACAAACTAGCATAATAGATAAAGATGGACATTATCTTATGATTAAATGGACAATTGAACAAGATGACATATCCATAATAAGTATCTATGCTCCCAATGAAAGGGCTCCAAAATATATAAAGCAAACTCTAATAGATTTGAAGAAAGAAACAGACAAATCTACAATAATAGTGGGCGGCTTTAATACACTGCTTTCAAAAATGGATAGAACAACCAGAAAGAAACTTGACAAAGACACAGAGGAACTAAACAACACAATCAGCCAACTGGACCTCATAGATATGTACAGAGCATTCAACCCAACAACAGCACAATACACATTCTTTTCCAGTGCACATGGAACATTCTCCAGAACAGACCATGTCTTAGGCCACAAAACAAATCTCCATAAATTTACGAACATCAAAATACTACAAAGCATCTTCTCAGAACAAAATTCTATTAAATTAGAAATCAACAATAGGAAGACTAGGGAATAAATTCAGATACATGGAAACTGAATAACACCCTGCTGAAAAGTGACTGGGTAGTAGAAGAAATAAAATGTGAACTCACAAAGTCCCTAGAAGCAAACGAGAATGAAAACAAAATATACCAAAATCTTTGCGATGTGGTGAAAGTGGTGCCGAGATGACAATTTATTGCAATAAATGCACACATACAAAAAGAAGAAAGAACCAAAATTAACACATTAACACAGCATCTACAAAAATTAGAAAGACAGAGGAACCTACAGCCACCAAAAGAAAAGAAATAATAAAGATTAGTGCAGAAATAAATGAGATCGAAAACAGAAAAACTATAGAAAGAATCAACAGGACAAGAAGTTGGTTCTTTGAAAGGGTTTAAAAATTGACAGACTATTGACAAACATAACAAAAGAAAAGAGGTAGAAGACACAAATAACATGCATTAAAAAAACACATGGTGATGTCACAACAGAACCAAAGAACATCAAAAAGATAATAACAGAACACATGGAAACTTGTACTCCAACAAATTTGAAAACTTATAAGGGATGGAT
>NW_006408564.1:15632082-15648140 GCF_000296735.1 Chrysochloris asiatica
GCTTGACCTGGCTTCAATGACTGGATGATGAGAGCTCAACTAGAAGAAGAAAGAAGAGGAAAAAAAAAAGAGTAATCTGATACATTTGATGAACGTGACCCACACCTATGGATGCAGTAGCTCAAAAGAGGTAACAAATCTTTACTGCGAGGATCATCCCCACCCCATCAATACACAGGGTAGACAGGGATGGGAAACGTGGACATTGGCCATCCAAAACTGGGGTGGGGGGGGTACAAAGGCAAAAAGTGACTGTCTTACAAGCTTTCAGGTGGGAGCCTATATCCAGAGGGCGTAGCAGAAGGTAAAATCTCCACTGAGTATTATCCAATCTGTCTGGGTGGGGCTGATGAAAGGAGATGGGGATAGCATGTGGTACAATAGTGAATAATTACTATCAGGACTGACTGTGGGGGTTAGAAATGTAAAGGTAGTTTTTTAGTAAAAGGAAGGGAGTGGTTGCCTTTGCAGTTCAGGACCAGAGGTTCCTGAGACCATCAAGGGAGAAGAGTGGAGTGCAGGACCCTACCCAGAGAAACAATGATGCCAGAGATGGAGGGAGAGACGGTGACATGGAGAGATGGAGCGCCTAGGAACTCTAAACCCAGAGAGGAAGAGGACCAGGAGGCAGGCTTGCAGGGTGTACCCTTTGGTTGGTTGATGACACATGGAGGGCAATGAAACGATATACGATAGGATGAATGTAAAGCTGATGTTTTCCCATTCACAAAATTCACAATAAAACAGTTTTTAAAAAAATCAACAACAATAACAACTCACAAATTTAAAATGTGAACTTTTCTCCCAGCTTATTACTATGGAAGGCACCGAATAGTCTCTATCCAGGCAGGTATCTATCACTTTATAAATCAAAACCACTGCATCTCCATCATTCAAGTTAGAACTTACACACTTTCCTCAGTCTGGACTGACATTAGCTTCCATCACAGTTTTTGTTGTTGTTGTTGTTGTTGTTGTTGTTGTTATTTTTTCTTTAACCTCATATTTGAGAGAACGGAACACTTTACAGTCAGTAGGATACCTCCTGGTGGACTGTTTATTATAGACATTTTTCTATGTGGCATTGTGGGATAAGTTCTGGGCTGCTGACCACAAGGTCAATAGCTCAAACCCACCAGATGCTCCCTGGAAACCCTATCCATGGTTGCCTCTGTGAGTCTAAACCAACCTAGCATTCAACAACAACAATCTATCTTTAAGTGAGATAAATTGAATACAAACAAGAATCATTAGCACACAGTGGAAATTTGATTAGTTAACTTCCTGTTCTTAATTGCCATTGGGTGGTTTTGACCCTGTGTAGCGTTCCCAAGGAATGGGTAGTGGGGCTGAACAGTTAATCTTGTGGTTAGCAGTCCATTGCTTATCCTACAGCACCACACCAGGACTAGTTGATATGATTCTCAGGAGATTTCAAGGTCCTGAAATGGTTTTGGATTTTCCTAGTTTTCAGAGTTCTTTGTGTCTTTCCTCTTCCCTCTTGAAGAGACTTGGGATTTAGCTAGTAATTATTTCTCTGATCTCTAAGATAGACAGTACAGTAACATTCTGTCTTCTGAGAAAAGAGCCTTGGAGATGCATTGGGCTAAACATTGGGCTGCTAACCACAAGGTCAGTGGTTCAAACCCACCAGCCACTCCATGAGAGAGAGATGAGGCTATCTGCTCCTGTACAAATTTACAGTTTCCGAAAGCCTAAGGAGCAGTTCTGCTATATCCATAATCACCTCGGGAGTAAAGGGGTTTCAGTCTTCTGAGAGAAGCATGCACTTAGGTCTTTCTTACATTCTCTGCTTCTTAGAAAGTCCGCCTTTTGTACAATTATGTAATATGAATATTTTTGTGATTGTTGATCCTTTAACAAAACACAACCCTATGGACTAAATAATATCTTTAAATGGCAAGATAATCAGGGACACCATCTGGGATATTTCCAATGCTAAAGCGTGGGTGTTATATATCCCAAGATGCAAAGCGCCAATAATAAAAAGGCAAGTTTGCACAAGGAGCAGGTTGTGGACAAAGTCCCTTGACTGAGAACCAAGGTTACATTTGCTAGCTTGCTTCTTTCTTTCTCCTCTCTTGCAATCCCCACCCCATTTATCACAGGTTACTATGGTGATAGAGGAAGACAACGTTGCAAAAAATATTGCTGTGTGGAAAAGAAAGATTTTTTTTTTAATTAACTTTTTATTTTTGTAATAATTTTGTATTTACAGGAAAGTGGCAAAGATAGTACAGAGTTTCCATAAATCCTTCACCATGTTTTCCTCCATGGTACATTAGTCAAAACTAAGATGTCAACATTAATACAAAGGTCGTTTTCTACGGAAGAAAACCCACCTTACGTAGCTACAATCAGTTCCAGTTAGATCTCCGCACTTGCAGAATGTCACCTGTGAACCAGAAATCATTGCAAAAGTGAGGGATCTGTTCTTCCAGATGTCCAACCCAGAGTGACTTGGCAATTAGATCCCCTAATTTGGACAGGGGACGGAAATCCCCTTAAACCAGGAACAAAGTGTTCATGAAACATTCCTGTTTTTTTTTGTTTGTTTGTTTGTTTCCTTTTGTGGATGTGAGGCAAGGGGAATTACAGTTTTTAGGTCATTCGACTTTGCTTAGGAGCCTAGGTGGCAATTTAGGATAAGCACTGAACTGCTAAGCACAAGATAGGCAGTTCAAAGCCACCAGCCATTCTGTGAGCAAAAGATGAGACTTTCTGCTTGGTGTGGCACTGTGGGTTAATGCGCCATACTGCAAAGCCGTTTGAACTGCAACGTTGGCAATTCAAGCTCACCAGTTGCTTCTATACAGGATCACTATAGGTCAGAATCGACTTGAGGGCACTTAAGAACAACAATAAACATTTAATACTCTTCTGTTACACAACACAAAAGCCACCACTCATCTATCAGTTTGTCATACTATGGTGGCTTGTGTGTTGCTGTGATTCTGGAAGCTTGCCAAAGCTATTTTAAATACCAGCAGGGTCGCCCAGTGTGGACAGGTTTCAGCTGAGTTTTCAGACAAAGACAGACTAGAAAGAAGGAGAGATGGACTACTTCCGAATATTTAGTCACCAAAAACATTATGAATAGCACTTGGAACACCATCAAATATAGTGCTGGAAGAGGAGCCCCTCGGTTTGGTAAACACTCAAAATACACTCAAAAGAGCTGCCTCCTCAAAGTAGAATTGACCATGATGATACTAAAGGAGTAAAGCCCTGGAGACATTCATTTGCTGATGGGGCACAACTCAAAATGAAGAGAAACAGTTGTAAACATCCATTAATAACTGGTACATGGAATGTATACTATGAATCTAGAGAGACTGGAAATTGTCAAAAATGAAATGGAACACATAACCATTGGTATCCCAGACATTACTGAGTAAAAAGGATGGCATTGGTAATTCTTAATCTGACAATCACATGATTTACTATGCCAGGGAATGACAAATCACAGAGGAATAGTGTTACATCCATCATCAAAAAGAACATATCAAGATCTTTCATGAAGTACAATACGGTCTATGAAACAATAATATTCATATGCCTAAAGAAGACCAGTTAATACCACTATTATTCAAATTTACACACCAAACACTAAAGCCAGCGATGATGAAATTGAACAATTCTACCAACCTTTTCAGTCTGAAATTGATCAAACATGCAATCAAGATGCATTGATTATTACTGACGATTGGAATGCAAAGGTTGGAAACAAAAAGGATCAGTGGTTGGAAAATATGGTCTTGGTGATGAAACTATGCTGGAGATTGCATTATAGAATTTTGCAAAACCAATACTTTGTTCATTGCAAACACCTTTTTAAAGCAACATAAAAGACAGCATAAAAGACTCATAGACCTCACCAGATGGAATACACAGAACTCAAATTGACTCCATCTGTGGAAAGAGACAGTGGAAAAGCTCCATATCATCAGCCAAAACAAGGCCAGGGAAAGACTGTGGAAGAGACCTATTGCTCATATGCAAATTCAGGTCAAAGCTGAAAAACATGAAAACAAGTCCACTAGAGGCAAAATGTGAACTTGAATACATCCTACCTAAATTTAGAGATCATCTGAAGAACAGATTTGATATATTAGACACTAAAGACAGAAGACCAAAAGAATTGTGTGATAACATCAAGAACATCATACAGGAAGAAAGCAAAAGGTCATTAAGAAGACAAGAGATAAGGAAAAGAACAAAATGGATGTCAGAAGAGACTCTAAAACTTGTTTTCTAGTATAGAGATGCTAAACAAAATAGAATAAGTGAGGAGGTACAAGAACTGAACAAAAATTTCAAAGGCCAAATCGAAAAGACAAAGTCAAATATTATAACAAAATATGCAAAGACCTGGAGTTAGAAAACCAAAAAGGAAGAACACATTCAGCATTTCTTAGGCTGAGGGAACTGAAGGAAGAATTCAAGCCTCAGCTTATAGTAATGAAGGATTCTCTGGGCAAATTATTAAATATATAGAAAGCATCAAAAGAAGATGGAAGGAATACACAGAGTCACTGTACTAAAAAGAAATGGTTGATGTAAAACCTTTTCAAGAGATAGCATATGATCAAGAGCCAATGATCCTGAAGTAAGAAGTCCAAGGTTCATTGAAGGCATTGGCAAAGAATAAGGCAACAAGAACTGATGGGATAAAAATTGAAATCTTTCAACAAATTGAAGCGACATTGGAGGCACTCACTCATCTATGCCAAAAAACCTGGCTGACTGACTGGCAGAGATCCCTATTAATGCGCATTCCAAAGAGAGGTGACCCATTGGAATGTGGAAATCATTAGAAAATATCATTGACACCCTACACAAGTAAAGTCTTACTAAAGGCAACACAAAAACATCTGCAATCATACATTGACAGAGAACTTCCAGAGGTTCAAGCAGGTTTCAGAAGAGGATGTGTAATAAGGGATATAATTTCTGATGACAGATGGATCTTAGATGAAAGCAGAGTATACCAGAAAGATGTTTACCTGTGTTTTATTGATTACACAAAGGCTTTTGAATGTGTGGATCATGACAAGCTATGGACAACATTGAGAAGTATAAGTATTCTGGAACACTTAATTGTTCTCATGATGAACCTGCTCATGGACTAAGAGGCAGTTGTTTGAATAGAACAAGGGAACACTGAATGGTTTAAAACTAGGAAAGGTGTGCACTAGCATTGTATTCTTTCACTATATTTATTCAACTTGTATGCTGAGAAAATAATCCGAGAAACTGCATTATATGAAAAACAAACAAACAAAAACTTGTGGCATCAGGATTAGAGAAAGACTCATTAACAACCTACAATGTGCAGATGACACAAAATTGCTTGCTGAAAGTGAAGTAGACTTAAAAATACTTACTGAAGAAGATCAAAGACTACAGCCTTTTGTTTGGGCTGCAACTCAATATAAAGACAACTAAAATCCTCACCAGTGGACCAATGAGCAACAGCCATATCAGTGGAGAAAATATTGAAGTTGTCAAAGACTATATTTTACTCGGAATCATCATCAACACTCATGAAAGCAGCAGTCAAGAAATCAAACTACGTGTTGCATTAAGACAAATCTTCTGCACAAGACCTTTTTAAAGTGTTGAAGGGCAAAGATGTCAGTTTGAGGACTAAGGTGTGCCTGACACAAGCCATGGTATTTTCAATAACCTAATATGCATAAAAAGGAGCTCTGGTAGCGTAGTGGTTACTAATCGGGCTGCGAGCCGCAAGGTCAGCAGTTCGAAACTACCAGCGGTTCCGTGGGAGAAAGATGAGGCGGTCTGCTCCCGTAAAGATTTATAGCCTCAGAAACCCTGTGTAGGGTCGCTATGAGTCAGAACTAACTCCACGGCACATCACAACAACAACAATATGAATACAAAAGTTGGACAGTGAGTAAGGAAGACCATAGAAGAATTGATGCTTTTGAATTATGGTATTGGACGAGAATATTGAAAGTGCCATGGGCTGCCAAAAGAACAAACAGATCTGTGTTGGAAGAAGTACAGCCAGAGTGCTCCTTGGAAGTTAATATATCCAAATTTTGTCTTTCATACTTTGGACATATTGTTAGGAGGGACCAGCCACTGGAGAAGGATATCATATTTGGTAAAGTGGAGGGTCAGAGACAAAGAGGAAGACCCCCAATGAGATGAATTGGCCCAGTGGTAGCAGGGATGGGCTCAAGTGAAGCACTAATTGTGAGGTTGGCCCAGGACCAGACAGTGTTTTGTTCAGCTGTGCACAAAATCGCTATGAGTTGGTACCGACTTGATGGCACCTAACAACAACAACAACAATAAAAGTACAGTCTCCAAAATCCTAAGCTAGGAGTCAGAAGTGACTCAACAGTACTTAAGAAAAGATCTTGCTAGCTCCTTGTGTGATAGACAATATATCCACTTTCTGCCTTACTTGCATTTGGTGTCTGTCTTGTTTCCGTCAGTTAACAAGACAGAACAACAACCCAAATGCATTCAGTTACATTATGATTTGACAAACATCTTTTTTGGTTTTGGCCCTATTTCTATTAATGCTTTGACTGTAGGAAGTCATAACCATAAAAAAGGAAATATTTCTGCTAAGTAGCATTCTCTTTCTGCTGGGTACATACAGTCATCTTCATTCTAACTTAATTAATTTTGACAAGCAATACAAACTTTCTATTCTAAACTATTCTAACAGTTTTACAACACGATGACATATTGTGAGAAGTAGAGTTTATTTGTTGTTGTTTCTTCTTCTTCTTCTCTATTCCCCACCTTCAGTAATCTAAAAATAGATAGTACTTTTCTTTAGCAACGTTACTTAATCGGTTTTGTGGCCCTTCACCAACTCCACACCCCTATCTGTTGTTTCGGCTTCCTGCTATTTAAGTGCAAAACAGAATGTCCATTATCAATCCTGCAGTTTGATTTTTGTCACCACCTCACCATAAGATGTGTTTTGAATTCTAAATTGAACATTTATTTTGGAAAGCTTTCTGTCTTCTCTTTACATGGTATAATATATGCTTTGGAGATAGAAATAGCTGATTTCAAATCTCAGTTCTGTCACATACTCTCTGCTGTAGACAGTTACTTGTCTTTCTCTAAGCTTTCATTTTCTCATCTGTAAAATGGCTGAGAGCTGCTCTCCTGCATGTGATGTTCAAAACTTCAGACAGAACATAGATTTTTTTTCATTTGTAATTATCTGCTTTTTTGTCAAGGCTAACCAGGATTAAAACTATCTGAAAATAGAGATAGCTGCTTCTATTCTACTTCTTTCCTCACCACCCTCCAAATCCTAAAAAATAATAAGGAAAGGCATATAAACCAAGTGTTTGCAAAGGATGGTTTCATATGGACATTCAGGCAGGTGCTAGGGTGTTCACTTTTGGCAGATAGGAGGGGCTTTCTGCAGATCATTTAGAGAAGTGATGGTCAGCAGACTTGCTCCATCTTGTGAAAACTTCATTCAAGTTTGTATTCACTCGAGTTGGCTTAAACCTAGTGTAGGAATGTACCTTGAGAAGTCTGGTGTTAATTTTTGCATTCTCTTCTTGAATGGAGGTGCCTTTAATCACTTTCTGGCAAGGAGACCATTCCAGCCATCCTTTCTGTACTTGGAACCCCAACTCTTCAAATAAACCATCACATTTAACCCTCAGCCCTGTTTCAATTTCTACACATACTTAAGATTATAACTAGCATCCTCCTGGCATATAGCTGTGGGATAAAGCACTGGACCACAAGGTTGGTTTGAACCACAAGGTTGGGGGTTCAAACTTACCAGCCACTCCTTGGAAACTCTCTGTACAGTGTCACTATGAGTTGAAATTGACTCGATGGCACTTAACAACCATAACATGGAAGTCAAGAGATATCTGAAATCTAAAAACAAAACTCAAAGTTTCCATTATGATTTTCCATTGAACAATCCAGATTCATTAAAAGTATGCCCACAGTGCTCCTGATCAGGAAGCTGACTTGCTAAAATTTCATGAGCATTTAAAAGGAGTGGGTTCTTTAGATTCCCAACCCCCAGCCTATCAACAGATGCTCCCTGCTTTTCAGCAACAGATAGTTTGATTCAAAATAGGTTTATTGAGTATCTTAATCTGTCGCAGACACTGTGTTACAAGCAGTATTGGTATGTTGATTAAATGAAATAATTATGGATAGCATCCAGTACAATATCTGATACATGTTAAATACTACTTAAAATAGAGTTTATTAACATGCTTTCTCCTTTGCCAACACTCACAGATCTATTGACTTAAAGGGGTTAACAGAGCCTCGTGTAGTGGCTTGCGATATTTATAGAATGAATTAAACAATTAATGTTCAAATACTTATACTAAGCAAATAGAAAAGACATTTCCTTTTTCAGCTTTCTGCCATTTAAAGAAAATACATGGAGTCAATCTATCCAGAGAAAAAGAGAAAAGTGTGGTCAGACGGCTTGTTTTTGCATCCCTATTCTGTTCCTTATTACTGAGCTTCCGTTTCTTCATCTATAAAATGGAAACACAACACTGACTGCTTACAGAAAAGAAACAAAACAAGACAGTTCCTGCCAAGTGGATTCTGATTCATGGTGACCCCAGGTATGCAGAGCAGAACTGCTTAATATGGTTTTTAAACCTGTGACCTTTTTTTTTTTCTGCCCCCCCCCCCCCCCATCGTCAGCACACAGGCCCTCTCCCTCCCTGGGTCCCAAGTCCCCAGCTGCTCCATCTCTCCATGTCATCTACTCTGCCTCCATCTCAGGGTAGGGTCCTGCTCTCTACGCTCTTCTCTCTTCATGGTTCCAGGGACCTCCGCTCCTAGCCTGCAAAGTTAATCACTCCCCTCCTTGCCACAAAATGTCTATCCTTACATTTACAACCCTCACAATTAGTCCTGGTAGCATTTATTCACCACTGTATAACAAGAGACCTATCCACATTTCCTTTCATCAGCCCGGCCTAGACAGATTGGACACTACATAGTGGAGATTCTACCTTCCTCCATGCCCTCTAGGTTCTCTCTTGAAAGCTTGTAAACCGGTCACATCTTGCCTTTGAAGCCCTGCCCCCGCCCCACTTGACTTTGGGTAACCAAAGTCCAAGTTGCCCATCCCTGTCTATTCTGTGTATGGAGGGGGTGGGAATGATCCTTGCTGTGTAAGGGCCCAACTAATTTTACCTAGCTACTTGTCCAAACTTTAGTCAGGCTGCAAGAAATCTTCCAAATACACTAGGCCTTAGTTCCCCAGTTCCCACCAAGGATAAGGCCAAACTTCAAAACTTCAAGAAATTTATAACGGTCAAACTGACCCAGGCAATGATATTACAACAGCTGCAAACACCTGTCTTGAGAAAATATCCTGACCACACACACTTACAATTAATTGCTCTAGCCTGTGCCAAAACCAATTAACGTATAGATTAGAAAGCTTGCTACATGCCAAAGCCAGTAGAAATATAGATGATGAATAAGTAACCAATCAGAAATTGTATCTATGGTACTGCACAATTATGCCCCTAAAACCTTTTAAAAACTAGCTTGTACTGTAAAAGGGGTCGCCTTTGTCTCCTGCTTTTGTGAGTGAAGGTGGACCCCAGCGCATTGGCAAATAAACCTCTTGCTGTTGCATCGAACTCGAGTCCTGGTAATCTTTTTGGGGTCTCCTACTGGACAGGGCCATCTGGGGCCTAACAGCTGTAAAGATTTGTTCCCTCTTTTGAGCTACTGCATCCATAAACGTAGGTCAAGTTCATCAAATTGTATCAGATTACTCTTTTCTTCCTCTTCTTTCTTCTTCTAGTTGCGCTATGATCATCTAGTCATTGAAGCCAGGTCAAGTGGGTATTATCTGCAAGTATGGTTGCTCTTGTGGATATGCCCTCTCTTCTTATCCACTGGACACTTCAATCTTCACTCCAGTCCTCCATGGCTATGTCACTGACTCTGGGCCCAAGAGTCCCCAGGTCTTGCCACACTGCTGGCCAACCAGGTCTCCACCCGAGTTCACAGGAGTCTATTGAATGTTGTAGGACTTAGCTTGCAGCTTCATTGCTGTTTTCTCCTCACTTCTCCTTGTTGGTGGCGAACGTGAACCTGTGGCCTTTTGGAAACAGATTTCCAGGCTATTCTTCCAATGCATCATCTCTGTGCAGAATCTAACCATCAACTTTTTGGTTAGTAGATGGAGCACTTACATGTTTGTAAGTCACTTACCACTCAGAGACTCCTATTTCTTAGAGAGGTAAGGGTAAAATGAGATGGTGGATGTAAAAAAGCCTATATGTAGCACAGTGGCTGGAATATAAATAAAATAAGTACTCAATAAATGGTAGATATCATTATCATTATTACAAAGTAATGTTCCAGAAATGTGACTAATTATCTTATAAAGACTTAATAGTAAATAAGTGCTCAATAAATGGTAGCTAATATCATTATTATAAATTTATGTTCTGGAAAATGGTTGCTAATTATTTCATAATGTAATACTCAAAGATGGCTGTGTAAAAATTCAGTTTTCCACAAGAGTAAATTTCTTAACTTTGGTATCCAATATTCAAAATGATTGCACGTGTCTATTCCCGACACTTCCCTCCTTCACCACATGCCACAGGAGAATTTTAACATGTTGAATGATGCTATTTGCAGCTGGGATCACCATTCTCCTCCTAATTGTTTAAATAGCTTATATGTATATAAAGAGACTGTCAGAGAAAATATATATAGTTTGGGAGGATGTTTGTCTTCCTGGTCAAAGAGCACATTTTTAAAGCATTTTTATCTTGGACATGGGAGTACAGTGGCTCTGTAGGACAAGCACTAGACTGCGAAACACAAGGTCAGCGGTTCAAGTCTACCAGTTGCTCTATGGGAGAAAGATGAGGGTTTCTGCTCCCGCAAAAAAACTTACAGCCTCAGAAACTCTACACTGGATTGTTCTGAGTTGGAACCAACTTGACAGCACTTAACAACAACAATTTTGTGCATAGAAATCACAATGCTTCCCTGCTCCCATTGAAATTGAAATATTATCCTTAAATAAAATGTTGTTGCTGTCTAATTGACAGTTTATGAATAACATGAAGAGGTAGGCGAGAAGAAGATACAAAAGGTGGTGTTAGGAATTAATTAATGAAAGATTACATTTCAAGATTTAATTTGGAGGAGATTTGCAATATAGATTACAAGGAAGAAATCCCTAGTGGAAGATTCTGAAAATAATTCTTTGTAATCTAATCTGATTTCCTCTTCTTGAGAGGGCCACTAGACTGATAAATTAGGGATTTAGTAAATTAGTTAATACTTTGTCTCAATCCTTAAAGGATTCAGGGTTTTAAAATCTGCAATTTTGCTCTCACTAGAACATTTAAATTTTATTATAATTCATCTAACACCTATGTGCTAAGGGCCTAGGTTTCAGGCTTTGTTGTTGTTGAGTATACGTTTGCTAGTACTGTGAAAACGGCCTTTGCTACTATGAAATATACAATCCAGTTCTTTCAAGTCCATTTAATGAGAAATTTTGTGTAGCATTTTGTATATGTGAAATGTGAGATAGCATAGATCCAGGATTTGAACCACTGTTTTCTGAATCCCGAGCGGGCGTTCTTTTCCATTCAGTTCTGGAAAGTTGTGGGAATATTACAAGGATAGCATACCTGGATCTCATCAAATAAAGGTGACCAGATTCATTATGAAACTTTAAAACAGAGAAAGGAACAACAAGAACAGCTGGATAGAGCAACAATCCAGCCAGGTGGCGTTGCTGAAGCACAAGTGTTCAGAAGTGCTGGCTAATTGGTTCATTGCACCTGTGCCAACCTAACCATCAATCTGTAGACACAGATCTTCAGTAAGATTGTGTGTCAACACTTTTGTCTGTGACTTGTTACTTGACAAATTTGGGGATGACACAAAACTGGAAGGAATTCTAAATACCTTAATAGATGCTAAACACGTGAGAAGACGAACTCATATGCATTTTAGAAGGGAATGGAGTGTTCATTTGGTGAAAGTATTCAGTAGAATAGATGCAGAATTGGGGTGTTTTAGACGATAGCAATTCCTGTGGCAAAGATCCATGGCAGCATGCCATAGATTTCACAAAGACAGGGACCTCATGTTTAGACCTTGGCAGAGCAGCTTGGCCCATTATAATTGCTCGATAAAAGCAGGCAGGAAGGCAGATAGGAAGGACGAAAGAAATCCAGAAGACATAGTCCGGGGAAGGAGAGAGATCTTATGTAAAAAGATCTTCTATATAATGAAGGCAGTTCAAGTTCCAAACTGAATATTAGAGATAATTAAATACAATGATTCTGTCTGGCTCCAGTGTGCCACTAGGGTTCGTGTTACTTAGTGAGGTCATTCTTGCCACCACCCCTAGCTCAGGGATGGCTGGAGAACTCCCACATTATGGGTGAAGCAGCCTGGCCCCCCATTCTTCCCCTCCAGCAGGCTGAGCAGAACATCTTCCCTCTCAGTCCCTGAGGCTCCCCACAGCTTCTCCCATCTTCCATCAGCTAAGACAGAGACGCCTCTCCCTGATGGATGGGAGGCACAGGCTCTGCAGCCTAACTGTCAGGTGAAGGTGGGCGTGATGGGTAGGAGTGAAGGGGTGACAACTTATTGCATTGGGTGATGAGTGACACCAACTTAATGATGCTACACCCCAGTGATGTCACTGCTGTGCTCCACAAAGGCCATCTAGAATCCCCTCTACCTCTCCCTCTCCTCTGGCTTCAGCATACTGTTGCAGCAGTATACTCTTTGGTCAGGAACTAATGGAGCTGCTTCAGATAGAGATGTACCTAGAGTTTAGCTAAGTGGATTACGAGCTTGGCTGGTAACTGCAAGATCAGTAGTTTGAATCTACCAGTTGCTTCTCAGGAGAAAGATGAGACTTTCTGCTCCAGTAAAGATTACAGCCTCAAAAACCCATATACAGGGTCTCTAGGAGTCAGAACCACTTGGTGGCACATAACCCCCACCACTAGGGTAGTCATTAGCCAGAAGTGAGTAGTGTGGGGGTGTAAGAGCCCAGCCCCTGTCTTCAGTCAGGACAAACATGAAGAGTTCATTTAGATTCCAGACTTCCCTGATAGGGTCAGGCAGAGGACTTTTGCTTGAAATAGTACCTTTGCTTGACTTTTACCTCATTCCCTGTCCTGATTCCTCCACTCCTTCACGTCTTTCTCTGAGGAGCTCTGAACAAATCACTTGAAAATGAATCCTGGTCTCAAGATCTGCTTCTGGTGAGTCTGACTTAAAACAGTGAGCTTTTAGAGGTTAGAGATCATGAATTTTTCATGGAATGTTCATGAGTTTCTGCCCTGAGGCTGGTAGAGTGGCAGACTCTTATAATGTTGAGAGGAAAAAAGGAAGACAGAAAGGAATGAAAGAAAGGAGAAATCTGAAGGACTATGAAGGAAATGGTCTAAACTTGGACAAGTCAAAAACTATTGCTACAAAATAATAAAAAGATACCAAAATGAGAAATTATCGTTTCTCAGCACATCCTCCATCCAGGAAGTATCATATACTCCTGTAAGTGTTATTTTTGTCTCTAACCACTTCCCTGAAGAATTATGCACGATACAATTTATATTATGTCAAAATGGCAGCTGTGACATCCTTTTTGAGTTTGGGGGAATAAAAGGAAATCTGAAGGGATAAATCCAGTATAGAGTGGATGAGGTTTCCCAGTGAAATTCCTATATTACAGACTTTGCTACTCTATGAAGACTGAGCAGGTGTATTGTTGTGATGAAAAAAGAAAAAAAAAAAAATTGCTCAGTAAAACTTTCCTGGCTTTTTTCTTACCAATATAGTTGATCATTCTGTATCCTCATGATCATTCTGTGTCCTACCCCTTTGGAATCCCCTAAAGAGTTGCCATACCTTCTGCAGACACATGTGGGAGTGGAAATGCTTCTATGGCCCCTTTTGGAAAATAAAATCTATCACAGAATATAAGTCCCATGAGGGCAATAATTTATATTTGTTTTGTTCCCTATTTCCCTTATCAAGAACAGACTTGACCTCAACTAGGTAGACAATACATTTTTGTTGAATGAATGAAAGCACGCCAGTTGGCAAGACCTGTCACTCATCAAATGTCTTGCTTCATGGAAAATGAAACTGAGACCTATGCTGCAAAGCAGAGCTGGGACTACATCTAGGTTCCTGCTTCCAATCTCATATTCTTTTCATTCTCAAATTAATTCTGCTTGTCTTGGATGAAGTGACTATGGAAAACTATGAGAATAAAATCCACAGTGTTATTCAATGTCTGAAGAGAAAAGCCAATTTTTGAGCTTCCAGAGAGCTCCTGGAAGTAACAACACTTCTCCCAGCAAAATTATCAGTACTATAAATTGCTAGTTGTTAAGAAACTTGTGGGAGTGCATCATATTCATAGAAACAGCTGGAAACCTAGAGAAGAATGATTATAGAATTAATCGCGTATGGTTCTGCCCAATGAGATTCAAATTGTCTTATGTTGTGAGGTACCAATGAACCAAGTGCTGTGATATCTTGGAAGGATTACTGGTTGACCTCTGAACAGGATTTCAAGTAATTTGAGCCAAAATTAGATACTATATGGGACTCCTAAGCTCTGGTAGTGTAGTGGTTATGAATCGGGTAGCGAACCGCAAGGTAAGCAGTTTGAAACTACCAGCTGCTCCGTGGGAGAAAGATGAGGCTTTCTGCTCCCGTAAAGATTTACAGCCTCAGAAACCCTGTTCAGGGTCGCTATAGGTGGGAACCGACTTGATGGCACTTAACAACAACAATACAGTTTTACATAGCTTCTGTGCAATACACATTTAGACAGTAGCTGCTAGATTGGTTGCAATGTTTTAATGTTCTGATTTCATATAACTGCATTTATTCATCCAGTTGACCTGCAGTTTAGTAGTAGATGACTCTATTAAGTATCATCTAGAGCTGAAAGAGAATTTCAAAGGTAGGAGTAGAACTGGAACATTTCCCAGATAGAATCCCATATTTCCCAACTGATAAGGTATTAGACACAACAAAAACTTGTGAGTGACAGTAGGGCAGAATAGTTAATAACATTAACTTTGTCACTAGAATCTCTGGACTCAAATAACCCTTCCATCATCTACCAGCTATATGAAAATTGTCAAGTTACTTTGACACTCTGACTCAACAGTTTCTTTATTTGTAAAATAGAGCTATTCATAGCCTAGACCCCATGACTTTGTTTGAAGATCAAGATAATGAATAAATATAAAGCATTTAGAATAGTACTTGGGACACAACAATATGTTACATATAAATATAAGAGAAATGCTAACTCTGATTATTATTATACAAAAGTCTCGTCATCTAAAATTTGATCATCCCTGCACAAAGAATTATTGGCATCAGTATCCACAGAACTAGCAGTTGTTGGAGCTGAGACATGAACTCCAAAGTCCTGCACTCATCCTCTGTACCTTGACATCTTCTATTAAGGAGTGTCTTTTATTCCTATCCTGCAAGCTGCATTTGCAGTTATCATTAGCTGAAAGAGTTACTCAGAATCTGGATTAATGAACCATTTTCCTACAGATGCTGGAAAAAAAAGAAAAAAAATCAAAGTTGAACATCTAAGATTTTGGAGAGGTTGATTATTATATGTCTTGGTGACTTTCTTTTTGGGTCTAGCCTTCCTAGGGTATGTTAAGCTACTAGAATGTTTATCTTCTCATCTTTCAAGATGTTAGGGAAATTTTCTTCCAGAAGCTCTTCAGCTATCTCCTCTGTGGACTTCTCTGATTCTTCCTGTTCCGGAATGCCAATAATTCTTAAGTTGTTCCTCTTCATGTTATCCAGCATGAATCTTAGACTCTTTTCAGATTTTTTTTTATCCTTTTTTCAGCTTGCTCTTCTATCTTAGCAGTATTGAGAGATTGTCTTCCATCTCGCTAGTTCTGGCTTCCATCTCTTCTATTCTGCTCCTTTCCCCTTTCAGTGTATTGTCCATTTCTGATATTTTATTATTAATCATCTGG
>NW_006408564.1:15648295-15657224 GCF_000296735.1 Chrysochloris asiatica
TGGGGAGCCTTTGTCTTGCTCCAGTACATTTGACTCAGTTACTCTTTTCTGTTTTGGGACATGTTTTGAGATTGTTTGCTGTGTTTGAGATATTTTCTTTGTCATTTCCAGTAGTTATGTGGGTTTTTTAATGTTTAAATGGATATTTGTTGCTGTGTTATTAAGCTTACTTCATGTCTCCTGGTGGATATGATCAGCAGATAGGCTTTCCTTTTCACATGTAATGCTTAGCAGCTGTTATTGGCTCTTGTCTCAATGGTGGAATATTATAGAGTATGCTTGTAGCTTGGCTATATGGCCATGATTGCTGTCTCTTCTTGGGTAATGTTGGGAGAAAAAGCTCCCACCTCCAAGACACATGTGTGATCAAAAGGACCAAAAGCAGAAGCAATATAAAAGCAGAGACAAAAACCACCACTTTGAAACAAAAAATAAAACTGTGGCCGACTGTCTAGTCACCTTGAGACACAGGCAGTGTGTGTGCACCGTAGAAGCCTCCAGCAGTGGGTGGGGGTGTCTGATCGCTCAGGCCCCTCCTCTAGTCACCACTGTGCAGGTGCACAGATAGATATTGAGAAGTTAATGGGAGAAAGATTGTCTACTATTTTTGTTTCTGAAGGTCAGTTAGGTATTTGCATGTGTACAGCGTAATTCTTGAGATAGCTGCCTCCTTTTATGTTGGGGTTTTACAGATTATTCTGTGGTTTGTCTGTCAGGCCTGACAGGCCTGCTTTTTTTCTTGCTAGATAGGCCTGCGACCCCAAGGCTGACATTATAAGCAGCTGCCAAACTCTTCTCTCTGTACCATGGGAAAACTATGGGGTCAGCCCTGGACTTAATTTTTTTGGGGGGAGGGGGCGGTGTACACCCACCTGCCTGAAGGCGTCTGGGCTGGGTAAAGAAGGTGGGAAAGGAAAGAGGAGGAAAAAATGTGTAGAATCCCCCACACCTCCTTTTGCAAATGTCACTGCATGGCTTTTAGTGCCGTTCCCTGTGCTGGTCTGGTTGTAGTCCTGCCCTCTTTACTCCACCCAGGTGGAGTGGCCGCAGAGGGAGTCCTAACTTGAGCGATTCCTAACTCACAATATTTTCCTTTATATTGTGACTTTTTTCACTTGCAGGTGTGGGAAAGTGTTGTCCTGGATCTTATGGTAGATCCAGAGCTCTGGTAGTGTTCCATGAGCGCAACTTCTCTGGATTTTCAATCCCTCCCCCACAGAGCCTTTCCTACCTGGCTGTCTCTGCTGCTTTCCCAAATCAGAAGCCGACATCTTTTCTCTCTAATAAGGTCTTTCTCAGGAGATTTGCCTAATACAATGTGTCATTTGATTTCTTGACTGCTGCTTCCATGAATATCAATTGTGGATTCAAGCAAAATGAAGTCTTAAACAATGCCAGTATTTTGTGTTTATCATGATGCAATTTGCTGATACAGTTGTGAAGTGCAGTCCATACTGAAGGCAATAGTGACTTTTGACCTTCATCAGTATTTCAAGTCTTCTTTGCTTCCAATAAAAAAGGTGGTATCATCTGCAGGTTGTTAATGAGTCTCTAATCCTGGTGCCACATTCTTCATATAATCCAACTTCTTTGATTATTTACTCAGCACACAGATTGAATAAGTGTGGCGAAAGAATGTAACCCTAGTGCACACCTTTGCTGATTTTAAACCATTTATTATCCACTTGTTTTGTTCAAATGATTGCCTCTTAATCTATGTACAGGTATATGAACACAATGAAATGTTCTGGAATACCCATTTTTGCAATATTATTCACATGTAGTCAGTAAAGCATAAGAAATACCTTTCTATAGTCAATAAAGCACAACAAAAATTCTTTCTGGAGACTTGATATAGTGCTGTAGGATAAACATTGGACTACTACATGAAGCTCAGTGGTGTGAACCCAGTGGCTGCTGCTCGGAAACCCTAAACAGGGTAGCTATGGAACTGACTCACCAGTACTTAATAACAACCACAAACTTCTTTCTGGTATTCTCTGCTTTCAGCCAAAGCCATCTGACATCAACAATGACAGCTCTCATTTCACACTCTCTTCTGAATTCAGGTTGAATTTCTGGCAGTTCTCTGTCAGTGTATGGGTGTAACCAATTTTTTATTATTATCCTCAGCAAAATTTTACTTGTCTGTGATATTAAAGATATTGTCTGATGATTTCCCTGCTTTATTGGGTCACCTCTCTTTGGAATGGGCACAAATATGGATTTCTTCCAATCGGATGGCTAGGTTGCTGTCTTCCAAATTTCTTGGTATAGATGAGTGAATGCTTCCAGTGCTGCCTCAGTTTATTGAACATATCAATTCCTTTCATTCCTTACACCTTATTTTTTTGCCAATGCCTTCAGTGCATATTGAACTTCTTTCAGTACCATTGGTTCTTGATCATATGGTCCTTCATGAAATGATTGAACAGCAGCCAATTCTTTTTTGGTACAGTAACAGTGGATATTTCTTTCATCTTCTTTTGATGCTTCCTGTGTCAATTTATGTTTTGTCATAGAATCCTTCAGTATTTCAAACCAGGACTTGAATTTTCTCTTCACTGCTTTTAGCATGTGTGCCATTGAATGTGTCCTTTTCTTTTGGTACTCTAACTCCAGATTTTAGTAAATTGTATTATGACACTTTACTTTGTTTTCTTGAGCTTCCCTTTGAATTTTTTGTACATCCTTACATCCATTCATCCATCCACCCATTATTTGATATATTCATGATTAAGCGTTTAGCTATCTCTCCTGAGTCTAGTCTTGGCTCTTTCACTTAGTAGTTGTATAATGATGAGAATGTGACTAGGGATGTTGGTAGATATGGGAATAAAGACTCTGCCTTAAAATTAAAGCATTAATATTAACTACTGGTGTGACACTGTGGTTTAATGTGCCAGATTGCAAAGCCGTTTGAATCACAAGGTCAGCAGTTCAAACTCACTAGCTGCTCCTCAGAAACCCTATACAGGGTCGCTGTGAGTCAGACTCGACTTGACAGCACTCAACAACAACAACAACAACAACAACAACAACAGCTTCATATGGTAGTTGTAAGGGCTAAATGAGATAATGTGTGTAAAGTACTTAACATACAGCATTACACATAGAAATATGATGACGTTTCAAGGAAAAACTCCATTATCTTTTAATTCCATTCTTTTACAACCTTTGTGAGTCCTGGTGTGCCACTGTATGATAAGCAATGGACTTCTAACTCCAAGGTTGGCAGTTCAAACCCATCAGCCACTCCTTGGAAACCCTATATAAGATCCCAATGAGTCAGAATCTACTTCAGGGCACTTAATAACAATGGTCTTTGTATGGAGTCCTGGTGTGGTGCTATAGGATAAGCAATGGACTGCTAACTGCAAGGTCAGCAGTTCAGACTTACCTGGAAACTCTATTATAGGGATGCTATGAGTTGGAGGCAACTCAATGGCGCTTGATACAACAACAATAAGCTAAGCATAAAAAAGACAAAAACAATAGTGTCTTAGCAAGAAACATGACATGTCCATTAAAAGTTGAATAATAATTGAAGGCATGTACAAAACTTCGATGGATAGAGTAGTCAGTATTCTGGGACTTCAGAGAAGCATGGGATCATTAGAGCTGGAGTGGTCAGGCAGGCTACACTAACTGGGATTTGTAACAGGCCTGCTGGATTAAAGAATTTAACTCTCAAGAGGGCTTTCCAAACAAAGGTTCAGCATAAACAAACATGTGGCAGAGGGATGAAGAACAAGTGTCACTTTTGGAGTCAGATTCAATATGGTCCCTCTTCGTTTACACTAATCTTTGATTGAGTTGAGGAATCAGGATCAGGGAGATTAATTAATTTATCCAAGGCCACACAGTTGGCCAAGACAGAATTTTGGTGCAAACCTCAGTCTTCTAAAGGCATTTCCTATGGTACTGTGTGATTAAGAGACCATGAAAATAATAGTACCTTATCTTGTTGTTAAGTGTCAAGTCGGTTCTGATACATAGGGATCTTGTATAGAGTTTCTGAGGTGTAATTGGTGAGTTTGAACTGCCAAACTTGCAGTTAGCAATCCAGTGCTTATCCTACAGAGTTACATGACGACTCCATACTTTATCTTTGTCTAATTCTTATCCCTTTCTTGGTAAATCTAAATTTTCCTTTAATACCTAGACATCTACTGAATGTACTGTTTCAAGTATCCAACTGGAAATACAGCCATGGACTAAGTTTACGGTGATAGCAAACAGGAAAGTTGAGCAGCGTGTTACTCAGTAATTGACAAAGAATAAATATTTAATATTCCTCAGCTCAAATATGGAATGGAAAGGATATAAATGCATAGTGTTCCATGTACTTAAATGCAAACAAGGATTTCAAAGGCACTGCCAATCTTTCATCAGAATCTGTCTCTAATTGAAGACATTTTCTGGAGGTGTATCTCCATGCAGCTTGCAAACGAGTGCCCAGTCTGTCGAGACTGAGTTATTGGCATTTACTTCCTTTTTCTCTGCTTGCTTGAACTTTGTTTATCATTATTTCCCATGACTGGAAATATGATGATACGAACCTGAGAATGAAGATAGTAAGAGACAGGAGAGAAGACCATGAGGAGAAGGGAGAAGGCCTGCTTTCTAGACCTTGGTCTGTGTCTAACTGGCTGTCTGAGTTTAAAACAGTTATTTCAGCTTCCTGAGCTTCAAAGTTCCTATTTGTAAAGGAGTAGGGGTAGACAAACTTAGAGATGTGGTGGTGGTGTGCCATGGAGTCCGGTTCCAACTCATAGCAACCCTGAGCTTAGAGAAGTAAAACATACATATTTTATGTGCCACCTCTGTAATTAAAAGTAACAACCTTGATGGTTGTATTGAGAAGGATTCTGAGGTAATTTCAGGTTAGGCAGGAAAGAGCATGGTGATTGATTAAAACTGTCTGTCATGTGGAAATACATATGTCTTAAAGTAACAGAATGATTAAGCAAATTGATAGGCTGTTGAATGGGGACTCCAGGCAGAAGAAATAAATTGAGCCAAGGCAGAGAGATAGAAATATACTGCTAATGGTGGAGGATAAAGAGTAAACCAATATGATAAGCTATGACCCTCTTTTCTATACTGCTATCATAATATTCTTGCATTTAATTCCTATTTACATGACAATTTCTCCCTTTAGACAGCAACCTATTTTTGGATAGGGACTGTGAAAGCTTCATTCTAGGGATGCAGTGGGGAATGATACCTCAGTATTCAAATTCTGGGGTTAGAAAGTTCTGGGGTTGAATCTTGTCTGTGCCATTTATTTGCTGTATGACCTTCAGGAAGTTAAACACTTGCTTTATGCCTTGGTTCCTCACTTGTAAAATGTTAATAGTACAGAGAACTCCTATAACCAATGCTACAACAAACATAACATTGGTTAGTGCAAATAAACTGCTTAGCCTAGTACTGTGTCTATGTTATGCTATTGATAAATTATTTTTATTATTAGTCCTTGAAAGCCTATAACAGTACTGCTGCATGATAACCAAAACCAAATCCAACCCACTTCCACTAGTCAACTCTGAAATCCAGAGAGAAATATATAGGGTTTCCAAGACTAAATCTTTATGGGAACATACAGCCTCATCTTTCTGCTGTGGGGCAGATAGTAGGTTTGAACCACTGACCTTGCAATTAGCAGTTCAATGCCTATCCCACAGCACCACTGGAGATTCTTGGTGCATGATAGGGATTCAGTGAATGTCCAATCACAAATCCATGCAAAAGTCCATGCATGCATGAATGAGCTGTGGAATGTAACGTGGGAAAGGTAGGTCAGTTTTAGGTCCTGGAGAGATCTGAATGTCAGTCATATTAAAAATGTGGATTATATTCTGAAGAGAAGAGAGACATTTCAAGGTTTTGGATTGGGAAAGTAATACAAAGTACATGTATATCCCCCTCAATTGTCACCGAGGAGGGATGGGTACAATACTAACTGAATCAAGAGACTATACAAGGATTGAAATGTTAGGCCATTATACACCCAATGACTGCGTTTCCAGGGCCTTACTGTTGTTATATGGAGTCAATGTGGACATGAAAACCAGCAATTAGAGAAGACAAATCCATTCCTAAATACTTTAAATAATAATTTTAAAAAACACCTAAATTGTGTGGCTTGACTATTCATCAAATTAACTATACAATAGGCATTTCCACTACATTTGGGATTGTATGGAAACAGTCTCATGCTTTAAGATTGACTGCTGTCAAAATGTAAGTTGAGGAAGAAATTAAAAGGGAAAGGGCTTCATAGCTCCAGTTTGGACTATTCTCATGGTTCTGGTGACAGGGATCTTGTCTCCTTTGCTGTATCTTTGTCCTTTACTGGCCACATCAAGTAATAGTAGAAAAGGCCCCAAGAGTAGGGGATGAAGAATCTGGACTAGTCCCTGCAAGTTTCTTACTTGTAAGGTGACCCAGGGCTGTTTCCTTGATTGCTTGATGACTCAGTATTTGCATTTGTAAAAGGAAGCGAATTTGGAGGGTGGTGGTAAGGATTTCAATTTTAGGTAGCCTCAATCAGTGGATTGTCTACTATTTCTCAGTGCATGGAGGTATCAAATAACTGTTGTTGTGGTTAAGTGCTTCCAGTTGGTTCCAATTCATAGCGATCCTGTCTAGGGTTTATGAGGAGCAGCTAGTGGGTTCGAACTGCCAACCTTGTGGTTCACAGTCCAGTGCTGACCCTACAGTGCCAGTAATGATCTTTATAATATAAGGTTTCAGACAGTTCAGTGTTAGAATTTTTACCTTCCAGGTGAGAGACCTCAGTTCATTTCAAGCCAGTGTACCTCGTGTACACTCACCACCTGGACACAAGCAGATGCCTGTGTGTTGTTCTAATGCTGAATGGTTTCAGTGTAGCTAGGAAGAAAAGAGTGGTAATCTGCTTTCCAAAATCAGCCAATAAAAACCCTTTGGATCAAAAGTGTCGGATCCACAACTGATCATAGGAATGGTGCAGGATCTGGTAACGTGTGGTTCCATTGTGCATGGGATCCCTATGAGTCTGAGCTGACTCTATGGTAGTCACCAACAACTGCTATTGTTATTGTTGTTATTAATCAGCCCTCAGGTCTTCTTAGTAATTTTGAACATCTCTTTCTCTGTATTTCCACAATAAATAATAATTTATTGACACCATCACTACCCAAATAAACTACCTTTGTGACAGACTTAACTGGTAGCAGGGAACCAAATCTGCTCTAGTTTACTTAAGAAAAGGGAAATTTACTGCAAATAGATGACAACATAGTAACACAACAGGCAATTTCACAGCCATTCAAGGGTCAGAAATAGCAACCTGACTACCTAAGAAGTGGGACTGTAAATTTGGGTCACAAAATTACTCTTTGTTCATCAGTAAGTCCATTGTGCCTGATGTCTCCATTTCTTAGGTTCTTCTCATATTTGTTTCTCTTCCTCCCAACTGTTGTTCTTGTTAAGTGGCTGGTGGTTTTGAACTGCTGATCTTGTGGTTAGCAGTCCAATGCTTATCCTGCTTCTATTTGCCAATGAAATTCCACCAGCCTGGCTACATGTGTCCTGACAGCTGCACCTACATTTCCAGGTAGCTGAAGGCGTGGTTTTGTAAGGCCTCTTTTCTGGACAATATAACTGATTCGTATTCAGTCTACATGTTGGTTTCTTTCCGGCCAGGTGTCCACCCTGATCCAGACAGATATGTTTAAAGAAGAAGTCAAATGGTACACCGAGCTGCCATTGACAAAGCTGGTGGGAGAGAACTAATTCTTCGAAAAAGTGGCCTGGACAAGGGCAAGAAATCTACTGATCCATTCACTACATAGACCAATAGCCTTCAAATGTTTTGGACAATGATGTTGTAAGAAACACATTTTACATCAGCACCCAATACACACAAGCACACACACATACACACACATGTGTATAAAGCAAGTAGTTTTTAAAGCAACACTTAAATATTGTAATTGCTGATAGAATGATGGTTTATCTGTTTTATTGTTTATCCTTCACCTTTTCGATCAGATGTGGCCTTGCCTCCTATGAAACCTCTTCCTTTATTGTTCTCTTGAAGTAATTCTCCTTGTCCAGATAGCACTGGAACTGTATAACTGTATGCATTGTGGTGCTGTGGGTTAATGCACCACACTGCAAAGCCATTTGAACTGCAAGGTTGGCAGTTCAAGCTCACCAGCTGCTCTTTGGAAATCCTATACAGGGTCGCTATGGGTCGAAACCGACTCAATGGCACTACACAACAATGCATAGTTGCTTTTTTACGTCACTTAGGACTGTCTGCTTTATAGAGGGAAAAAGTAGAACACCATACCAAAAACTACATCCATTGTCGTTCAGTTAAATCTGACTCCTAGCAACCGTACAAGACAGAATAGAACTGTCCCATGAAGTTTGTGAGGCTGAAATCTTTATGGAAGCAGATTGCCACATCTTTCTTCCATGGAATGACTGGTGGGTTCAAACCACTGATCTTTCAGATAGCAGCCAAATGCCTAACCACTATGGATCCTTAAACTTATTGTCATGGAATTGATTTCAGATAAACAATGAATAATTTGCGGTATGAGTATATCCCCAGTATTACATGGAATATACTTATACCATATTAATTGTTGTGGGTGTTATATATGCACAGCAATCCTGTATAGAGTTTCCAAGGAGCAACTGGTAAGCTTGAGCCACCGATCTTGTGGTTCAAACTGACCTTGCAGTCCAGTGCATTATCTCACAGTGCTGCACCAAGACTCTTAAATTTAGCTGGTAACTCTAGCCCTGTGCTGATTCAGTTGTTTAATGCTGAGAAATAATTAGCTCAGCTCAAAAATTGTTTTTGGCTAAAGAACTTAATATACCCTAAAACACACACATGGAATTTCTCTCATACTCTTTAAGA
>NW_006408564.1:15657324-15665088 GCF_000296735.1 Chrysochloris asiatica
ATTTAATTGCTCACCAAGGAATAAAACGTGATGTTCAAAAATAAATGTGTCAAAAATAAAAAATGTGTCTTTTTGCAGGTTTGCAGAACTCTTGTATACTTTTGGTTATCTCTGGAGATATCCCAGTTGAAGTAGTACCAAGTAGGTTGGTTTGAATTGCAGCTCAGTGATGGGAGTAGCCTGGGGGTGGCTCAGGAAAATAAGGGTGCAGTGATTGTTCCAGACATAGAGCTGTGTCTATGAGTGGAAGGAAAGAAGTAAAGTTGGCATAAGGTTTCCTGAACCATATTTAAAACTGTCTTTATCAATTCTTGCCATTAGACCAGTTAGAAAAACTGGTGTGCTTGTAATCAGTTAGAGCTGGATTTTTTTTTTAGAGATCTACAAGTTTCTAGTTTGCTTTGTATTGTGGCCAGTCATCTCACATTCTGAACCACAATTTCAGTAACCTGGTTATTGGTGTCTCACAGAAAGGACACAAATGAGAGAAGTCTGGCCTCCATGGTTCTGCTTACTCTAGGGCAATGATTCTCAAAATGTGGTCACCCAAACAGCAGTATCAGTATTACCTTGGAACATGTCAAAAATGCACAGTTTCAGGCCCCACCGCAGATCTACTGAAGCAGAAGGCTGAAGGTTAAGCTAGCAGCTTGTGTTTCAACAAGCCCTTTAGGTTACTGTGGTGTGAGAAACTCAAGGATCACTTCTCTGATTTAGCTGATTCTAATTGTGGTGCTGTGGGATAATGCACTGGACTGCAAGGTCAGTTTGAACCACAAGGTCAAGGTCAGGGGTTCAAGCTTACCAGCTACTCCTAGGAAACCCTATACAGGATTGCTATGAGTTAGAATCAACTCAATGGAAGTTAACAACAACAACCTAAATTAAAGAAGTCTCTTGGTACAAAGTGATATCATGCTCTGCTGTTAACCAAAAGGTTGGAGGTTCAAGTCTACCCAGGAAGACTCCTCAGAAAAAAAGCCTGGAGGTCTGCATATGAATAATAAACCATTGAAAACTCTATGGAACATAATCCTACACTCATACACATGGGTTCCCACGAGTCAGAATCAACTCAACAGTACTGGTATGGTATGTTGTTGTTAAATACCATCGAGTCGGTTCTGATGCATAACGACCCCTGTATAGGGTTTCCAAGGAGTAGCTGATGATCTTGAACCATCGATCTTGTGATTCAAACAGACCTTGCAGTTCAGTGTATGTTGTTGTTTAGTGCCATCAAGTAGATTCCAACTCATAGTGACCCTGTGCACAACAGAACAAAACCCTGCTCAGTCCTGCGTCATCCTCATAATCATTACGCTTGAGCCCATTGTTACTGCCACTGTGCCAATCTGGTATGGTATTAAGTGTTGTGAATCAGTTTTGATCCATAGTGATCCTTTATAGTGCTTCCAAGGAGTGGCTGGTGAGCTTGAACTGCTGACCTCATGGTTCAAACCAACTTTGCAGTCCAGTGCCTTAACCCACAGTGTCACACCAGGACTCTGTTGGTATGGTATACATAATATACGTAATCTAAACTATTATGTACAAATCATCATGATTTTTCTGAATCTTTGTGGGACCAAATAAATGCACCAAGCTAGCTCAAGATTTTAAAATAAAAAGAGCATCATTTAGATACTTACCAACAGCCATTTGGACAAAGAACAACATGAGAAGACAAAGTAAAGAATTATAAAGAAATGTGCAAAGACTAGAGTCAGAAAAACAAAAGGGAAGAACAAGCTCAGCACTTTTTAAACTGAAAGAATTAAAGAAAAAAAAATCATCTCTCAGGTTGTAATATGGAAGGATTCTATGGATAAAATATTGACCGATGCAGGAAGCATCCAAAGAAGATGGGAGGAATACACAGAGTCAGTGTACCAAAAAGAAATGGTCAATGTTCAACCATTTAAAGAGGCACCATATGATCGAGAACCAATGGTAATAAAGGAAGTCCAAGCTGCTCTGATGGTATTGAAAAAAAAAAAACAAAAAAACCAAAGATGCAAAAATATTGAAAATACCTGGTACTGTCAGTAGAAGGAGTAAATCTATCTTGGGAAAAGTATAGCTAGATTGTTCCTTTGAATTGTCAGTAGGGAAATGTCATCTCTCATACTTTGGAAATCTTGTCAGAAGGACCAATCCCTAGAATAGGACATCATGCTTTGTATAATGGAGGGTCAATAAAAAAGAGGAGGACCTCTAATGAGATGGATTGGTTCAAATATAACAATTTTGAGAATGGCACAGAACTGAGCAGTGTTTCATTCTGTTGTACACAGGAAGCTGAAGAATAAAACCTTCCATCCATATTATGGGGTGGCACATTTGCCTTCTATTTTTGGACTGCAGTTTGAACCCCAGCTGGGTTCGAGGTCCTTGGCCGCTCTCAGTGGAAAGTCACGCAATGGTCAGGGCTGGAAACCATCATTGTGTCTAACACCGTAACTCAAGTAGTGGTCTGCAGCTGGTCACTCCTGCAAGACACTTCTAAGAAGACTTATTAAGTCCATAAAACATTCTTCTCTAATTCTTTATAGGATCCAGCTGCGAAGCTATGCATACTGGGTACATCCTGCACATCTTTATAATCACTCAAACAAAAGAATGGGGTTGGGGCAACACGGTCCTCAGCATTTCTCAAGAATTTGGTCACAACATTTTGGTTAGTAAATGGCCCAGGTTTTCATCTTGTTTTCTGGACTTCCTTTTATCCCTACTTCTACTTTACTTCTTCAGGAAATGTTCCTTGAAAACACAGGTCCACAGATGCATAAAAAAACACTCTGAAGTTTGGAAGAGAGAAAGACACTCTGATGTATTACTCAGACAGAATTGCAGTTGATAGAAATGGAGGAGTAGTAACTGTTAGCTAGCAGGGAAAGATGGGAGGATGGAGCTTGAACATAATTGTACATTTCTTCTCATCAAGGCGGTTTGGGTACAGCTGAAAAGCCATCACCAGACTGTGCTCAAGAGAGTGGGAGATGGCATCCCTTCGCCATAGGAGGTTTCAGAGGGAGGCAGTTTCCTTGAACTCTTCAGTTAACATTTAGAACCAAAATCCAAACACACAGGGATGACAACAATCTCTTTATGCCACTCTGTTTTGTTTCAGTTCATTTGCCAGCTGTTTCCCGGCTTCTTTTCCCTATGACTCATTCAGTGGGACTCACCTATACATTATGTTCTTTGACCATTAGGCCACAGAGACATGCTGGCCTCCTTAGAACCTGAAACCAAGCCCTCCAAAGAGAAAATGGAGACACTGCGGGACCAGAAGGAAGGGAACACAGCAGCCGTAGCAGTAAAAATTAAAGAAAACATCAGCAACAACAAAAAACCCACAAACATGTCTGCTTTTGGATTTTGGCAACTGTCCCACTTACTAATGCTAAATATCCCATTAGCTGCAGTTTGACCCTGCAGGAGCCACAGCTGAACCAGCAACAAAGGAGCTTAGACGTAGGACCCGTTCCTATGCTGAAGTAGTGTTCTGTTGCTCAGCACAAAGCAAGTGTCGTGGAAGTTCTAAGACAGGACAAATGGCCAGAGGAATTAAGGATTTCTCCTAGGAGGAAAAGGGGAACTTTTTTCACATGTTTGGTCAGGTGGAATCTGGATTGATCCTTCCAAGGTGAAACAAACTGAGTAATGTACTCAGCAGCTAATCAAAAGTTCAAGTCCACCCAAGGGTACCTCAGAGGAAAGGTCTGGCAAACTAATTCAGAAATAGGAACCATTAAAAACGTTATGGAGACCAGTTCTACTAGCCGTGATGTGAGGTGGATTCAGTGAGATTCGTGATGCAGTGAATTACTTGATACGGCTCCTTTTAGGTGATTATTATTACATAGATCTTGTAAGCTTACCATCAACTTTTATTTGATTGACTATGTTATAAAGGGAGCTATAATTTTCACAAAACAAAGTGGCTTTTTGTTATAATCCTAGATAGATTATGGAGGGTTAAGTGTAAATCTGAGCCCAACCCAGAAGCTTCAGGGGGAAAAAACAAACAAACAACAAACAAACAAACAAACAAACAAACAAACAATCATTTGAAAAGACATACAGAATTGCTGAAAGAACAAGAGATTTACTTTTGAAGGAAACACCTTCCCTCCTTCTCTCTCCCCACACCCCCTAAAATGGACTGTATGACTTTATAGATTGCTAGCAAGAAGTATAATCTTGTTAAGCATCCAGGCAGGAAAAAGTCAGAACTCATTAAAGAAAACCTCTTTTAGACTGGAACTTTAAGGGTGCCAGCTAACAGCAACCTGTATACTTGCTCAGTGGTAACCTTCTGGGTCAAGCTGTTGAGTGGGATGTGGGAGGAGCAGCGAAGAAGAGAAAGACTGAATTTGGAAATATTCCATTGACACCTATTGATCTGGTCCACAGAGAGTGTTGACAGGTCTGAAGTTTGGGAGTTGTGTGGACTCTAAATCTATGGGCAGGCAGTGAACTAGCCCATTAGGGTTCGAAATGAGAGATAGACAGACAGAGGTGGTCAGTAGGTTTGAAATACAGGGAAGAATATGCATTATAAATCTTGCAGTGTGTACTTACTTGACCTAGCCTGGATGGCTCGGTGTGAAATGAATAGAATCTGACCAGATGAAGAGTAAAAGCTGTGTGCTACTCTGTGAGCTGGTATGAACTCTTACAATTTGATGGTATGTTCTAGACTGAACTTTGCTTATGCATGAAAACGCTCAAAGTTCCAACCAGCATTGGAAATTCTTCAGATAATTAAACATGCTTTTCTCCTCACAGTACTGGGTTAAGAGTGGTAAGTAGGAAACCAAAAACCTAAAAAGAGGGGTGTAGTGGGCGATAAAGGCACGAAGTAGCGGTTTTATACATTTTCATGTATGCTCAGTCTCAGAATGACAGGAGCAAGAGAGAATTTCTACTCGTTTCCTCTTATGCATACTGAGAAGAGAAGGTGGGTGGTTGAGATCCTGATAGGAATATATGATTCAGTTGTGAATGATTGTTAACAGGGTTATTTATGATTGTAAAACGAATTGTGGAATTTGTAACTATGAAAGGAAGAAGAGGGTGATATTGATTCTTTCTGTATAAAAGGACACCGACAGACAGAACTCTGTTTGAAGGCACAGCTTTGAAGAGGTGATCCTGAACTGTATTTTGAGCATTTCTGAGCATGAATTGTAACCTGGTAACTTCCCTGATGAACTCCATGATTGTGAATATTGGCTATGAGTCAGGTGTGGTTAATCTACTAAATGATAGAACCCAGCTGAGAAGTAAATGGTTTCAACGGAGGTTACAGCTGGTGCCTGATTGGTAAAGGAGGAAAGAGGGCGGAGGCATGCATGTCTGATCCTCTCCTCCCCACCTCGGGGAATCTGCCTTAATTGGATGCTGAGTTGATTCTTTCTGTTGTCAGAGATGGTCAGTTGCGTCCCCATGTCTTTCTGACAATTGACTTCAGAAACAAGATTTGTTGTAATGACTCCAGATTCATGGAAGCATGAATGCTTTGTAATGGAAAGAAGGAAGGGAAGATGCTATGTGAAACGTTTAATTCAGAGATGTTTACTTTGTAATAACTGACAGGATAATAAGAGATGTTCCAGTGCATCCAACGGGAGACAAGCCACAACTGAAGTACCTGGGCAAAGACCAGGCAGGTTAAGCAATATGGCTGTTAAATGGCCATGCCCACCAGGCCCCCCATCCAGAGGCCCAAGGCCACATCCTTATGAATGGAGAGACAGTCCAGGGTAGAAAAGATTGAACTTGAATATCTTAAAAAGGATAATATTTATCTTAATATACTATGGATGTTGAATGTTTCTCTTACCTCGTATTGTAAAATAGGTCCACATGTACCATGGAAATGAATGTTGAGTATTATGATTACAGAGACCTTGTAATACTGTCTTCAGCCTCTCCTTGACTGGATATCCTAAAAGGGGAGTTACAGTATCCTCAAGGAAGAAGATTTTTGCTTAAAGTCTTAGTAGAGAATGGGGGCTTAGGTGTAAACATTCAGAGTTATGATATTTGTGGTTCAAAAAACAGGCAAATACACCAGAACTGCTGAAAGAACACGAGATTGTCCTTGAAGGAAACCCCAGAAAAATAAACCACTGCCATGGAGTCCATTTAACCCTATGTGGGGTTTTTGAGGCGATAAATTATTTAAGGAGTACAAAGTCTCTTTATCCCATGGAGTAGCTGGTGAATTTGAACCGCTGACCTTGCTCTTACCAGCCTGACACATGTGTCAGGGTTATGACACCATGCTACTTTTTGAAAGAAAGACCCGCTAAACAAAAAAATTTTTAATTGTGATTTAGCAATTAGTTTCCCATTGGCAGTATTCACGCAGGAACATTCCATGCCTATCAGAGAACACTGCATTCTAGGACTGGAAGTTTAAGGGTACCAGCAAGCAGACATCCTGGTTTGCTTGCCCACTGATTCAGTGTTGGGTTTTTTTTTTTTTGCTTGCTCACCTGGATTCAGCCGTTGCCTGTGTAAAAAATTCTCAAGTTGGTCCATATTCAGGAATAAAGTTCTCATATGATTGCTAGACCAGATAGAGATTGTTGATTCACATCCAGGGAGGGATATGTGAGTAGGGTGAATTGGGGAAAGGGAGGAAGGAAATCTATTCTAGGATTAGGAACTTTAAATAGGAATACAGTCTTTAAGACCATAGGTACCATTCCAGTTAGATTGTGGAACTCTTAGGGGAGGGAAAATGGCACACTAGGGTAGAGGCTTTTTCAAGGCAGGGGAATAAAAATGTTTGTAGGGTGGTCCTGCAGTGTGTCTGCCTGTGTCTACTGGGTTGGCGGCCCAATTTTCCTAAATCGAATAAAGAAAACTTCACTCTCACTAAAATTAGTACAGATTGAATTACTTGAGCATTTGTTGGTATCTACAATGTTTCTCACAAGTAGAATATGGTAGAAGCAGCACTGAAGACAAAGCTGAATTTGAACATGTTCCACTGGCTCCCGTTGACCTGGTCCGTAATGGCTACAGACGATAGAGAAAAAGGGCTGGCAGGTCTTATGTTTGGGGTTGTGTGGATTCCTGAGCCTATAGGCACTAACCTAGACCACTGGGGCTAGGGAGGAGGGAGAGAGAGAAAGAACTAACAGGTCTGAAATCCAGCTGGTACCCATGTGACCTAGCTTAGACAGCTAGGGCGGAATTCACCAGAATCTGAACAAATGATGAAAGACAGATGAGTGACACTATGAGCTAGTGTAAATTACTACAGTTTGGTGACATGCTCTGTACTGGACTTTTTTTTTTTTTTTTTATGGATGCAGTCTCAAAGTTCCGACTGACAAAGAAGACTCTTCCCATCAAGAAGCATGCTTGACTCCTCTGAGTTGCTAGAGAGGGGCAGGTTAGATATTGAAAATCTAAAGAGGTTGGAGTGAGGAGATAAAGGCATGAAGCAACGGACTTACAAGGTTTCATTGGTTTGCTTAGTCTCAGAAGGAAGGGAACAAGGCAGAATTTTCAATTTCTCTGATGGGTCTGGGGAAGAAGCTTATCTGTGAAAGGGAGGGCAAGAGGGATATGCATTCTTCCTGTATGAAAGGGACAGTGACAGAGAGAGCCCTGCCTTGCAGGCACAGCTTTGGAGAGGGGGTCCTGATCTGTATCCTGAGAATTTCTCATCCTGACTTGTAACCTGGTAAATTCCCTTTTCTGCCTTTGAGTTGTGGTGTTGGAGGAGAATACTGA
>NW_006408564.1:15665393-15683635 GCF_000296735.1 Chrysochloris asiatica
ACAACAACAACAACAACAAATTCCCTTTTCAAGTCCTGGTGTGATGCTGTGGGTTAATGTGCTAGACTGCAAGGTCAGTTTGCATCACCAGGTTGGCAGTTCAAGCTTACCAGCCGCTCTTTGGAACCCTATACAGGGTGGCTATAAGTTGGAACCAACTCTATGGCACATAATAATAATAACAACTTCCCTTATGGATCTTATGATTGTGAGTTTGTGTGGCTCTGCTGAAAAGTAGAGTATGCCATGGGAGGGAGGCATGGCTGATATCAGAATCGGTAAAGGAGGAAAGAGGGTAGAAGCGGGCCTGAACTCCCACTCCAACTCCTAGGAGTCTCCGTAGGTCTGACGTTGAGTATGTTTCTCCTGCCTTCTTGTGAAGTCACAAGGAGGTCAGATGCTAGTTTTACAGTTGGTATCAGAAACAAGACGCATTTCAGTGGTTTCAGATTCCTGGAATCCTGAGGGCTTTGCGTAAGGTAAAGAAGGAAGGGGTTTGCAAAGTGAAACTTTAAATACTAAGATAGTAACTCTGTTGTTACCAGTGATGGTTGAAAGGATATGTTCTGCTACAGTCATTGGGAAACAAGCCAGTTCTGGAGTTTCTAGGGTCAAAATCCCGTAACTGCGCATGGGTCAAGAGTGGTGACTGGCCATACTTCAGGTCACCAGGAGGGTGTGGAGTGTCTATTTTTCTATCTCCAGCCACCATTATGGGCACTAATGATGTCAGTATGCTCTCCTGATGTCACGCTGCTCATAAATGATCAAAATGGCTGTGCTGTGTCAGGCCAACTGACAAATCAGCCACTCTGTCTGTCTCCTTTCTGAAGGTCAGTGTTCTAGATTATCATCCCTATCTGTTTAATTTGGTTTATCTTGTCTTTGTTTTAGAAAGCCTATGTATCATGTCAGCCTAGTCCACCATCTTGCTGAAAGTTCCAACATGAACAGTTTGGTGAAGCTGATGCTGTTATTGTTGTTAGATACCATCAAGTTGATACCGACACATAGCGACCCTATGCACAACAGAACGAAACACTGCCTGATCCTCACCAACCTCACAATCATAGCTATGCTTAAGCCCAGTGCTGCCTCCACTGTGTCAATCCATCTCGTTGGGGGTCTTCTTTTTTGCTGACCCTCCACTTTACCAAACATGATGTCCTTCTCTGGGGACTAGTCCCTCCTGATAATATGTCTGAAGTATGAGAAACAAAGTCTGGCCATCCTGCCTTCTAAGGAGCATTCTGGCTGTACTTTTTCCAACACTAAACAGAAATTTCTTATTCTTAGGTTCAGATTTCCAGGAGCACTGCCCTAGCTAGCCATTCTTGGATGAGGTATCCAATCCTAATCATAGTAATTCAGATAGTGGGGTTCCATACACTAAACATGGCTGCCAGTGAGTTGATTCTGTGGATGGAAATACTAAATACCACAAATACTAAACTGTGGTTCTAAAATCGCGCTTTGGGGTTTGATTTCTAGTTCCATCATTGTGTGCATATAAAATTGGGAAAACTGTTTGATGGAATTATGGTGTGGTAATGTAGGATAAGCACTGGACTGCAAGGTCAGTTTGAACCACAAGCCCAGTGGCACTCCTGGAAAACATTATACAGGGTTGCTCTGAGGCTCAGCTGATCCAACATCACTTAACAACATCTCTTGGTATTGCAAGGTTCAGCTTTTCCATTTACCAGTCACCATGAGTTCATTCTGATTCATGGGGACCCCGTTTGTATGAGAGTGGAACTGCACTCTTTAGGGTTTGCAATGCTGAATTTGGGGAAATATATTTTCAGGCCTTTGTGCTGACATAATCTGCAGCTTCCAATGTTTTGGTGGCCTCATGCACCACTCAGAGACTCATTCTCCACATATAAAATGGGGGGAAGCCTCTGCTACAGACTGTTGTGAGGACTAAATGAACTGATCTGAATAAACCCCAGCAAGGTACCTAGCACTCAATCTTTAAAGGGTGGGAGGCAGACACATAAGAAAAGTATCTATTACAACTAATTTCCATGCCTTTTGGTGACTAAATTCAATTCCTCAAAAATATGACATGAAAATACCAAGACTATTTGCAACCTTAAAATACAGGATCTTTTGTGGGGGCTGTCATAGCTGGAGATCCCAAGGGCTGATTTAGAATTTCATTGAAGAGAAATACACTTTACAAAAATTTTGAACCCATCAAGTCTAACACAGAAATTGCAAATTAAATGGGTTTATTAGTTCCAGATAGAGTCTCAAACCCTGCTAAAAGCATTAAACACATTTCAGGTAGAATAAAAGCTTGATACCAGTGGTAACCCTAATCCAATTTTGCACAGAGAAATTTTAAATAGAATTGGTACACACTCTTGCTTTTAATGTAAATTTTGGATCTGAACTTGCTCTAGGTGTACCGTGGATTTAAGATGCAGCCAAGTCATTCTGTGCTGCTGTCATACCCAATATCATGATGTCTTTTGAAACACAAGATTTCAGTAACCCCAGGCAAGAATTTTGTTGTTGTTGTTGTTAGTTCATGTCTTTTATTAATTTATACACAATTACTTGTCTTCTGGCTTATTGAAGAGATACGTCAGGCAACACTTGCCACACAGAATTGTCTATCAAAATGGCTGGCCATAAAAACTCCAACACCACATTCATCTGAAGGACACTCCCTACGAAGGCGACTAATTTTGCCGTTCTTGTCCACCTTGTAGTATTTTAGGACAGCCAGCTTAACCTTCTTCCTCTTATGCTTATTCTTCTTGGGAGTAGTGTAAGACGTCGTCTTCCTTTTCTTAACGCCACCACGAAGTCTCAACACAAGATGAAGAGTGGACTCCTTTTGAATGTTGTAGTCAGACAGGTTGCGTCCATCTTCCAGTTGCTTGCCAGCAAAAATCAGTCTCTGCTGATCAGTAGGAATTCTTTCCTTATCCTGGATCTTCGCCTTTACATTTTCGATCGTGTCCGAGGTTTCGACCTCGAAAGTGATTGTTTTTCCCGTTAGGGTTTGTACGAAAATCTGCATCTTGACGGCGGTTCCACTGCAGATGTCGGATCCTAAAGCAAGGATTACTTTTGTGTACTATTGTTAGCCTTTTAGGCAGAGGCCGAATTCTTTCAAGTACTGTTTTCATCTACTGTTAAGGGAGACATGTACTTTGGGGAGAATTAAGTCCATAAAAATTGCCTTTGAAGGACTAATTTATTATGGACACTTGGACATCAAGCACATAACTGAAATCTTGTGATACATGTTAATGACAAATGTGTATCTACATCTGTGTGGGTGAATGAATGGATGGATGGATGGATAGGTAGGTGAGGAAAAGGATCACTAATGGATAGTTTTTATTTTTGTTGTTGTCTGGCATTCAGTAATGGCAAGAAAATTACTTCTAAACTTTTAACAACTCTTAGGAATTTTATGTTGTGTTCCTCTTAGCAGTTGGTAAGTAAGTGAGGTTGAGGTCCCTTTCTCTCCACTCTAGCAAGGCTGAGGACAGGCATTTGACTTGGGCAGTGGACAATTGACCTGTCTTTTGCAGTGTTTGGGATTTGAGTAAGACTCGCCAGGTGTTGAGTATTTGAAGGAAGTTCTCACCTCTGCAGCAGAGGAAAACTGTGGATCTATGAACCTAACCTTGCTGGGGGAACTGCTGTGTGTCTGGATGCCTGGCCCCCAGAAATCCCTTGTTTTTTGCTAGTTTTCTAAACCTTTCTTTGATTTTGTAAATTACCCCTAATCTAGAATCCCCGTTCTTCCCTTTAGCTTAATACCAAAGTCTTTTTGCTGCAACATGAAGTCTGACTGGTATGTAGATTGGAAGTCACTAAGTTCCAGGCATATTCTAAGCTCTTTAAGTACTTTCATTATTTTGGTTTAACAGAGAACATACAGGAAGCTTAGGTATGTAATTGCCTTACATGGAAAAACTACTACGGGCAGAATCTGCATTTGAACCATATTGAATCAGTATGGTTCAAAGTCCCATATTGATCTTAAAGTGCCGCACCAGGAGTCCTATGGAATATCTTGTTTTAAAACATTTCACATTTATGACAACAGAAAAAGATCCACGATCTATGTTGTGTATTAATGAAAAGCCAAGATGAGATGGGGAGGAAAGGGCGTGAGGACTCTGGGGTTGTAGGTGACCGTATAAAGGAGGCAGGGGCAGCTGGAAGAGGTGTTTGGGTCTGGTCTGCAGAAATTGAAGCAGGGGTGTGGGAGGCTTGGAGGTTTCTTCTTCCAAAGAGGCCTCTCTGTCACTTCTGTAACCTCTGCTTGGACTCAGTGACAGGGCTTTGCCTGCCTATAACCCTGGAGCCACCTACTTCAGAGGTCCATTTCTGGGGCCAGTGAAGCAGGAAGGTAAAATCCTGGAGTCTTGGAGCCCAGCCAGGTGCTGGTGGGTCCTTGTTACTCCAGAGGTGGTGAGCAACCCCCCCAACCACTACTCTACTAAGCCCCCTGTAAGTGCTGTGATTGTGGAGGAGACGGGTCCAATATGCCCTGAATATCCCAAGATATGCCAGGGTTATGGGGAGGCTGAAAAGGGAGACACCTGCACCAAAGATGGGATGCTTCCTGACTGTGTAGGTCAATTTTTGTATAAATGACCTGGTCTTTGGAACCTAATTATGTTAGTAACTAAAGAGTATGTTGCATCTGTAGAAGTAGGGAGGGAGAGAGATAGAAGCAGTGCACCAGAGACTATGATATTTATTCAAAACGTTTTCTTTTCCCACTTGGTACACATTTCCTTTGCCCTGGTAGTACTGTGGGTTAGGTGTCGGGATGCTAATTGAGAGGTCAATGACACAAACCCACCAGTTGTTCTGTGGGAGAAAGATGAGCTGAAACTGTCTGCTCCCATAAAGACTGACAATCTTGGAAACCTTATAGAGGGTTGCTTTGATCTGATGGCAATAGGCTTGGGTTTTGGGAGGGGGGGTATGCACCAGAATGGAGAATGATTGAGTTTTGGCTAATGAGATGTGAGGAGAAGTGATGTGTGTCAATTTGAGGTCAAAGTAGTTAAGTGAGTGTGAATTCCCAGGGACATTTGTTTCTATCTGCTAGCTGAATAGAGAGGACTGAGGGGTTAAGAGTAGGCACAAAATGTAATGACCAAGTAGAAGCCCTCTTGGTAAGGAACACCCTCATTGGACTTTGTTAGAACTAAAAAGTCACCTTGATTTGTGTGACACTTCTATAATTTTAATCTAACTGAACGTAATGTTGTTAATTGCCATCGAGTTGGTTCCTATCATACCAAATCTAGGTACAACCAGAAAAAATACTGCCTGGTCCTACCCCAACCTCACAGTGATTACTATAAGCTCATTGTAGCAGCCACTGTGTCAATCCATGTCATTGATGGTCTTCTTGCTTTTCCCAGACCCTCTACTTTACCAAATGTGATGTCCTTCAGGGACTAGTCCCTTCTGATAACATATTCAAAGGACTGGAGACAAAGTCCTGCCATCCTTACTTCTGAGAAGCATTCTGGCTGTATTTCTTCAATGACAGATTTGTTCATTCTTGTTTAACACTTTAAAGAGAGCCTTTGCAAGTGATTAACACTTTAAAGAAGTCTTTTACACTTTAAAGAGGTCTTTTGCAGTCTTTATTGTTTAACACTTTAAAGAGGTCTTTTGCAACTGATTTGTTCAATGGAATATGTCCTTTGATTTCTTGACCACTGCTTTCATGGACATTGACTGTCATATCTGTCACAGCTTTAAGAAGACATTGTTTTTTTAGTTTTCTTTTTCCCCAAATGACTTCATTGATTTTTCATCCTATCTCAAAGCAGGTGGGATTCAGAGATTGAGTTGTATTTTTAAATCTGCCTTTTGGAACTTGTCCAAGACCTTTGATTAATCTAAGTGCACACTCTTACCTTTCAAGCACTCCTTTGTAATAAGTCATACTTTTCATTTTACAAGTGAATCTTTTTCCTCCATGCCTACAGATTTTGGTGGTAGGCAAGAATAAAATATGGTAATTTTCTGACATTGAGTTTGTTAAATTAAGCACTGATGAGGCTTCATATTTCTCCTTCTAATTAGAGGGTAAGATTTGAGTAATAGAAAGTAAATTGCTGCAACATGTCTAAATGTATTATTTTATTTTGAATGACACCCCAGTAATAATAAAGACTAATTTCACAACAAATATCTTATCTTAAAAGCTCAAAATATTACGTATTTTGATAAGATTTCCTACCTGTAAAACATCTTCTGGAAAATTTAATATGCTGCCTTTTGGGGAAAATAATTAGCAGAGAATATGGATACTGTCTACCAAAGAATTGTTAAACTATGAGAAATTGCATAAAAGAGCTTTCGTTGATGTTTGGAAAATTGTACAAATGGAATCTCATCAAATGAGATGTGAAACTAAAATGGCTAACTGGTGGCATTAGTCATCAAAATGGGCCAAGAATACTTCAAATAATAACTTTGGTTGTGAATGACATCTTTGATTAAGTTAACTCAGACATTTGCCCTTGAACTCCATCAAAATTAAGAAACCATGTGTAAAACAATTTTGCTGTATATTTTCCGTTTATAGTTAGACTCAGGAAAATTAGATGACCTTTCAAGGACCCTTCAGTTATGACTGTAAGATTCACCTTTTGTTATCTATAATAAGGGCAAATATGGTCAGTATCATTCACTTTGACAATGAAGTTGGGTTCCTTTAGGAGATCTAGCCATGGGGTCTCTGTTGTTGTTGTTGTTTTTAAGTGCCATTGAGTCAATTCTGACCCACAGTGATCATGTATAGGGTGAGCTTGAACCACCAGCCTTGCAGTTCAAATGACTTTGCAGTCGGATGCATTAACCCACAGTGTCACACCAGGATGGGGTCTCTAATGCATGGGTAATCACAATATCAAAAAATTTAAGCATTGAGAGTGATGTTAGATAGTCTAATGATTTTGTTGTGTAGGTGACAATTTTGAAGCCCAGAGAAGGAAAGTGATTCAAGAAAATCTATCAAGTTATTGCTTGATGTAGCTGAGAAGTCCAAAAGTAGAATACAACTGCCTTCAGTAACAGCTGAATTTGGGAGCTCAAACATGTCATCAGTAATCTGTCTCTATCCATCACTTGACCCTGCTTTTCTGTGTTGCTTTCTTCTCATGTAGTGCCAAGATAGTTCAAGTTTGGCATTCTTGCATCTCACTGGCTCCACCCAAAAGTTGTCATTAGATGCTGTTGAGTCAGATCTGACTTACGTAGAACAGAATGAACTAGTGCCTACTAGTTCCTGTTGCTATCATATTTGAGACCATTATGGTGCTTCACAATATGTAGTGCCAGTATATCTCACCAAGGGTCTCCCTTGGCCTTGCTAACCTTTTACTTCACCAACATGATGTCCTCCTCTGGCAGCTGATTTTTCCTTATTATGAGTCCAATGCAAGAGAGTTGTGACATATTCAGTTGTGATCCATACATTTTCAGTGTCTGAATCTTGATGTGGTGCTATAGGATAAGCATTCAACCACATGGTTGGTTTAAACCACAAGGTTGGTGTTTCAAACTCACCAGCCACTCTCTGCTATGGGTCCAAATCGACTTAACAGCACTTAACAACAGCAACAACAATTTTCAGAAGTAGATTGCCAACCTTTTTTTCCTCATCTCTCTTAGTCTGGAAAATTTTCTGAAACCTGTCTATTGTAGGTGACCAGAGTATATTGGAAATACTAGCAGCATAGCTTCAGGTATCATAGCAACAAACAAACTAACTCAGTACCCAAAACTGACAGGTGGTGGCAGGCCAAAGATAACTTCTTTATTCTACTAGATCCTGTAAGTGTCTATGGTCCAGTTAGGGTCATGGTCTGGTATTAAACCATCACCTTAACCAGTGGCTTTCTACATTCTAATTTTCTAGATCTTAGAGTAGGTGATAGACAAACTGAGTCAGGTCAGCTTTGCTTAAGCCAGGCAGACTTTGGCTTGGAAGTCATAGTTGTTCCCAGATGATTCTAGGTACCATTACCAGACATGATGCTGAATGAATTAAAAACAAAATCAACTATATATAGCAGTTTCATGAATTACCTTGGCAGGTTAATAAATCACTTTATCATTTCTCCCATGGCATGTTATAAAGTTATTATTTTATTGAGAATATTATTTAGATCTATATTGTGTAATAAAATAAAAGTTTCAATAATCATCAGCAAAATCACTTTATATATTAAAAACAGACATCTTAACTTTCTTCTTAAAAAAAGACATTAGTTAATATACTTTGAATTCTATAATGGAAAAAAATTAAAGGACATTTTATTTAACTTGAGAACTTTAGTTATTAAAGTTTGGGATTTAACAGGTGTTACCACATCAAAAATAGATTTTAGAAAATGGCTCCAGTACTTGATTATAACACTCAAATTTTTACTTTAATATTAGATGGTTTATTTTAAACATTTTTTGTTTTGTTTCCAAATGACAAGTTAATGTTCAGGGCTTCTATTCACACCATTTCTCTGTAAATAACCCATCATATGGACAGCTCTTTTTAGCTACAATAAATCAACAGCCTACTTAACTATAATCACTGATGAAGTTCTTTCCTGAACAATGGAAGTTGAGATAGTAGGACCATCCTGATGTGTGGTTTAAAAGTTCTAGTCAGCAATTCACTTGCTATTATTCATTGTAAGAATCTATAGGGAATTACCTGTGGGAAAATGGCAGTTCTTTTGTATTACTTTTTTTAAAAACCATTTTCATGGTTCCTATCTTTAGCCAATGGTTTATTGTTGTTGTTGTTAAGTGCCATCGAGTCGGTTCCGACCCATAGTGATCACGAACAGGGTTTCCGAGGCTGGAAATCTTTACGGGAGCAGATAGCCTCATCTTTCTCCCGCGGAGCAACTGGTAGTTTCGAACTGCTGACTTTGTGGTTCGCAGCCCGATTCGTAACCACTACGCTACCAGAGCTCCTTAATGGTCTATTAAAAGTATAAATTAAATCCTATGTGAATAATTAATAAGTAAATCCCAACAAAATTGTAGCTGAGAAGCCTCTACCGTTCAACTGAATGAAAACAGGTTACTGCTTTTTAAAAAGTTTTTAAACTTTAACTTTTTATTGTGAATTGGGTAAAGGTTTACAGAGCAGATTAGTTTGTCATTAATTTGTGCACATTTTTATTGCAGTCCCCACAGTGTCACATCACTTAACGCACTTCCTCCCTGTTTTCGGTTTCTATCCCTCCTCCTTTCTGAACCCTTGTGGACTTTGTCCTTGGGCAAATAATGCCCTTGTGATCTCAGATGGTTGATTATTCTAAGTTATACAGACCTCTCTAGTATTATTGTTTCCCTTATAGACTTGTCTGTTGTGTGAGGGAAAACTGAGTCATGGGGGTGAGTTCATTTCCAGATTTGAAGTGACATTGGCTTGTGGAGTCTACCAGTCTCTATTTCATCAGTAAGCTTGGACTTTTTTTTTTTTTTTTTTCCCCAGTACCTCATTTTTTCCTTCACTATCCAGGACCTTTTAATATGATCCCTTTCACAATAGCCCTGGGATGTTCACACTGTGGTGTTTTGTTGTTGGGTGTTGTCTTAAGCCAAGTTTGCTAGAGAAGCAATACCAGTGAAACATATACATATGCATATATAGAGAGATAATTTATTATCAAAAGAATGGCGGACAACTGCAAAGTCCCAGGTCCCTAGTAGAGGACAGAGAGAGTCTTTCCTGTGCGTCCATTATATTGGGAGCAGGCCAAACCCCCAAGGAAGAAGCCCTTTAATTGTTTGGCTACTCATAGCCTGTTATCATTGATTTAATTATGCCCATATCAGTTTCATCACCATGGGAATAAGCACAACTGTTAAACCTCTAGAAATCCTGGCCTACTCAAGTTGACACAGAACCCTAACTATTACAGGTGTTACTCAGTTATTTCTGACTCATAGCAACCCTTCATCCCACAGATCAGAACACTGCCCAATCTATGCCATCTTCACAATTATTGTTATGATTGAGCCTATTGTTCATAACCACTGAGTCCATCTATTTTGCTGGAAAATACTGTTTTTCAATCACTCATTTGGAAAAAACTGTTCTGCTCCTTAATATTTTCTGTCATTGTGAATATTGTCATTAATCTCTAAGGATGTCTGTTCATTTTGGTCAGTTCATAACCAGTTTAACACAATTATGTCACATGAGTTTAACACAATTAGAACTATTTGTTTATTCTCTTTTATGGGAAAACATACAAGTGTTTTCTTCTTATAGGTGTCAACTCAGTGGATGCCCATTTGATGGGTAGAATGTGGCTCTTGGAGTCAGGCACAACTGTGAAACCATGTTGTTGTTGTTAGGTGCCATCGAGTCGGTACTGATCCATAGCGACCTTATGCACCACAGAACAAAACACTGCCCAATCCTGGGCCACCTCACTACTGTTTCCACGCTTGAGTCCATTGATGCTGCCACTTGGCCAATCCATCTCGTTGGGGGTCTTCATCTTTTTCTCTGACCCTCCACCTTACCAAACGTGATATCCTTCTCCAGTGACTCAGTGACTGGTCCCTCTTGACAATATATCATAGCTTGGTCTTTTTTATTTTTTAACCTAATCAAGCACTTAGTGTCTTCACCTATGCGGGCCATGGAGCTTCACTTATGGTACCGAATTCCATGGTGTATGACATGGACTGCTTATATTTAGACCCCATCTCTACTACAAGTCAGCAGACAGTGAGATAACCTCTCTAAGCTTCAGTGTCCTCATCTGAAAATATGGATAATAGCGGTAAGCACCATTTAGGGCTGTTGCAAAGATTATATTGTTGTAGTTAGATGTCACTGAGTCAGTACCCACTCATAGCAACTCTATGTACAACAGAATGAAGCACTGTCCCATCCTCGGCCAACCTCACAATAGTTGCTGTGCTTGAGCCCTTTGAGGCTGCCGCTGTGCCAGTCCATCTCACTGGGACCTTCTCCTTTTTCTTGGACCCTTCCATTTACCAAACATTATAAAGTTTCTCCAGTGATTGGTCCCTCCTGACAGTATGTCCGAAGTATGAAAGGTGAAGTCTGGTTATCCTGACTTCCATGGAGCACTCTGGCTATACTTCTTAAATACAGATCTATTTGTTCTTTTGACAGTTCATGGTACATCTTTGCTCTTGAACACTTTAAAGAGGGCTTGTGTAACAGATTTGCCCAATGCACTACATCATTTGATTTCTTGACTGCTTCTTTCATGAGTGTTGATGGTTAATCCAAGCAATATGAAGTATTTTCCCCCATTGATATGGGTATTGTTTATTGGTCCAGTGGTGAGGATTTTTGTTTTCTTTACATTGAGATGCAACCCATACCAAAGACTAGTCTTTGATCTTCTTCAGTAAGTATTTTAATTCCTCTTCACTTTCAGCAAGCAAGGTTGTATCATTTGCATATCACAGGTTGTTAATAAGCCTTTCTCCAATCCTGATGCTATTTTTTATTTTCATATAACCCAGCTTCTCTGATTATTTGTTCAGCACACAGATTGAATAACTTTGATGAAAGAATACAATCCTGGTGTACACCTTTCCTAATTTTAAACCATTTGGTGTTACTAGTACGTTCCTTCAGCACTGTATCAGTTTGCTGAAACATCTCAGTTTGTAGTCCATCATTTCCTAGACCCTTGTTTATCACCAAGGCCTTAAGTGCAGCTTGAACTTCTCTCTCCATTATTGGTGGTTGTTGTTCATATGCTGCATTTTGAAATGGCTGTGCATCAACCAGTTCTTTTTGGTAAAGTAATTATATAGTCCTTCTATCTTCTTTTGATGCTTTCTGTGTCAATTCAATATTTTGCCCATTGTTGTTGTTAAGTGCCATTGAGTCAATCCTGACTCATAGAAACCCTGTTTAGGATTTCCAAGGAGCAGCTGGTGGGTTTGAACCATCAACCTTGCAGTTTGCAGTCCAGTGCTCATCCTACAGCACCACCCCAGGACTCCTTCTGCCCAAAGAATCCTTCAGTATTGCAAACTGAGGCTTGACATTTTTCCTCAGTTCTTTCAGCTTGAGAGATAGTGAACATGTTCTTCCCTTTTGGTTTTCTGATTCAAGGTTTTTGCACATTACATTATAATATTTATTTTCTGGAACTGCCCTTTGAAAATTTCTGTTCAGCTTTTACTTTTTCATTTTTTTCTTATCACTGTAGTTTTTCTATATTCAGAGCAAGTTTCAGAATATTTTTTGACATTGATTTTGGTCTTCTCTTTCTTTTTAATGACTTTTTTTTTTATGATATACTTGATGTCATCCTACAACTCTTCTAGAATATTATGCAACATTATTCTGTAATATTGCTTAGTGTTCCATTGTGCATATGTACCAAAGTTTGTTCATCTGTTCTTCTTTTGATGGGCATTTAGGTTGTGTCCATCTTTTTGCTACTGTGGATAGTGCTTTGATGGACATGTTGTACATATATTTATTCTTATTGTGGTTCTTATTTCTCTAGGAGATATATAAGTAGAGGAACTGCTGGATTCCATGGTATTTCTGTTTCCATTTTCTTAAGGAAGCACCATGCTATTTTCCACAGTCCTGCCAGCAGTGTAGGAGAGTTCCAGTCTGTCCACACCCTTGCCAACATTTACTGTTTGTTTGTGGGGTTTTTTGGTACTTTGCCATTAACGCTGATGTTAGATGATATCTCATTGTCTTGATTTGCATTAGTGAGGTGAGATATCATCTAACTTCAGCATTAATGGCAAAGTACAAAAAACCCCAAAACAAACAAACAAACAAGCAGTAATTGGAGTCCTGGTGTAGCACTGTGGGGCTAATCTGTCAGACTGCAAAGTCATTTGAACTGCAAGGTTGGTGGTTCAAGCCCACCGGCAGCTCCTTGGAAACCCTATACATGGTTGCTATGGGTCAGGCACTTAACAACAACAACAATGGCTTATTATTGTGAACATTTCTTCATAGTGTTTTTTGCTCTCCTAAATACTTTCTTTAGTGTAGTGTCTATTCATGTCCTCTGCCCTTTTTTTAAGGACTGTGGCTTTTTAAATTGGATTGTGGTTGGTGTTGAACCCCTCTGTAAATTGTGGAAATTATTTCCTTGTCCAATACGTCATTGCTAAACCTTTTTTTTTCCCTTTCTTTCTTACCATTCTGTGGGTTCCTTTTTGCTTCTTCTGGTGAAAGGTTTGATGAACGTTAAGTGTCTAAAGTCATCTAATTTGTGTTTTCTGTTATATTTGATTGTGTATGTGCCATGTATTACGGTCCCTAAGTTACTTCCTAGTTTTTTGCTGATGAACTTTATAGTTCTAGGCTTTAAATCTATGTCTTTAATGCATCTTGAATTTTTTTTATATGGTGTGATACATTTCTACTCTTTGCCAAAAGATCTGCTGTCTATAGGTTGATGGATTTATTTCTGGGTTCTCAATTCTGTTCCATTGATCTATAGGTATTTCATTGTCTAGTACCAGGCTGTTTTAACCGTTGTGGCTGTGTGAAATTTGGAAGTGAGAGGCTTCCTACTTTGCTGTTCTTTAGTTCTGCACTATTTAATCAGAATCTCTTTCCTTTCCATATAAAGCGACTGATTAGTTTATCCATTTCTTTAAAGAATTCTTTTGGAAACAGGCGTGAGACTGCATTATATCTGTAGCTTGCTTTGAGTAGTGTTGATCGTTCCACTATGTTAAGTTTCTCTTGGTTTCTTTCCCTTTTATTTTCACTTAAGATTGTCCCTGATGGAAGTACAAGGTTTATTAATTTTATTAAGTCTTGAGCTTATCATGTATAGCGTGATAATATCCTCTGTAACAAAACATTTCAATGCATATCAAATACTGGAAATCAAAGTACAATGATTGGCAAAAGGAAAAGCTTTTACACTTATTTGAGTTGCAAGCTGAAGTAACATTTTTTTCATGGAACTTTACTTTTATGTAAAAGAAGCACTAACAAAATTTATTAGTGGTTACCAAGGACAGAAGGAAGGGGGGAAGAAATGTTAATGATCATGGAAAAATCACATTGATTCAGGGTAACATTGTACAACTAATCACTGTAATTGCTGTCAATAAGTTGTACAACTATAAAATGTTGATTGGTAAAAGTTGTGTGATAGAAATATTTAAAACAATGACCAAAATAAAAGAGCAGTAATTACTGAGGTTGTTTACATACAGCCAAGCACCTCGTGGGGTTTGGTTCCTTGCAAATGCAGGGCCATGGTTTCATGGGGCATCCCAGTTAATTGGACTAATAGCACAGTTAATGCTTCTGTTCAACCTCCTAGTTTGTTGCATAGTGCATGGAGTCTTAAAAGCTTGCAAGTGGCTATCCAAGGCAAAACAATTGGTCTCTATCCAATTGTAGCACCACAGAAAAAAGTAGAGTAAGAACTAGAAAGAGGATATAAAAGAAGTGGCAGATTGCCTCCACGGACTGCTTTCTGTGCCATGATACCAGATGAACTGGTTGGTGTTTACTTACCATTATTGAACATTTTGATCAAAGATTGGGTAGAAGAAAAGGGGGGAAATACAAAACAGAATTTCAAATTCTAATGAACTATAATCTTTCTGGAACCATGGAAGGTAAATGAAACCTTGAAAATATTGCACAGACATAACCTTTAAACTGTAAACCAAAAATATCTCCTGAATTTTTCATAAAAGTAAACAATAATTTAGCTTAACTAGTAAAATAAATCTGCCTTGAGCATTATACATTAAAAAAAAAAAACTTTTTATTTTGAATTAAGTGAAGGTTTACAGAGAATATTATCAATTTTGCATTCAACAAATCATCTTTATTTCAACCCAATGACTACAGTCCCCTCCATGTAACAACAATCATCCCGCTTTCTCTCTGTGGCTGTTATTTCCATCCCACCTTCCTTTTTCAACTTTGTCCATTGGTAAATGCTCCCCTTTTGATCTCGAATGTTTGACCATTCCATGGTGAGCACATTTTACTAATGTTGCTATCTTCCTTATATACCTATCGACTGCTTGGCTGAAAATTGAGTCACAAAAGTGAGTTCCTTTTTAGACCTGAAGGGTGACCGAGAACCATAATCTGGGGTTACTCCAGTCTTTCTAACCAATAAACCTAGTCTTTTTTTTTTCCTTACAATTTTGGGTTTTGTACCAGATTTTCTACCACTCTATCCGGGACCTTTTAATGTGATCCCTTTCAGAGCAGTTTATAGTGATAGTCAGATACATCTAGTTCTTCTAGTCTCTGAGCATTGGTGACTGGTTTACATGTTTCATTGGTCCTTTGGACTAATTGATTCCAAGCATCTTCTATTTTCAGAACTATTTGTTCTTCAGCAAATGCAGAGAATAGTTGTTGTACTTTAGATGGCCATTCATGAACATAAAAGATCGCAGTTTCTACTCATTAAAGTAGGATGTAGAACATTGTTTTTGTGGACTATTATGCCAGTTGACCATGGTGTCCCCTGAGACTATAATCCTGAGTCATTGAATTATAAACTAGGCTCAATTACTCACTGTCTTAAAAAACTTGTTAACATGTAAGAAGTTTTCATCATTTTGCCCCCTGTATGTTCCGCCACATTCATAGATATATTTTCAGCAAAGGTACAGCCATCCTCTTTCATATCTTATATACTTGTGAGTATACCTCCACATCCGTGCAGCCTATGTATCTGTCCATATCTTTACACACAGAACATTGTTGTTTCAGGGGTGTGTATATAACAACATTTACTTCTAACTCCTTTAACACTTACATTTCTCTCTGTGTCTTCACCTAGCTTCATCATTCTTCTGCCAACCTCCCTCATCTTGTTTATTGCATCTACTTCTGGTAATCTTCACAGAATGTTTCTTTTAGTATGAAAAGCTTTTCTTGAGTTTTTTCAATAGTGGTCTCATACAATATTTGTCCTTATATGATTGATTAATTTTACTCAGCATAATGTCCTCCAGGTTCATCCGTGTAATTGAGTTGTTTCACAGATCCATTGTTATTTGTCAACATTGTATAGTATTCCACTGTGTGTACATACCAAAGTTTGTTTATCCGCTTTTCCATTGATGGGCATTTAGGCTGAGTCCATCTTTTTGCTATTGTAAATAGTGCTGCAATGAACATCAGTGGGTATGTATCTACTTACATACACACTTACTTGCTGGGTCATTTGTATTTCCATTTCCAACTTTTTAAGGAAAACACCATTACCATTTTCCACAATGGTTGAACCATTTCACAGTTCCACCAGCAGTGCAGGAGGGTCTCTCTACACTCTCACCACCATTTGTTGTTTTTTGTTTTCTTTTTTATCTTTACTGTTAACACTGGAATGAGATTATATCTTATTCCATTTGATAATGACTAGTATTTGGAAACATTTCTTCATATGTTTCTTAGTCACCTGAATGTTGTCTTTGGTGAAGTATCTGTTCATGCCCTCTGTCCATTGTTTAAATTGTGTTGTTTGTCTTTTTCTTGTAGAGATGTAGTTTTTTTGTCAATTTTAGATATTTATCCTTTGTGTGACATGTCACTGCAAAAATTGTTTTCATAATTTGTGGGCTCTCTTTTTACGCTTTTGGTGAAAGCTTTTGATGCACATAAATGTCTAATTTTTATGAGGCCCCCATTATCTATTCTGTGTTCTACTGTTTGTGTATTTTTAATTTGTTTATCAGTGTATTTATGCCATGTATTAGAGCCTCTAGAAGTGTCCCTATTTTTTTATTAATGATCTTTATAGTTCTAGGTTTCACATTTTGGTCTTTAATCTACATTGGATTTATTTTTGTATAAGGTGTGTGCTATGGGTCTTGTTTCAGTTTTCTGCAAATGGATTTCTAGTTTTGCCAGCATCATTTGTTGAAAAGACTATTTCTTACCTATTAATGAGATTTGGCCCTTTGTTAAAGATCATCTACTGTATGTGGAAGAATTCACTTCTAGGTTCTCAGTTTTCTTCCATTGATCTGTGTACTTTTGTCATACTGTACCAGGGTGTTTTGACCACTGTGATTGTGTTGCAGATTTTCCAGTCAGGAAGTCAAGGCCTCCAACTTTGTTCTTAAGGATTGCTTTGCCTCTCCAAGGTCTCTTTTCTTTCCATATGAAGCCTGTGGGTTAATGCGCTGGACTGCAAAGTCAGTTTGAGCTACAGGGTTGGCTCATCAGTCGTTCCTTGGAAACCCTATACAGGATTGCTATGGGTTGGAACCGACTCAATGGCGCTTAACAACAGCAACATAAAGAATGATGTTGAAATCTGGATTGGGATTACATTATTTCTATAGATTTTGAGGTTGTATTGACATTTTCACCATGTTAAGCCTTCCTATTCATGAGTATGGTATATTCTTCCAGTTTTATAAATTTCGTTTCGTTTCTTGTTTTAGTGACTTCTACTTTTCTTTATATGGGGCTTTTGTTTCTTTGATTATATTTATACCTAAGTATTTCATCTTTTTGGTGGCTATTGTAAATGATATTGTTTTCCTTATTTCCTTTTCAGAGCTGTCTTTATGAGTGTAAAGAAATCTGACTGATTACTGTCTGTTGAACTCATACCCTGCCACTTTGCTGAATTTTTCAATGAGTTCCAAAATTTTTCTTGCTAAGACTCTAGCATTTTTTAGATATAGGATAATATCATCTGCAAAGAGAGGGTTTTACTACTTCATTGACAATTTGGATGACTTTCATTTCCCTTTTTTGCCTCATAGTTCTAGGTTCTGGTTAAGACTTCTAACACAATATTGACCAGGAATTGTGATAAAAGACGTCCTTGTCTGCTTCCTATTTGCAAAGGGAATATTTTCAGTTTCTCTTCATTAAGAGAATATATATTGTTGGATTTGTATATATGCATTTAATTTTGTTTAAGACCTTTCCTTTAATTCCGTTTTTGCTGAGTGCTGAGGAATGGTTGTTGAATTTTGTCAAATGTCTTTTCTGCATCAGTTGATACAATCAAGTGGTTATTTTATTTTATTTTATTTGTGTGATGGATTATGTTGATTGTTTTTCTAATATTGAACCATCCTTGCATACCTGGTATGAATCCCACTTAGTAACAATGCATTCTATTTTATTTTTTAAAAATGTTTTAATGAGTGACTGGGTAGTTGTGGTTAGGAAAAACATCATGAATGGATTTTAAAAGTGATACAGATCTATACACAGACTACCAAACATT
>NW_006408564.1:15685794-15687599 GCF_000296735.1 Chrysochloris asiatica
TCTAGAGGGTACAGGGGAAGGTAGAAACTCCAATGAGTGGTTTCCAATCTGTCTGGACAGGGCTGATGAAAGGAGATGGGGATGAGATTCTTTTGGTACCATAGTGAATAGTTGCTATCAGGACTGACTGAGAGGGTTGGAAATATAAAGGTAGATGTTTTGTAACAAAAGGAGGGGAGTGGTTGACTTTGCAGTCCAGGAGCAAAGGTCCCTGGGACCATTAAGGGAGAACAGTGGAGTGCGGGACCCTACCCAGAGAAACAGTGATGCCAGAGATGTAAGCAGAGACAATGATGTGGAAAGATTGAGCAGCTGGGAACTGTAGACCCAGAGAGGGAGAGGGGCTGTGTGCTGACAGCTGGGGGCAGGCTTGCAGTTTATACCCTTTGGTTGGTTGATGATGCATGGAGGGGATCGTAACCATGACAATGAAATGATATACGATAGGATGAATGTAAAGCTAATGTTCATACATGTAAACTATCACATAAATCACAAGAAAAACTTTAAAAAAAAGTGATGTAGATCTGCTTGTGATCGTGTAAATTGGTATAACCACTTTGGATAGTGGGCACTATCCACTAAGGAGCTCTGGTAATGTAGTGGTTACAAATTGGGCTGTGAACCGCAAGGTCATCAGTTCGAAACCACCAGCGGTTGCGCGGGAAAAAGATGAGGTGTTCTGCTCCCGTAAAGATTTACAGCCTCGGAAACCCTGTGCAGGGTCGCTATGAGTCGGAACCAACTTCACGGCACTTAACGACAACAACAACAATCCACTAAAGCTGGATATACATTCTATGACACATTAATTTCAGTTCTTGTTTTTCACTAGTAATTACATACATCTTTGCACTAGAAGACATAAGTAACAGTGATCCTAGCATTATTTATAAGTGCCCAAATGAGACACAACCTAAATATTCATTAACAATATTATGGATAAATTTGGGTATAATGGGATAGTTTATTGTAATGAAAGTTAACAATTATTCCTAAATATAGCAGTAGGAAGAAGTTTCACAGACATATTGTATATGCAGTATACAAAGGAATACATGCAATGTATATGTATAAAGTTCAAAACAGGCAATCTCATTTAGTAGTAGAAGAGGGTCAATAGTAGAGAAGTGGCACAGTTTCTGGGTATTGCTAATATCCTGTTTCTTGAGGTGAGTGGTGGTTACATGAATGTGTTCATTTTGTGATAATTCATCAAGATATGCTCTTAAATTTGTATAATTTTCTGTATATGTCATATATATATATATGCATCAGGGTTGGAGGAAGACTCATTATTGTTGTTAGGTACCGCTGAGTTGGTACCACCTCATAGCGACCTTAAGTGCATTATTTTATGATAAATTGTTGTTTTCCACAGGCTAGAAGTTTTTCATCTATGCTCATGAGAGAGACACTGGCCTATAATTTTCTTTTTAAGTGATGTCTTTGGCTTGGGTATCAGGGTTATGCACTCTTCATAAAATGCATTCAGGAATTTTCAATCCTTTTCTGTACTCAGAATAGTTTGAATAGAATTGATGTCAGCTATTCTTTGAATATTTGGTTCAATTCACCAGAAAAGTCATCTGGAACCAGACTTTTTTATTGTTGGGAAAATCAATTTCTTCTGTTGTTATAGGTCTATTCAAGTATTCTACTTCTATGTTTGTTTAGGTTGTTGCTGTTAAGTGCCATCTAGTCATTTCCTACGCATTGTTGTTGTTGTTGTTGTTGTTAAGTGCCGTCGAGTTGGTTCTGACCCATAGCGACCCTGTACAGGGTTTCCGAGGGTGTAAATCCTT
>NW_006408564.1:15696649-15703972 GCF_000296735.1 Chrysochloris asiatica
ATGCATCATCAAACAACCAAAGGGTATACTCAGCAAGACTGCCCCTTGGTCATTAGCACACAGCCTCTCTCCCTCCCGGGGTTTAGAGTCCCCAGATGCTCCATCTCTCCATGTCATCATCATATGCTATCTCTTGGAGACATTTCAACAGATAACATATTGTCCTTACTAGCTGGAAACAATTCAACAGCACTTAACAACTCATCAATATCCTTTTATTTATTTTTTTTAATGTTTTATTGTGAATTATATGATAGTTTACATGGGAGAACATTAGCTTTACATTCATCCTATTGTGTATCGTTTCATTGCCATGGTCACAATCCCCTCCATGCATCATCAACCAACCAAAGGGTATGACGAGCCTGGAAGATTTTAAAGTACGATATTTCTTACTTCCACTACAAGTTCCACTAGCTATAAGCCTTCAAACTTTTTTAGTATTCCTAGATATGTGGTTCAGAGTTTTGAAGCTCTGCCCTGAACTCACTTCATCTGGTATTCTGTGCTATTGCTGACAGAGATCTTCACTGCACCTCTACCCTAACCGCCATCAAACCCTGCCTCTCAGCAATATTCTTGAGAAGACCATTTTTTCTCATCTGGTTCAGTAAATCTGGGCATTTTAAGAATTTGAGTTCTATTCCACATTTTTTTCTCATTGTATCAGCATCCATCTGTTGTGGGTATTCAGAATGGTCTGTAGTGGTAGTTGGGCACCCTCTAGGTCTTCTGGTCTCAGAGTACACGAGGCCATGCTTCATAAAGACTGTCTGTCCTTTATGATCTATAGTATGTCAGGTTATTGAGTTTTCCAATGAGACTATGGTCATAAACGTTCAAACCCAGTAACCAAACTTCTAAGGTATTTAATTAAGTCTAAGAAATAAGTGTAATTGTGCCCTCTGTGGTTTATTAAATTTGTTAATATGAATATATATCCATACACATATACCTGTGCATACATATAGCACAAAGATATGTGAACTTCTAATGTTAAAATTAGTCTTTTAAAAATATCTTAATTGCATTTTAGATAAAAGTTTACACAGAAAATTTATTTTCCATTCAACTATTCCTATTTTTATCCTGTCTTCTTATTTCACTCCTTCCAGTCTCCTTTCCCCTCTCTGCCTTCTCATTTTTGCTTTTAGATAAATGTTGCCTGTTTAATCTCAGAGAGTGGATTGTTCTAAGGAGCATATTTCTCACAGTTGTTATTTATTTTACAGGCTAATTTATTATTAGAATTTCCCATCTATATCTATTTTTAAGATATTTTATCATGAAATGACGTTGGATTCTATCGAATCACTTTTCTGTATCTATTGAGATAATCATGTGATTATTTTCCTTTGTCTTATTTATGTAGTCTGTCCTATAGGGTTGAGCTTCTTTGATCTAACCTCATGTACATGATATTGGGGAAGACTTCTTTTCATAAATCCTCAAAAATCCTCTGATTTCCCCCCTTTTTTCTTTTTCTACAATTCCAATTACACATAAAATCTTCTCTTGATAGTACCCCACATAACTTTTAGACTTTCTTTACTTTTCTTCATCCTTTTGCCACTTACTCCTCAAGCAAATTTCTATCAAGAGGCTAGCCGTCTATTTCACTGATTTTTTATCTCGGTCATTAAGTTCTACTACTATATGCTTTCACTGAGTTATATCTTGTTCATATTTTATCGTTAGTCTTCTGTATTTCTAAGTTCTGTTTTTGTATGGTTTCCAGTAGCTTGTTTTGCCATTTTGTTCTTCTATTGTTTTCCTGACTGTTTTTAGGGTTTTGTCTGTGTTGTCCTTGATCTCTTTGAAGAGCCAGTATGTGTGTTTGTAATTCCTTACCATTTTTTCCTCCAGCGAGTTTTCTGTCATTTTATTTTGTTTTCTTTTTAAAGTCATCTTGATGGTGTACAGTGCTGACAAGTTGGTACTGGCTTATAGCAACCTGGCATAGGGTTTCTAAGGCTATAAATCTTTGCAACAGCAGAAAGCCTCATCTTTCTCCTAAGGAGCAGCTGGTGGGCTTGAACCACTGACCTTGTGGTTTACAGTTCAGTGTTTATCCTATAGAATCACTGTGCTCCTCTAAGCCATCTCATCCCCCATTTTTAAAGAAATATGTACTGTCTCTGAGACACTAAGTTATTTTAATCACTTACATATTTATTTATTGTATGTTTGCTTTTCCTGATGTTTTGTTGTATTTAATATAGCTAATCAGAGTCCTGGTGTGGTGTTGTAAGATAAGCACTGGATGCTAACAATAAAGTTGACAGTTCAAACACACCAGCTGCTTCTTGGAAACCCTACATAGGGTCTCTGTGAATTGAAACCACCTGGACAGCACTACACAACAACAACAGATTCACTAGATGTGGTGGGGGACTGAGAGTGAACTAAGTGGACACAGGCCTGGTGCTAGCCCAGTAGTATAGGATATTTTCTGATGCTTGCTAGGTGGGCAGGGCAGTGATGGGGGTATGGCTGGTGACCAGAAGCTTGCTGTCTGCCACTGACAGGGTTTGGGAGGAGGTGTGGATGTGGCAACACCTGGGGCGGGCAGGGGGTGGCATTGGTAGGGCACTCACTGCTCCTTGCCAAGTGTACAGGACAATGGGCGTGGGTGTGGTGAGTGACCTGGAGCACAGATCACTCTGCCAATCTTGGGGAAAGGAGGAACAAAGTGATGGGTGGAGAGTGTGGCAGTTGACCAAGACTGTGGGCGTGCTCACTGTCACTCATCGTGTGGGCAGGTTGATGGGTGCCGAGTACTACCAAGAGTGTAGGATATTCACTGCTGCTTGCCAGGTGAGCAGGGAGGTGGTTAGGGGTTGTGATGGGTGACTCAGAGTGCAGGGTGCTCTTTTAGATTTTCTTTAGGTGGGAGGGGTATGTGGTGAGCAACTGCAGGCATGGGACCACTTATTGCCACTCACTATATTGGCAGGAGTCTGTGGAGTGGTTGATGAGGAAGGTGGGAAGTAAAGGGTGAGCTTATACATGTTCCCTACACAGAGAGAGTGGCAGGGTTGGAGGGTGTTCCTACTGCTAATCGCCAGAAGGGTTGTGGAGGGCCACTGTGCTCGTAGGGTCCCCAAGAGTGGGTACCTGGGTACTTTTCATTGACTATAGCCAGCAGCCTGGATCTGGCCTTGACCAAGTACAAGGAAGAGAGACAGCCTGTAGTCTGGTCATGTGGGGAACATCCTGCTGACACTCTGTGGATCTATTAGTCCACTTGTCCCAACCTAAATGGTCAGGGACAGCTGCTCTTGAGTAGTCCTCTCTCTGCATCTTGTGTTTCTCCCTGCTTTGTGATGCTAGGATCCCTGGAACTCTCACCTTCCTTCCAGTCATTTTCCCCCTTAAATTCTGTTTCTGTCCTCTACCTGGCTTCACTCTGAGGATGTGTACACAGTTTCTCTCTGCCTCTTATTGGAGATTATAAGAATTTGCTTTTCTGTGTTCCTTATTCATGATCACTCCTGGCTCTGTCTTAAGATTGTCATGCTGTGTTGGGCTGCCAGGCAAGGCACCTGCACTCCCTGTCTCTTCTTTCACTGCCTTTGTTTTTCAATTGGTTGTTGAGGGTAAATGCCATTGAGTAAATACCAACTCAACAATGATCTTATTCTCTGTCTTTTCATTTGATACTTAGGATTCTCGAATTGTCTTCTGAATCTGTTTCACTTGGTTTCTCAGAACTTTGTTGTAGAGGGATAGCACATGATGTGTCTGACTAAATGACCACATTGGGCCATTTTCTCACCAATAATACAAATGGACTGAAGTTTATTTAGTGTATAATTCACAAATCTTGTCTGCATCCCCATGGGAAAAAAGGTCTGAACAGATGGACTGATGGAAAGGAAAGAGATTCTGATTAAATAAGGAAAGTGAGGTACAAGAGGTGAAGTAGACTTACTCAGCATCTCACAGTTAGTAGTTGGGAGTAATGACTATAACCCAGACTATTTTTGACCCTCAAACTCTTTTGAAGTTGGTTCTACTGGCTTGCAAGAGCCGATTGTTAAGCAGTCAGGCATTTTGAGCTTGTTGTTGTTGTTAAGTGCCATTGAGTTAGCTCCAACTCATTGTGAGCCAATATAGGGGTTCCAAGGAGTGGCTGGTGAATTTGAACCACTGGCCTTGCAATTCAAATCGACCTTGCAGTCCAGTGCTTATCCTGCAGCACCGCCTCAGAACTTCAAATGGTACGGAGCCCTTCATGAATTTGCGTGTCATCCTGGCATTTCGAGCTTGTTGTTGTTTGGTGCCATAGAGTCAGCACTGATTCTTAGTGATTCTATGCACAACAGAACGAAGTACTGCCTGGTCCTACCCAAACCTACAATCTTTGCTACACCCCAGCCTATTGCTGCTGCCACTATGCCACTTCATCTTGTTGGGGGTTTCCCTCTTTTTCTCCTGTTTTCTACTTTACCAAACATGATGTTCTTCTCCAGGGACTGGTCTCTCCTGATAATATGTCTGAAGTATAACAGAAGAAAGAGTACAACCCTGTCACACACCTTTCTTAATTTTAAACCATTTAGTGTTCCCATGTTCTGGTCAAACAACTGCCTCTTGGTGCATGTCCAGATTCCTCATGGCAATGATAGTGAGCTTGGCCCAGGATTGGGCAGTGTTTCATTCTACTGTGCGTAAGGTTGCTATGAGTCAGTACCGACTTGATGGCACCTAACAACAACAACAAAATAACAGAAGAAGTCTGGCCATCCTGGTTTCCAAGGAGCATTCTGGCTGTACTTCATCTAACAAAGATTTTGAGCATTCGTTGTTAAATGCAACCATTATTTAAAAAAAAAAAAAAAAAAAAATTGCGTTAAGTTTCCATGAAATGATAAATTTTAAAAGGTAATGAATAAAAAAACTCATTGCTTTCTAATTATTTTTTCTACATTGTCCATGCTGCTGACATTATTTCTGTCTATTGAATATTAATGGTAGGCATTGCATGTCTCTTTCTAAGTTTTCAGTGATATCACATTGTTGTTGTTGTTGTTAAATGCTGTTGAGTCAGTTCCAACTCATAGCAACTCTATATAGGGTTTCCGAGATTGTAAATCTCTATGGGAGCAGAAAGTACTATCTTTCTCCTGAGTAGCAGCTGGTGGAATCAAACCGCTGACCGTATGGTCCAATGTACAATCCACAATGCCACCTGCTTGAAATTAGTAGCTTGGAAATGACCATTGTATATTCTTTACACCATGGTAATCAGAAAATGCTACAAATCTGGGTATTTTTTTTCTCCCTGGAGAGCGAGCGAGTTGTTACACATTTATGTTCATACTCATGGTCTTTTCTCTTGTCTTCTACACAATGTTATAATATTATGTACTAGACATTGAACTGGATGTTGAAGATGCACAGTTGAATGAGTCACAGTTGTTCTTGAGTACTACTAAGTTGGTTCCTACTCATAGCAACCCTGTACACAGGGTTTACTAGATGTAAATCTTCATAGGAGCAAAAGCCTCGTGACCAGTGGAGCCAACCTTGTGGTTAGTAGTTCAGTGCTTCTAGTGAGTCACAGTGATCCCATACTCAGTCATAGTAGAGGTAAGGAAATGAAAATCTCAAACACTAGAAATCAAGCAGGTTGTATAATGCAGATTAATACATTATTCCAAATAAATTATCTAGGTACAATTTTAGGTATGGTACTATCAGCTGTTCTGGGGGAGAAAGATGAGGCTTTCTACTCCCATAAAGATTTACAGCCTCAGAAACCCTGTACAGGGTCGCTATGAGTCAGAACCAACTCCACGGCACATAACAGCAACAACAACCTAAGGTAGCTAGGAAAAATAAAATCTAAAGGGCTTCAGGGTAATAATTTACTCAGGATCTCTTCACACTTTTACTGCCGATAATACAATAGAACTTGATTGTGCTGTGAGGAGGATACATTTCAGGTACAGTCTATTCTGAACTTGAATGGGTACCATTGATTGATTTTGATCTGAATATATGCCTCATTGACTAAGGGAAAACTCCATTCCTTATCTGGAATACTTTTGTTTAAACCCATCGATATGGTGATTTGCCAACCTCACATCGTTCTAATAGAATTCATATCAGTTTTGACTCTCTGGTCAGCAAGATTCATCCTCAATGACCATCTGAAAATGAATGTACAGGGAGGTGGGAAGAGAAAAGGCAAGAGTTTTACACGTAAGACACATGGTCTTAGTTCCAACTCTGCTGTTTCCTGGCAAATCATATCCTCTTTCTGAGTTTCAGTAGCCCTGTTGATAACGTGAGGGGATTGAGCCATCTTTGTATTTCAACTAAAGATTGTACAAGTTTTACCTGTTAAGCTTATTAATACACAAGTTCTGAAATCCCACCTGTGGAAGTAATGGTTTATTAAAGCAAGGTCATACCTAGCAATTTGTGTTTAAGCCAGCATCTGATTTGATTTTCTTCCCAATGGTTTGTTCTGTTAGGTATCCACATAACTAGACCAGACGATCTCTATTCTAGACTGAATCTTACTGCAATTATGAAGTTAAAAACAATAAATTTTCAATGTCAATTAATAATTTTCAGATTGTTGACAGCATTCTTTTCTTTTCTTTTCTTTTTTAGTTTTTATTGTGAATTGAGTGAAAGTTTACAAGGCAGAGCATCAGTTTTATATTAAAAAAATCATACACCTTGTTTCATTATAATGATTATAAACCCCTGCATGTACCATCAGTTAACAGTATTTCTCTCTATTTATTTCAGCTCTTTTTTAAAAATACTCAGGCATATATAATAATTTATACCACCAAAGAGCACATTCTGCAAGTCTGCCTCCTAACCACCAGGTCAACAGCATTCTTAAAGTCACTTAAAATATGCATCTTAAGAGATATTTTACCTTGTATTCCCATTGACTTACCTCTTCTGTTTGCTTGTGACCTGACATTCCTGTAATTCTATAGGAGTCATGTGAAAATTATTTAGTGATTTTATTGAAGATAGGTTCCAGTGTGGATGGTTACATTATCTGAGTGATGCACAAATTGAATTGTTAGTTTTCATGACTTAGAGCATTTCCAGTAATGGAGTTCCTGAATCAGTGAAGAATAGAAAGCTTTACAATAACCATGCATTTGTTAGAAGTGATTTTGAAAAGTCATAAGAATGTGACCAAAATGTGAATGATTGTACTCTTCAATTTGAGTCGGTATTGTCAAAAACAGGAACATTGGCATGACTTTTTTTTTAATTTAAGGTTTTTATTGTGGATTGAGTGAAAGTTTACAGGACACATCATCAGTTTCACATTCAACAATT
>NW_006408564.1:15704832-15706690 GCF_000296735.1 Chrysochloris asiatica
CTTCTGCCACAAATTCCCCCAGCTGTGAGCCTTCCAACCTTCTAAGTATTCCTTTATATGTGGTTCAGAGTTCTGGGACCATCCCCTGAGCTTTCTGGGACCATCCCCTGAGCCTGCTTGGTCGGGTATTCTGTGTTGTTGTTGGCGGAGCTCTCTGCTATACGTCCACCCAATCTGCCATCTTGTTTGTTCTCTTGGCATGACTTTTAAATAGATAACTTATAATCCTTGTCCCCTGAAGTTTATTCTGTAATAAATCTGAAAATGAAAAATTACATGGTATTATAAAAGGAGGATATAGTTTCTCTAGTTTGAAGTTTAGCTGATGTAGATCCCAAAGCAGGAGAGATCCACTCTCATCTCTTTCCTAAATGGATGGGTACAATGAACGTCTGTGATTTCTGCCTACCTAGAATCAGTTCAGACCCTGGGTAGTATAAATGGTTAAGTGATAGACTCCTAACCAAAAGGCTGGTAGTTCAAACCCACCCAGAAATGCCTAGGGAAACAGACCTGATTATTTATTTCCAAAATGTCTTAGCCTTTAAAACCCTATGAAGCAGTTTTACTTTGACACATTAGAGTTAGAATTAACCTTATGGTAATGGGTTTGCTTTGGTTTTTTTATATCATCAATTTATTCTGATAATTTCCCCAGTATTAACAACAGCCATGACTCTTAGACTTCATGCTTTTTAGCGGGGAGGTGCATGTTAGACTAGAGTCCTGGTATGGCAAATGTAAAGCACTGGACTGCTAACCATAATGTTTGTGGTTTAACCCACAAGCCACACCTTGGAAACCCTGTACAGGATCGCTGTGACTCGGAATTGACCTAACAGCACTTAGCAGTTACAGCACACATTAGACCACCCCTCTGTGCACAGTAATTGGTTCAGGTATGGGTATGAGACAATTTGGACCAATAAGGATTAACCTTAAAACTTTGGTTGACTATCTGGGGAAGAGATGTCTTTTTCTTTGATGGATTTGAAGTGAGGAATGTTGAGCTACTGACTGCTGTTTTGTCATTCAGGGGACTATAAAGATATAAGCAACATATAAAGAATAGAACCACTAAGTGGGGGAAAACCCAATCTTCAAGTTCTCAAGATTTGTTTGAAGCTCTCAGATCTAACCCCTGGATATTTTCCTATGAACTGAGGAACGTTTTGTCCCCCTTAAATCAGCTTTGGTTTGGTCATTTGAAACACAAAGTAATCCTGACGGATTTCACCTAACAACCTGCCCCAAATTAGATAAATTCTCTAATATGCAATGTTTTGGTTTTATTGTGTTTTTAATATACAGTAAAACCTGCAAAAGCTGGAGCCTTTGTAAGGCAGAAAACTGCCAAAAAAGTAAAACCCAAATATTGTCAGGGAAAAGGAGTGATAGAAAAGTATACCATGACAAAGGTGGAAAACTTGCAAGACCCAGAAAAACAAGGCATTCTTATTGAACTGTAATTCTCTTAAGTTTCACTGAAAATAAAAAAATGATGGTATAAATCTAAAAAATCTGAATCTCTCAAGTTGTAAAACAAAACATGTAGCATGAGAAAGAAAAAAAAAGGATATATAAGACATTGATTGCAGTGTTGAGAAATGGAGACCAGAGGTGGGAGGTCAGACTAATTTTTTCACCATATGCCCTTTTGCACTACTGAGTTTTAAGAATTGCATTCTTAAGTTAAAAATTGTTGTTAAGAGCCCTCCAGTTGTTTCCAACTCCTAGTGATCCTGAATACGGTTTCTCAGGAACAGTTGGTGTGTTTGAAATGCCGACCTTGCTGTTAGCAATCCAGTGCTTATCCTGTGTTGTTTTTGTTGTTAAGTACTATTGAGTCTGTTCTGAC
>NW_006408564.1:15707976-15710547 GCF_000296735.1 Chrysochloris asiatica
TTCCAAGGCTGTAAATCTTTATGGGAGCAGAAAGCCTCATCTTTCTCCTGCGGAACCGCTGGTAGTTTCAAACTGCTGACCTTGCGGCAAGGTAGTGTAAAGCTAATTAAATAATAAAAAGAATAATAAGGTTATTAATAATAAAATTAAGTAATTATATTGAATAGTATGTATGAGATTCACCACTCATCTGTCAGTTTGTCATACTGTGGTGGCTTTTGTGTTGCTGTGATTCTGGAAGCTATGTCACCGCTATGTAAATACCACTTGGGCCACCCATGGTGGATAGGTTTCAGCTGAGCTTCCAGATTAAGATAGACTAGAAAGAAGGAGAGATGGGCTACTTCCCAATATTTAATCACAGAAAAGTTTATGAGTAGCAGTGGAACACTGTCAGATAGCACCAGAATATTGAACATTAAAGTATGACAAAGAGCACCAGATATACTGCCAGATGATGAGCCTCTCAGTTTGGAAGGCACTCAAAATACAACGGGGGAAGAGCTGCCTCCTCAAAGTAGAGTTGACCGTGATAATGTGAATCAAGTAAAGATTTTGGGACCTTCATTTGTTGATGGGGCAAACTCAAAATGAAGAGAAACAGCTGTCAACATCCATTAATAATCGGAACACAGAATGTGCTAAGTGTAAATCTAGGAAAATTGGAAATTGTCAAAAATGAAATTGAATGCATAAATATCAATATCCTAGACATTGTAGTTGTTAAGTGCCATTGAGTAGATTCTGAGTCATAGTGACTCTGTACTCTGTATAGACTTTCCAAGGAGTGGTTGATAAGTTTGAACAGCCAACCTTGTAATTCAAATGACCTTGCGGTCCAGCGCTTTATCCTACAGCACCACACCAGGACTCCTAGACATTAGTGACCTGAAATGGACTGGTATTGGTCATTCTGACAGTCTGACAGTCACCTGTTTTACTATGCCAGGAATGACAAATTGAAGAGGAATGGTGTCACATTCTTCATCAAAAAGAACAGTTCAAGATCTATCTTGAAGTACAACACTGTGATAGGATAATATCTATATACCTAGAAGACCAGTTAATACAACTATTATTCAGTTCTACCCACCTACCACTAAAGCCAAGGATGATGGAATTGAAGAATACTACCAACTTCTTCAGTCTGAAATTGATCAAACATGCAACCAAGATGTATTGATAATTATTGGCGATTAGAATGCCAAATTTGGAAACAAGAGGAATGATTATTAGTTGAAAAATAATGGCCTTGGAGATAGAAATGATGCTGGAGATCACATGGTAGAATTTTGCAAGACTAATGACTTCTTCATTGCAAATACCTTTTTAAAACAACATGAAAGTTGATTATACACTTGGATCTCACCAGATGGAATACACAGAAATCAAATTGACTACATCTGTGGAAAAAGACAGTGCAAAAGCTCCATATCATCAGCCAAAACAAGGCCAGGGCAGACTGGAAAAGACCATCAATTGCTCATATGCAAGTTCAAGTTGAAGCTGAAGAAAAGTAAAATAAGTACTCAAGAATCAAAATATAACCTTGAATAGATCCCACCTGAACTTAGAGACCATTTGAAGAACAGGTTTGCTCCATTAGACCCTAAAGACCAAAGATCAGAAGAGTTGTGTAATGACATCAAAACATCATACAGGAAGAAAGCAAAAGTTAATTGGAAGGACAAGAAGGAAAAGATCCAACTGGATGTCAGAAGAGATTCTGAAACTTGCTCTCCAGTGTAGAGATGCTAAAGCTAATAGAAGAAATGAAGTGGTAAAAGAGTTGAGCAGAATATGTCAAAGGTCAGCTCGAGAAGACAAAGTCAATTATTATAATAAAATATGCAGAGACCTGGAGTTAGAAAACCAAAAGGGAAGAATATGCGCAGCATTTCTCACTCTGAGGGAAATGAAGAAAAAGCCTCAACTTGTGGTATTGAAGGATTCTATGGGCAAAATAATGACTGATGCAGAAAACATCAAAAGAAGATGGGAAAAAACCAACCAAAAACAAAAAAAAATTTTTGATAAAGGAAACGTGGGTAAATTGCTACATTTTGATAAACTTGACCTATACTCATGAAGGTAGCAGCTCAACATACCAACAGAGAGGGAAGGAGTCTTCAAGTATCAATGTTATCCCCTCTGTACACAGGGTTGATAAGGACGGGCAAATTAGACATTGGCTAACTAAAATGAAGGGGTGATAAAGGCTCAAAGTGACTGGCTTACAAGGTTTCAAAAGGGAGTTTAGTTTGAATGTGGGGGAAGATAGAGTGCCCACTGAATAGGTTTCATCTTATCTCGATGGGTCTGGTAAAAACAGAGGGGGATAAGATTTTTATGATTAAATAGTGAGTAATTATTATCATGACTAATTGTGACTGTCACAATTGTAAACATAGAAGTTTTGTAACAAAAAATGGGGGAGTAGTTAATTGTACAGTCCAGAAACAGAGGACCCTATGACCATCAAGGGAGAAGAGCACAAGTGGGATGCAGAACCTTATCTAGAGAAGCAGTGACACCAGAGATGGGGACATGGAGAGAGGGAGCAGTTGAGGA
>NW_006408564.1:15710792-15711643 GCF_000296735.1 Chrysochloris asiatica
AAAAAAAAAGAAGATGGAAGGAATACACAGTGTCACTATACCAAAAAGAAATGGTCAGTGTTCAGCCATTTTAAGAGGTAGCATATGATCAAGAACCAATGGTACTGAAGGAAGAATTCCAAGGTGCACTGAAGGCATTGGTTAAGAACAAGGTTCTGGGAATTGATGGACTACAGTTGAAATCTTTCAACAAACTGATGCAGCACTGGAGGCGGTCAGTCATCTATGGCAAGAAATTTGGAAGACAGCTACCTGGCCAACTGACTAGAAGAGATCCATATTTATGCCCATTCTAAAAAGAGGTTATCCAACGGAATGTGGAAATCATTGGATAATATCACTAATATCACATGCAAATAAAATTTTACTAAAGAAATTTCAGAAACCAGCTAAAAACAAACATTGGCAGATAACTGCCAGAGGTTCAAGCCAGATTCAGAAGAGGTTGTGGAACAAGGGGTATCATTGTTGATGTCAGACAATACCAGAAAGGTGTTTACCTGTGCGTTATTAACTACCAAAGGTTTTTGATAGTGTGGATTATAACAAGTTATGGACAACTTTGTGGACAATGAGTATTCGAGAACACTTAATTATGCTCATGAAGAACCTGTACATAGACCAAGAGACAGTTGTTCTAACAGAACAAGGAAACACAGAATGGTTTAAAATTAGGAAAGGTGTGTGCCACCCTTGTATTCTTTCACCATACTTATTCAATCTGTATGCTAAACACATAATCTGAGAAGCTGGATTGTATGAAAAACAACAACAACAAAAAATGCAACATCAACATCAAAAAATGCAGATGATACAACCTTTCTTGCTGAAAGCGAAAAGGACTTAAAATA
>NW_006408564.1:15712718-15717979 GCF_000296735.1 Chrysochloris asiatica
GTCCTCTTCACTTTCAGCAAGCAAGGTTGTATCATCTGCATATTGCAGGTTGTTAATGAGTCTTCCTCCAATCCTTATGCCACGTTTTTCTTCATAGAACCCAGCTTCTCAGATTATTTGCTCAGCATACAAGTTGAATAAGTATGGTGAAAGAATACAACCTTGTTACACACCTTTCTTAATTTTAAACTATTCATTGTTCCCATGTTCTGTTTGAATAAGGAAGACTATTGATTAATTGATGTATTTGTGTTTTGATGTTGGAGTAGAATATTGAAAGTATCATGGACTGCCAAAAGTGTAAACAAATCTATGTTGGAACAAGTCCAGCCAGAATGCTCTTTGGGTGGCAGGATGGCCAGACTGTGTCTCTCATACTTTGAACATATTATCAGGAGGGAGCGCTCTCTGAAAGAAGGATATCATGTTTGGTAAAGTAGAGGGTCAGAGAAAAAAAAGGAAGAAGGAGATGGATTTACATATTGGTAGCAGTAGGGAGCTCAGGCGTAGCAATGATTGTGAAATTGGCACAGAACCAAGCAGTGTTTTGTTCTATTGCGTATAGAGTCACAATGGGTCATTGCTGCCTTGATGACACCTAACAACAACATCTGTAAAGTATTCTATCAAATGTTTAAAACTCATTTGAGTCTCTCAATATACCTTTTAAGGAAGTGCAATTATTATGACCATTACACAGATTATACAATGGAGACAAGTTGATACAACTTGTCCAAGATCCTATATGTAGGGAAAAGTTTGGAATTTCAATTCTAACAGCCTGATTCCAAAACCTGAGCTCTTTACCCCCATCAATGGGCTAGTAGTCTAGAGAAGCAGATGAAAGGTAAAGCAAGTAGTGGAATGAAAGCAAAGTAAGGTACAAAGTACAGAGGTAGCACAAAGTAGAAGACACGATTAACTCTATCTTGAGGGACCGGAGAGTCTCCCTGGAAGAGGTGATAGGTGAATTTTGACAGATGGATGGGCATTTATCAGGCAACTACAAGGCTTATTCAATTTCCCATCCCCGCCTCCCAAACCAAACCCATTGCTACAGAATGAACTCTGACTCAGTGATGCTACAAGAATCGAACGGTCCTATATGATTTTTAACACTGTAGTCTTTATGGAAGTAGCCTGCCATATTTCTCCTGTTGAGGGGCTGGTGGACTCAAACTACCTATTTCAGTACCTGAATGCTTAACCGCTGTGCCACCAGGGTTCCTATAAAGGTCTGTGTGTCAGGGAACCACAAACTGTATATGCAAAAAATTCAAAGGTAATTTTAATTACCGATGTGTATGTACAGTTTTACTTCAAACTATCACAGCATATTCTTATATATACAATTTAGGTAGCAAGATGCTAGAAGTAAAAATAAATTTTACCACTGAAACCACCCAAAGCCACCTCACAGGAAACATTGATCCTCTTTAGTATTTAGGAATGCATTTAGAGATATCTTGTGACAATGTTCTATAAACTATACAAGGCCATATTGATTGCATCATTGTGTTAAGTTGCGTTGAATCACTTCCAACACATAGCGACCCTGTATGGGGTTTCTGAGGAGCAGCTGGTGGGTTTGAAGTGCCAACCTTGAGGTTGGTAGTCTAATGGTCTTAATTGTTTACCTTTTACTTATATCCCTATCTTTTGCCATGTTGTTGTTGTTAGGTGCCATCGAATCAATACTGATTCATAGTGACCCTATGTACAACAGAATGAAACATGGCCCTGTTGTGGGCCAACCTCACTATTGCTGCCACGCTTGAGCCCTTTGATGCTACCACTTTGCCAGTCCATCTCGCCTTTGCCATGAGACCTTGCATTTTATTGCACTAATGAGGCAGGGTCTGCTTCCTCATCCTTTGAGTCTAGCGTGATTTAGTTACTTTGGCCAATGGGATGTTAGCAGACATGACGTAAACAGGGTTGTTAAAAAGTGCATTTAAAATGGGCATTTTTGTTTGTGCTTGCTCTTCTGTTTGGGATGATACTGAACAGTCGCTGTTCCCTTCATTTCAGCCAACAAACGTCATCCTGGAGAAGTTGACAGCTGGCCTACCCCAGATATGTGAGTGAGTTCAGTCCAGATTGGCCAGTAACTGGACTTTGCAGACTTATGAGCTAAATAAATATTTACTATTTCCACTGAATATTCTAAGTTTAAGGAGACTTGGTGGCATTATGGGTTAGGCATTGGAATGCTAACAAGGCTGGTGGTTCAAACTCACCAGCTGCTCCAAGGGAGAAAGATGAGGCTTTCTGTTCCTGTAAAGATTTGCAGTCTCAGAATATATATGGCCATTATGAATTAGATGGCAATATGTTTGGCTTTTGGTATAGATAGATTGACAGAATCCCTGGATAGTACAAACTGTTGATATCTTGGCATGTCACTATGAGTCAGAAACAACTCAACGACACTTAACAACAACAACAACCCTAGGTTAGAGATTCAAATCTACCCAGAGCGGCTCCTCAGAAGAAAGATTTGGTGATCTACTTCCAAGAAAATCAGCCACTGAAAACCATATGGAGCAGATATATCTCACACACTTGAAGTCACCATGAGTTTGTATCAATTCAAAGGGGACTAGAACTAGACTGGATAGTTTGAAGATTACAGTAACTGACCTTGCTGTTATCCCCACCTCCAAGCTCCACCCCCACCTCACCCCCATCCTCCCCAAAAGAAATATGCTACTTCTTTCAAGAAAACTATAGTACTGTGTACATTTTGCCTAATTGTTTAGCATCATTATGGCAATTGTAGGTTGTGGCACTGTAGGATCTGCACTGGACTGCTAACTGCAAGGTTGGTGGTTCAGAACTACTAGTGTCTCCTATACAGAAAAACCTGGCACTCAGTAAAAACAACATGGCTACTGATAACCCACACAATGTATCTGTTAGTTGAATTGTATTTACACTTCATTGCAGCATGAACATTGAAAACAACTGCAAGTCTGTGTCTTCTACATATTTTGTGTTCTTGCTAACTTCTTTGACAGTAGGAGAATATTTCATGTTTATCCCTGGGGAACTGCAGGGGGAACTACTGTTACTTGTCACAAACTAATTTTACATAGGAATAGCCTGCAGGCAATTTAAACATTTTATTGGAACCAACAGGTGGAAGATTGAGTATATTGAGAATATTGTAATTTAGTTTTATTAAATTCTGTTTGAAGGAACTTCACACCAAAATTATTGATCCAGAAGTCTTTAAAATTCAGAAACGGTGAAGTGAGAATAATGATATTCGAAATCTTTTCAAATCTCTTTACATCAAAAATGTTCCAAGAATATATGAACAGAAGTCAGCCAACATTAATTTCAAATCAAGACTATTCCTAACTGTTGTTGTTGAGTGCCACCAAGTCAGTTCCTACCCATAGCTATAGGGTTTCCAAGGAGCAGCTGGTGAACTTGGCCCACAGACCTTGCAGTTCAAACCGACATTGCAGTTCAGCGGATTAACCCACAGCACCACATGCTTAATACTAAAATGGGTAAGATTAAAGTTAAAAAGAAAATAATTTAAAATTTCATCAAAATGCAATGATGAATATTGATTTTTACATGTAGTTTTATCTTATTTTATTTCAGGAATATTAACACACTTTCAGGCAAGTGCTGGGAGTTCTACAGTCACTGCCTCCTTTAACTCTCAGATCTCAGTGAGGTGGTATTATCCTCACTTTTCAGATGAGGAAATTGAGAATACAAGAACAGAAATTTTCTTGTCTCTTAGCCATTGCCTGTGGATGCAGAAATTCAATGCTTCTCTTAGAGTCTCTAGTCAGAACTTTTTATTGTGAATTGGGCAAAAGTTTACAGATCAGATCATCAGATTTGCATTCAACAACTCACACATGTTTTGTTTCTTCTCACTAATTGCACTTCCCTCAGTGTAACATCATTTACTGGTCTGTTCCTCCTCCTTCCCCAACCAGTCTAAAGTTAGCCCTTGGGTCAATGCTGTCCTTTTGAAGTCAAATGATGTGCATTGTTCCCTTATAGACCTATCTCTTGCTTAGCTCACAACTGAGCCAAAATTGAGGCAAGTTCATTTCCAGATCTGAAGAGGAACCAAGGGGCAGTCTCTTTTTGACCAGTAAGCCTGGTCTTTTTTATGATTTTGAATTTTGTTTCACATTTTCTCCACTCAATCCAGAATCTTTTAACCTTGTTGTTGTTATCGTTATATGCCGTAGAGTTGGTTCCGACTCATAGCGACTCTGTACAGGGTTTCCAAGGCTGCAAATCTTTATGGGAGCAGAAAGCCTCATCTTTCTCCCGTGGAACAGCTAGTAGTTTCGAACTGCTGACTGTGAGATTAACAGCCCGATTCGTAACCACTATGGTACCAGAGCTCCTTCTTGTAACCTTAGATCACCTTAGAATAGATCACCTATCTATTTTAGAACAGTTGATAGTGGTAGCCAGGCATCATCTGATTCTTCTGGTCTCAGGTTCATGCAGACTGATGTTCATGTGGTCCATTAGTCCATTGCCCTAATTGTTTCCATGCATCTTCAATTTCCATCACTCCTATTTTCTCTGGACAAAAAGAAACCAATAGTTGTACTTCAAATGGCTGCTCAGGAGCTTTTACAATTGTACTCTTAACTCACCAAAGAAGAATGCAGAATATAGTCTTTGTGGATCAAGTTTTGTCAATGAAGTTTGGTGTTCCCTGAGACTGTGGCCCTGAGCCCCCAGACCCAGTGAATCATTCCCTTAAGGTGTTTGCTTATGTTTAAGATGTTTTCATAACTTAACCCTCTGTATACACTACCCTATAGATAGATGTGTTTACTCGGTGATAAATATCCATGTACAAACATTCTGTCAAACCTTTATATAGCTATGGGTATACTCTTGTCACTGGAGAAGGATTTCATGTTTGGTGAACTGGAGGCCATGGTTGGAGAAACAGAGGAGGACCCCCAATGAAATGAATTGGCACAGTGGGGCAGCAGCATTGGTCTCAGACATAGCAATGATTATGAGGTTGGTCCAGGACTGGAAAGCCTATGAAGTGTCACTATGAATCAGAACTGATTCAGTGGTGCAACCTCTAGCCAGTGAATTATGTCCCTCCACTTCTCTGTGGGATGATATCAAGAACATCATATATGAAGAAAGCAAAGCCATTAAGAAAGAAAGGAGGAAAAGGTCAAAATGGATGTAAGAAGAAACACTGAAACTTGCTTTCCAGCATAAAGATGCTAAAGCAAATGGAAGAA
>NW_006408564.1:15719773-15723100 GCF_000296735.1 Chrysochloris asiatica
ATGCTTCTTTTATCAAGATAGATTTTTCCAGACATTTTACAATACTGTTGTCATGCAATATTTGTCCTTCTGTGATTGACTATTTTCATTCAGAACCCTGGTGTAGTGATGTAGAATAAGCACTGGACTGCTAACCAAAAGATCAGCAGTTCAAACTCACTGACCACTCCCAGAAACTTTATGAATCAGAACAGACTCGATGGCATATGACAACACAACTTCACACGTGTTTTAAGGTAGTTCACCGATCCATTGTTATTCTCTAACGTTGAGTAATATTTCATCGTGTGTATGTAGCAAAGTTTGTCTGTCCATTCTTCTGTTGATGAGTATTTAGGTTGTTTCCATTTTTTTGTTATTGTGAATAATACTGCAATGAACACAGGTGTGCATATATCCCTATTTGTGCATAGACCAAGAGGCAGTTGTTTAAACAGTACGAGGAATATTGAATGCTTTAAAATTAGGAAAGGTGTTCGGCAGGGTTGTATTCTTTTACCATACTTGTTCAGTCTGTGTGCTGAGCAAATGATCTGAGAAGCAGGAATATATGAAGAAAAATGTGGCATCAGGAAAGTAGGAAAACTCATTAACAACCTGTGATATACAAATGATATAACTTTGCTTGCTAAAAATGAAGAGGACTTAAAATACTGATTGATGAAGATGAAAGACCACAGCTTTCGGTATGGATTGCACCTCAATGTAAAGAAAACAAAATTCCTCATCACTGGACCAGTAAATGTCAATTTAAGGATTGAGGTGCACCTGACCCAAGCCATGGTATTTTCAATAACCTCATATGCAGGTTAAAGGTAGACAGTGATTAAGGAAGACTGTAAATTAATTGATACATTTGACTTATGGTATGGGTGGATAATATTAAAAGTACCGTGGACTGTCAAAAGAACAAACCAATCTGTGTTGAAATAAGCATTTCAAGAATGCTGCCTGAATGCCAGGATGGCCAGACTTTGTCTCACATACCTCAGGAGAGACCAGTCCCCGGAGAAGGATATCATGTTTCGTAAAGTGGAGGCTCAGTGAAAAACAGAATGAACCCCAATGAGAGGGATTGGCCCAATGACAGAGGTGATGGGCTCAAATGTAGCAATGATTGTGAGGTTGACTCTGGACTGGGCAGTGTTTCTTTCTGTGCATAGGGTCATTATCAGTTGGTACCAACTTGATGGCACCTAACAATAACAGCTTACTTATTTATGCCCTGGCTCTTATATCTCTAGGATATATACCAAGTAGAAAGATGACTGGATTCTGTGGTATTTCTGGTTATAGCTTCTTGAGGAAACACTGTTTCCCACATTGATTGTACCATTTTACAGTCCCAACAGCAGTTTATGGAAGTCCCAGTCTTTCACCGTTTTCAGAATTTGTTGTTGTCTGTTTGTATTAATTTTCTGTATTAATGCTGGGATGATATATCTTATTGCTTTGACATGCATCTCACTAATGGTTAATGATTGTGAGCATTTCTTCATAAGTTGGTTGGCCACCTGAATGTTGTCTTTGGTGAAATGTCTGGCCATATCCTCTGCCCATTTCTTAATTGGATTATTTGTCTTTTGTTTGTTGAGGTGTTGAAGTTTTCTATCAAATAAAATTTATAGAAATTTTGGAGATTAGTCCTTTGTCTGTTATGTCATTGCCAAGTTTATTCCCAGAGTGTGAGTTAGCTTCTCTTTTGATGCACATAGGTGTCTAATTTTTAGGAAGTTCCAATCATCTAGTTTATCTTCTGTTTTCAGTTATGTTTGATGGTCTATTTCTGCCATGTAAAAGAACCTCTAAATTGGTTTTTATTTTTCTAGGTGGATGATTTAGTCTAGGTGTAATATTTAGGTTTTTGTTCCATCTTCAGTTCATTTTTGTATATGGTTTGAGATATGGGTTGTGTTTCATTCTTCCACAAAAGGATACATAGTTTTGCCAGCACCATTTTTTAAAGCAACTATATCTTTTCCATATTAAATGTTTTGTTCCTTTTTAAAATATCAGCTGATCACAGGTAACTAGATTTACTCCTGGGTTCTCAATGCTGCTTCAGTGATCTATGTGTCTTTCATTGCACTAGTAACAAATGGTTTGAGTACTGTGTATGTGTAGTACACTTTGAATTTGGGAAGTGAGAGACCATCTACTTTTTTCTTCTTTAACAATGCTTTGCTTGTATGGGGCTTCTTTCTTTTTCAGATAAAGTTAGTTTTGAGCTTTTAAAATTGTTGGAATCTGGATTGGGATTGCATTATTCTAAATTGATTTAGGTACTATTGACATTTTCACAGTATTACATCTTCCTATCCATGTTGTTGTTGTTGTCGCTATGTGGTGCCTCATAGCAGCTCTCTCCACCACGGAACAAAACACTGGCTGGTCCTGCACCATCTTCAAAATCATTGTTATGCTTGAGTACATTGCTGCTACCACTGTCCCAATCCAGTTTGTTGGTGAACTTCCTCTTTTTTGCTGACACCCCACCTTACCAAGCATGATGTTATTCTCCAGGGATTGATCCTTTCTGATAATATGTCCGAAATATGAGAGATGAAGTCTCTCCATCTTGGCTTCTATGGAGCATTCTGACTTTAATTCTTCCAACACATTTTTGTTGGTTCTTCTGACACTCCATGGTACATTAACTATTCCTCTCCAACACCAAAACTCAAATACAGCAGTTCTTTTAGAGTCTTCCTTCTTCACTGTTCAACTTTTACATGCATATGAGGCGATTAAAAATATCTTGGCTTGGGTCAGGGATACCTTCTCAAACCAACATATTTACACTTACACACTTAAAAAAGGTCTTGTGCAGCAGTGTTGCCTAATGCAATTCTTAGGTATGCTGTTGATTTTGTATGTTGCTGTTGTTGTTATGTGCTGGGGAGTCGGTTCTGACTCATAGTGACCCTGAATCGGGTTTCCGAGACTGTAAATCTTTACGGGAGCAGAAAGCCTCATCTTTCTCCCATAGAACAGCTGGTAGTTTCGAACTTCTGACCTTGTGGTTCACAGCCCATTTTGTAACCACTAGGCTACCAGAGCTCCTTTGGTTTTGTATATATGCCCTTAATTATGTTAAAAAAATTCCCTTCTAGTCCTATTTTGTTGAGTGTTTTTATTAGGAATGGGTGTTGGAAATTGTCAAATGTCTTTTTCTGCATTTATTGATATATGATCACATGATTTTTTCCCTTTGTTTCATTTATATGCTGGATTACATTGATTGTTTTTCTGATATTGAACCATCCTTGCATACCTGGTATGAATCCCACTTGATCAAGATGCACTATTTTTTTTTTTTTTTGATAT
>NW_006408564.1:15728037-15728875 GCF_000296735.1 Chrysochloris asiatica
AGGTGACCCATGGAATGTGGAAATCATTGGAAAATCTCTTTGATATCCCCAAAGACAATCTCTTACTGAAGGTAATACAGAAACAGTTGCAAGCATACATTGATAGAGAACTTCTAGAGGTTCAAGGCAGATTCAGAAGAGGTCATGGAATGAGGGATATCATTGCTGATGTCCAATGGATCTTTGCTGAAAGCGAGTATATCAGAAAAATGTTTACCTGTGCTTTAATGACTATGCAAAGGCTTTTGATTGTGTGGACCATGACAAGCTATGGACAGTAATGTGAAGTATGAATATTCCATTTAATTGTGCTCATGAGGAATCTGTACCTGGACCAAGAGGCAGTTGTTTGAACAGAACATGGGAACACTGAATGGTTTGAAATTAAAAAAAGGTGTGCGACAAGGTTGTATTCTTTTACTATGCTTATTCAAACTGCAAGCTGAGCGAATAATCTGAGAAGCTGGGTTCTATGAAGAAAAACGAAACGTGGCATCAGTATTGGAGGAAGATTCATTAACAGCCTGTGGTTATGCAGAGGATACAACCTTGCTTGCTGAAAGTGAAAAGGACTTAAAACATTTACTTATGAAGATCAAAGAGCACAGCCTTCGTTATGGATTACATCTCAATGTAAAGAATACAAAATTCCTTACCACTGGACCAATAAACAACATTTTTATCAACGGAGAAAAGATTGAAGTTGTCAAGGACTTCATTTTTCTTGGATCAACAATCAACACTTATGGAAGCAGCAGTCAAGAAATCAAATGATGAATTGCATTAGGCAAATCTGCTGCACATGACCTTTTAAAAGTGTTGAAGAGCAAAGATGTCA
>NW_006408564.1:15728975-15741688 GCF_000296735.1 Chrysochloris asiatica
TATAGTTTTCTTTTTGAATGAGGTTTTTGCCTGGTTTTGACATCAAGCTTATACTTGTTTCACAAAATGAATTAGGGAGCTTTCCATACTTTTTTGTATTCTGGAAAAATTTTAGTAGAATTTGTGTTAACTCTTCTCTGAAAGGTAGAATTTACCAGTAAAAGCATCTGGGCATAGATTATTTTAGTTGGGAGTTTTTCAATGACTTGATAAATTTCTTCTTTTGTTATAGGTCTATTGGAGTTTTCTCTTACAGTCTCTGTTATTAGGTCATGTGTTTCTAGAAATTTGTCAATTTTTAAACTTGTTGGAGTACAATTCTTCATATACTCTGTTATTATCCTTTTTATTTCCACTGGCTCTGGTGTGCTATCACCCATGTCATTTCTTTTTCGTGTTATTTGCATCTTCTTTTATCTTTTGTTAGATTTTTCCAATGGCTTGTGGATTTATTAATCCTTTCAAAGGTCCAACTTTTTATCTTGTTGATTCCTCCCCTTACTTTTCTGTTTTCTATTTCATTTATGTCTGGCTTAACCTTTATTATTTCTTTTCTTCTGGTGGCTGTCAGTTTACTTTGTTGCTCTTGTTCTAATTATTGGGGCTGTTGGTTTAAAGTGTTGATTTCTGGATGGTTGCATTTATTGCTATAATTTTCCCTCTGAGTGCTGCTTTTGCTGTATCCCAAATGTTTTGGTATGTAGTATTTTCATTGTGGTTTGATCCAAGGAATTTTTTTTTTTTTTCATTTTTTTTTATTCCTGATGTGATCCTGTGGCTTAATGCACTGGACTGCAGGGTTGGTTTGAATCTCAAGGTTGGCAGTTCAAGTTCACTGGCTTCTCCTTGGTACCCCTACACAGGGTCACTATGAGTCAGAACTGACTTGAAGGCACTTAACAACAACATTACCCAGTAGCTTTTAAGCAGTGTGTTATTCAGTTTCCACGTATTTGATTTTGTTTCCTTGATCTTCCTATTGTTGGTTTTTAATTTCATAATGTTGGATCTGAGAAGATGCTTTGTAGTATTTTGATTTGTTTTAGTTTATGGAGGTTTGCTGTGGCCTAATACATAGTCTATTCTGGAGACTCTTTTATGTGTACTGGACAAGAATACATATTAACCTGTTGTGGGGGTTAAGTGCTCTGTATTTTCTATGAGGCTAAGTTGGTTGATTGTATTGTTTTGTTCCTTGTCTTTGTTGAATTTTTTCTAATTGTTTTGTCTTTAATCAAAAGTGTTACCTTAAAATTTCCTACTATTATTGTGATGTAGCACTATATGATAAGCACTAGACTGCTAACTACAGCGTCAGTGGTTCAAACACACCAGCCACTCCTTGGGAACACTATGTTGTTGGTGTTGTTTAGGGCCATCGAGTGATTCTAACTCACAGAGAGACCCTATATAGGGTTTCCAAGGAGTGGCTTGGTAGGTTTGAACTACCAATGTTGCAGTTAGCAATTCAGTGCTTATCCAACAGTGCCATGCCAGGACTCCTGGAAATCCTAGCTAGGTTATCTGTAAGTTGAAACTCACTCAACAGCACTTAACAACAACAGCTTGTTGACGTGAAGTTATTGATTTCTTTCTTCAGTTCTATTAGAGTTTATGTATTTTTGAGGCTTTTTCATTGGGAGTGTAGATATTTATTATAATTATGCCCTCTTATTCAGTTGAGCCTTTAATCATGATAAAGTGTTTTCATCATGGAGTTTTCAGTGGCTGAGTTTTTAGAAGTAGATTACTGGTCCTTTTTTTTGAGGTTCCTTTGGATGGACTCAAACCCTCAGCCTTACAGTGAACAGGAAAGCTTGTTGGTTGTTTGTACCACCCAGCAGAAATAGACATGAAATATTCCACTTCTCTTAAAAAGCTAGATTGCTTTGTCAATGTTGCCTAAGAAGCCTGTACCCAGTCCATATTATAGTGGACTGAGTCTTGTTTATAGTAAAGAGCAAGATTAATAGAAGCAATGGAGTTCCAGCAACTAAAACTATAGACATTGTCATGAAATATTCATATCCAAGGATATGTTAAAAAGTAGTGGTACCAGAAAATGTCCAGGAAAGTCATATCAAGGAATTTTTTCCATCATGATGATGTACCTGCTCAGTCTCCTAGGGTTACAAGGGCTGTCCTATGAAAATTTCATTGGGGAACATTACCCTGTTTACCCCACAGTCCCTGATCTTGCTCCTTCAGATTTCTTTTTGTTCTTCAATCTCAAGGAGCATTTAACAGAAACATGATGTGAGTCCCTTGAGGATGCTGTTTTGGTGTGATATAAGGTGTACAGCTTGGAATTCTCCAGGGAAGAGTTAGAGAGGTGGAAACACCATCTTCAGAAGTGTGTAAACCTATATGGAGGATGTGTTGAGAAACAATAGCTTTATATTTTGATATTTTGGTTTAATAATGATTTCTATGATTTTGTACCAACGCATTTGGATTTATTCTTGTATGCCTATAAAATAAGAACAAACATAATCCTATACAGTTTGCAAAGCACAGCCACATGCATCACCACATGCAATGGAATTTCCCTGTTGTAGAAAATGTCCTTGGTGAGAACATTAGTTGAAGGTCTCAGAGGCTTTTTCTGAAAGCCTGAAAAACATCTTCTCCTCCCTTCAGTGGGCCTCACTGGAGGGTCTGGTTCTTTGTCATGAATTGGGCTGGTGTGTTTGGTTTTGCCACCACCGGTCACCCTGAAATGTATTGCTAATAGATGGTGTTGAGTTAGTTTTGACTCATAACAGCCCAGGTGATAGAGTAGAACTGTCTTTCCATGTTTCCAAGATGTGAGCTCTCCCATGAAGCTGCTGGGTGGGTTTAAACTACCAAGCTTCCAGTAATCAGTTGAATATGTAACCTTTTGCTCCAATCAGGCTCTGCCTGGTGTATAATCGATTAATATTCATGAGGGTTTGTTTCTACCCAGTGGAGTCTGTTGGGGCATATGGAGAATACAGCCTCTGTTCTCAGCAAGTTTGCACCAAGTCTGTTTACTCACAATTTGCCGATGTTTTGACATTTCCTTGTTGATTTGTCTCGTGAAGGAATGATGACAAGTTATATCGCAATGAGCCAAAGATTGGCTTCTCCTGTTGCCATGGGCCATACCATACTGATTTCCCACAGAATAAATGTTCAATTAGGGGCAAAATAACAAAGGTGGTAGTCCTAAATGTCTCTTACATTAGAGTTTCTTCTGTTCCACCTGACAATCCTTAACAGTTTGCAAAGCACTTCATCCTTGCGAGAGAAATATAAAGATAATATTATTATATTATTCTTTTTTAATTTTAAAGTAAAACTTACTCACCATAAGAATTCAAATAGTGTAAGAACTGTAAAAAAGTATAAAACCCTACAATTAAAACCACGTCTCCATACTCTACTCTCTTCAACCCCATTTATTTGATTCTTCTCCTTTGGACTGGTTACTGTTCATTTGGTATGTATATTTCTAGATATCTTTCAGTACTTTTACATATGTTGTTGTTAAGTATCGTTGAGTCTGTTCTGATTCATAGTAACTCTGTATAGGGTTTCTGAGGAACAGCTGGTGAGCTTGAACTGCTGACCTTGCAGTTCATATGAGGGGGCTTCAAAAATATCAGAAAAATGGCAGTATCTTTCATTCCATAATTAACAACAGGCTAGAAATCTAATGCCAAAATGCTCCTTTAGAAGCCAGGATAGTGAGACTTCAGACATGTTATCAGGAGGGACCAGTCCTTTGAGAAGGTCATCGTGCTTGGTAAAGTAGATGGTCAGTTAAAAAGAGGAAGACTCCCAATGAGACGGATTGACACATTTACAATGGCCATGAGCTCAAATGTGTGACAATTGTGATGATGGTGCAGGGTTGGGTGGTGCTGTGCATAGAAGTGATATGAGTTGGAACCAACTTAAAGGCGCTTAACAGCAACAAACTAAACCTAAAAGTTGGGAGGTTCAACTATCCCATGATTCCCTGAAAGAAAGGCCTGCCAAGCTGCTTTCATAAAGATTATAGTCAAGAACACTCTATGGAGCAATTCTATTCTGTAATACCTGGGATCACTATGAATTCAGGGCACTATGAATTTCATTTTTTGACAACAAATAAAAGCATCAGAAATAAATGTATGTGGCTCTTTTTCTAGAAACATAAGATGTTGTCAGTTGTATATTGTGTGGTGTACAGGGTAAAGACTGTTACCTATTAGCGATGATAAGACATCATCAATCATAAGATGTATCTTAAATAATGCATAAAAATGTACATTTACTATTAAGGAACTGTGGCATTGCTTTGCATATACTTGTTAAACAGTACATTGCCAACATACTAAACGCAGGTTTTAATGTAGTAGGTCTGGGAAGGGGCTAAGGAGCTCTAGTAGCACAGTGGTTATGCATTCAACTTGAGGAAAACTGACCCACCTCCTTTTGTTGGCTCTATATTATAACATGGGTAGGCGTCCCACAATTTATTTAGCTGTCCTACAGTTTTGTCCCATTTCTCTCTCCACCAGCAAGGAAGAATGGCCAGCGCAGACCTGAATAACCATTCAGGTAAGAACAAGGAAATTCCTGCTATCATCACATTTGGACAATGTTGAAAGGTAATAAAAGATTATTTTGAAATCCATATAATGATCTTGATTGACATTTAACACTACTGGACTCTCCAAGAGCTGTGCTTTTTCACACTTGACTGTGCATGTAAGTCATTGGGAACCTTGTTAAAATGCATGTTTTAATTTCATAGGTCTGGGAAGGGGTTAAGGAGCCCTAGTGTCACAGTTATGCATTCAAGTTATAAAGTAAAGGTGGTGGTTCCAGCCTGCCAACCATCCTGTGAAAGGTCAGGAAGATCTGCTTCCACAAAGACCATAGCCCTGGGAACACACTGGGGTACTTCTTCTCTGTCCTATGGGGTGGCTTTGCATTGGGATAGACTCAATGGCAAAGGATTTTGTTTGCGATGGGGCTGAGATTCTGCATTTTTGCCTCAGGTGATAACAGTGGTGGTAGTCCACAAACCCCACTTTGAGTACCATGGCTTTAGATTAGGGGTTCACAAGCTATGGCCCACTGACTAAATCTAGCCATTTTTCAATTGTGTCAATAAAGATTTATTGAAACACAGTCATACTCATTTGTTTATATATCTATTATGCCAGCTTTGGAGTAATGGTGTGGCACTGTGGGATAAAATACTGGACTGGAAGGTCTGTTTAAACCACAAGGTTGGTGGTTCAAACTCACCAGCAGTTCCTTGGAAACTCTTTATAGGATCTCTATGAGTCAGATCTCACTTGATGGCACTTAAGAACAACAACATGACACTTAACAACAACAGCGAAATGGCAGCTTTGGGGAGCGCAGTGCCTCCATACACACTGTACTGAGAACCACAAGATCCATGGTTCGAGCCTACCAGTCACTCCACAGGAGAAAAATAAGGCTTCCTGGTCCCTTGATGATGTAAAGCCTCAGAAACCCTATAAAGACTCGACGACACTTAACAATATAACATCTTTTGTGCTACTGTGACAGAGTTGAGCTTGTAACAGGCCTTTAGTTCCTAAAATATGTACTATCTGGCCTTTTACAGAAAATACTTGCTGGCCCCGGCACTAGAAAATTCCTGTAATACTGAATACTTAGTTCTCAAGAAAGATTTTCAACGTTGATCAAACATCCAATAAATATCTCTGGACATTACGGGAACAAGATATTATCCCTACTCTCCTAAAAGCTTTTCTTTGTTTTCTCCAATATTTGAGCTAGTCACATATACTCGTTCAGCACTTAGTTTGCTCATCTGTAAAATAAGGGTAAAAATATCAACTTTTAGGGTTGTTGTAAGAAGAATTCCAAAAAAAAATTGTGAGCTATTACTGTATTTTTTTGCTCCCGATTTTTAGATAGTCAACAACTTCCTTAAATTTGGTGGCTGTGTGTGTGTGTGTGTGTGTTTCCTATCTGGCTATTCAGAAATAACTGGAGGTAAAAGTGCTTTTTCCTACAACTTTACAAGTTTAACAGTTCATTCTTAGTTTCTGACATTGAAACTTTAATTCTGAGATCAAAGCAGTAGTAGTATTCTTGATTTCTCCAGTTGCCTAATCTGCCATCAGCAAGATGTTCATGGGGACATGGACATGGCCCCTTGTGGGGAAGGGAGGAAGGTAAGAAGAAGGAAGGGGGGTTTCCTTTCTCAGCAAGGGAAACAGTCTTTGATAGTATCAACTAACAATCTCCTATGGTAACCACAGACAGTCATTATGCTACACAGTGGAGGTGAATTCATAATTATTTACTCAATTTCAAAGAAGAGCTTGAAGAGCCAGAAAATTCTCTTTGGATCATTGGAATTCTGCATGTGTTTTTTTAATGTCATTTTGCATATATATTGAATTCTTGTTGTTAAGTGCCAAGGAATCAGTTTCAACTCATATTGACCCTGTAGGGAACAACTGGTTCTTCATGCTAAGGAATGATGTATACCTTGATTTTGTTTCCTAAGAAGCAAGTCCTGAAAACCATATACTGTTATACATATTTTGTTTTGGAGGTGTGGAAACAAGTAGTGGTTGTTGGGGGCCATCAAACAGATTCCAGCTCTTAGCTACCAGTAGGGAAGTAGGGAAACCAGACAGAGAAGATCATGAAAACTGGGTGTATTATCAAACCAGCTATCACTAAAGAGTTCCCGGCATTTAATCCTGGGAGAACTCTGGGAAATGTGTAGTAAACTGACTTCAGATTTATCCCACTGAAGCTTTCGGTGCTAGAGTTTCTATATGCTAACTTGCATCAGCTTTCATTGATTTAGGGATTGTGGTACTGTGTACACACTGCATGTTGTCTGGCATTTCAGTTTAAAGTGCCGCAGGTTCTGTTAAATAGAAGCAGCCAGGGGGCACTGACATGGTAATGTCTCAGGTGTACAGGTGTCACAGAGAGTATCTGAATAGCATAAACATTTCTACTTCCCAACCTGAATGCTGTAACTGTTTTTAACCCTGGTCTGGATGTATGCAATCATATATAGCAGCTTATGGGGAAGCAAACATGATAAGAAATAAGATTGAAACTAGTTTAATCACTTGTAAGAAAGTAAAAGACGTCAGGTTTTGAAGAGAAAGAATGAAATTACATTGATGTTATTAATAGAAGAGCAAGAAGCCAGCACACTAACAAAACAAAACAAAAATTGAGGTTCTAATTCCTCACAATTCCCCAAGTTAAGTAAATACTTTTTTCCTAGCTAAAATGTCAAACTTGAGGTTATATTAGCCACTGGAGACTGTGATGAACAAATAAAATAAGAAATGATATAAAAGTAAGTGATCAGAGCTTGTAGTCAGGGACAAAAATTAACATTTTATCGTAAATTGTTTAAGTTTGTGGAGTAGATTAAGGCAGCCCTGGTAGTGTAGTGGTTCCAAGTTTGTTTACTAACCTCAAGGTCAGCAGTTCAAAACTACCAGCTGTTACGTGGGAGAAAGATGAGGCTTTCTGCTCCTATAAAGATTTACAGCCTCAGAAACCCAATGCAGGATCTCTATGAGTCAGAGCTGACTCTGAGGCACATAATCACCACCACCACCAAACATACTCATTTTCCGTTCAATGATTTATACACATTTTGCTTCATCTCATTGATTGTGATCCCCACATTGTAACATAAGTTATCCCACTTCCTCCCTGATCCAGTTCTTGTCTCATGGTCTTGGAAACTGATATATACTTAGTCATTAGTTCACTGGACTAATTGTTTCTATGTGTCTTTAAATTATTTCACTTTTTTTTTGTTTGTTTGGTTGGTTTTTTTGCTTAAATTGACCTTGGTTTTGTTGTTGTTAAGTGCCATTCAATCAGTTCCAACCAAAAGCTACCCTGTGTAGGGTTTCCTAGGAGTGGCTGGTGAACTTGAACCACTGACTGCACTTCAAATTGACTTTGCAGTCCAGCGCATTAACATACAACCCCACACCAGGACTCCAAATGACCTTGGTACGAACAAGAATTTTAAATGTCTCAGTGTCAAATGTGATGTCTTTTCCTAGCTTTAGTATCAAGGTAATATTTTTCTCATAGAATGAATAGGACATTGTTTCCCTCTCTTATATTCTTTAACACCCTTTGTGAATTGGCATTATTTCTTCTTTAAAGGGTTGGTAGACTTCAGCAGTGAACTTACCTTACTTAGCAGGGGCTCAGAGGGAAGTTTAAAAATTACTAACTTGATCTTCTCGTCTGTTAAAGGCCTATTCATATTTTCCATTTCATTTCGAGTGAGTTAGTTTCAGTAGTTTGTATCTTTTTAGGAATTTTCCATTCATCTAAGCTAACTAATTTGTTGGCACATAGTTATTCATAGCATTCCTTTTTAACCCTTTTAATTTCTGCAAGATCAGAAGTGTTTCTTCTTTCATTCCTGATTTTAGTTAGTTCCCGGTATTGAAGAGATGAGAAAGAAGTAGGATCGGTAGCACTATCCTCACATAGGTCCAAATCTTGTCTATTGCACTTTCTGATTGTCCTCCCCAATTCTTGCTGTCTTAGTTAGGAAAATGGAGATAATTTGATGAGCACATTTTTCAACAAATATTATGGATAAACTACAGTGTGCCAGCCATTATTTGTGGCCATGAGGAAGCATCAGTGCAAGAAATATAATCCCTGTCCTCATGAAGCTCACTTCCTACATTTCTGTGACGTCTAAATATGCTGATATGATGTTGGTAAGTGCTGTTGAGTTGATTTTGATTCATAGCAACCCTGTGTAGGGTTTCCAAGGAGTGGATGGTGAGCTTGAATCATTGATCTTTCGGTTGGCAGTTCAGTGCTTATCCTATAGTGCCACACCATGACTCTTGCTCACCTGCTAGTGTTGATGTAAATGCCCAGTGAATGACAGATGTTGTGATTGTCCCTTCATCTTTCATGTGCTATTTAAGCTCAGCTCAGGCTCTCTGGGACAAGGTACTGGGTGACTAGGGATGCTTTTTATGCAGTTGAGTCTTTCTCCTGTCTTATCATCATCATCATCATCAATTTTGCTTAAGTACAAACCTTGCAGCAGGCATTTCATTTTATGTCTAACTTCTAATTACCTATAAACACATGTTGTTATGAAATGGATCTAATCTTTTGATACATGGTATCAGACCTTGTTTATAAAACTTTCCTTAGCTAGCCTGCTTGCTGGATTGAAGCCCTCAAAACATTGACCTGTGGCAGAATCACTTACAGTGTGTCAACTTGCATGTTTCCCCCCATGTATTTTTATTTTCTTTTTGCTCGCTCAAGCTGGCAGCAAGACTCAGCTCTCTTCTCTCAGAAGAAGTTAGCAGTAGATTAGAAAGCAGAGTGGATCGTCTTCTTTCAGGCCTTAGATTTCAAAAGTCTAAATCCTTTGAGGAGATGATGTTAGACTTTTGACAGGGAGATATGGGAAAAGCAGGCTTCTATGAGAAGAAAGGGATTTTTGGAGAGTGGGGAGAGACAGGTGAGTGTTTTTGTATTGTGTGTGTAATATACATGTGTGTACTGTGATATGTCTGTGTTGTGGGTATATGTATGTGTGGTGTTGCTATGGTGAACATGGTTGGTGTGTGTGTGGTGTGATGTGTGTATACTGTTTTTGTTTTGTGTGTGGGATGTGTGTGCTGGTGTGTGTGGCGTGTGTAATTGTGTGGTATATCTGTGTTATGCTGTATGTGATAAGTGCCATGGAGTTTGTTCCAACTCATAGCAACCCATATAGGGTTTCTGCGGTTGTAAATCTTTATGGGACCAGAATGCTTCATCTTTCTACCATGGAACTGCTGGTAGTTTTGAACTGCTGACCTTGAGGTTAGTAGCCTAACTCGTAACCACTGGTGGGGCTTAAGCATTAGCATTTTTGGTGGGTTTGATGTGAGCCAAGGTTTGACAACTAAGGCCCCATACAAATGTATAGGTGTGTATTAAGTTTGTTTTATGGTGTGTGTCCTGTGCAGCAGAAATTGGGGTGTCATCCCTGGGTGTGCCACACAGACATGTCCAGATCTCCAAAAGGTATTAGTGCTTGGGGGTCCTTGGAGACACCAGAGGTCCTAGCCACCTCAAAGGTCCCAGTTCTCAGGATTGGTCCTAAGGTGGTAGTGCCTCAGAACTGGAGGGACTAAAGAGGATGATCAGAGAGACCCCCTTGAGGCTTTTCTGCTTTATCGGTTCTAGGACATTTGTCATCTCAGAGAAACCTTAAAGATAAATCCCCTACCAATCAGTCAGGGTATGTGGCACTATTTTATTGGGATTAAGTGACTTTGAAAAAGATAAAGATAATTTTTCCTTTTGAACATCTACATCTGTGAACTGAGAATCATACTGGCTGGTCAAATTAGCCAGGGAGAGTCTAGTTAAAGCAGAAGACTTCTTACTATGTACTGAGTCCACATGTCTCTCTTGAGAGTCCCTAGCTAGGAAATGTGAGAAATTCTCTACACATTTGATTCTCTGTGTTCCAGCACTTTACTGAGTTGCTTGGCTTTGATAAATACCAACGGGCCAAAATAAGAAATGGAGAAGAGACCAGCACAAGGCTGTGATATACACACAACCCTGAAAGAAAAGAGTGGCTGAGTGACTTTCCTAGAACTCACAGGAGAATGATGAGGCCCTAACATGTGGTCATAGCACATTCAGCTCTCAGAAGTATTTGAAAATTCCTTCAGATTTGTAGATCCATCGCCTCCATTGTTTGTGAGCTATTTCCTGGGCTTTGTCCAATGTCTGGAGTAGAGTAGGCATTAATTCCAATAAAAACCAAACTCATTGTCATCAAGCTGATTCTGACTCATAGAGACTCTGAAAAAACAGAGAAGACTGAGAAGAATCTACAAATTTGGATTATGGTGTTGGCAAAGAATTTGGACATATTAGGAGGGACCAGTCCCTGGAGAAGGATGTCATGCTTGGTAAAATGGAGTATCAGCAAAAAAGAGGACGATCCTCAACAATGGCAGCAACAATGGCTTCAAACAATTGTGAGGACGGCATAGGAACAGACAGTGTTCTGTTGTGCACAGGGGCACTATAAATTGAACCTGACTTGATAGCACCTAATAACATGTTCCTAAAATTGTCTGAAATCCTCTCCCCCGCTCCCCCAAAAGTCACTAAAACTGCCACCAAGTCAATTCAGACTCAGCATGATCCTCTGAAGCAGTCAGTCTGTATGGGAGTAGCCAGTTTCATGGGTCTCCCTAGAGGAGCTGGTGAGTTTGGACCACTGACTTTGTGAGTAGCAACCCAATGCCTAGCTCATAGAACTGCCAGAGCTCCTCTTTGAATTCACATATTTATAAGAATCCTTTTTTTTTTTTTCTCACAATTTCTTCAAAGGCTGCCCTGATAGTAAATCTTGAGAAAGGACTTGGATTCAGCAAGTGTATTTTAGAGACCTCTAGAAAGCACAAGGTGGACAGGTTTCAGATGAGGTTCCAGACAAAGACAGACTAGGAAGAAGGAGTGACGAACTACTTCCAAATATTTAGTCACTGAAAACCTTATGAATAGCAGAGGAACACTGTCAGATATAGTGCGGGAAAATGAGCCCCTCAAATTGTAAGGCACTCAAAATGCGACTGGGGAAGAGCTACCTCCTCAAAGTAGAATTGACTGATGATGCGAATGGAGTAAAGCCCGTGGGAGAAAACACCGCGGGACCTTAATATGACGATGGGGCACAAGTCAAAGCGAAGAGAAACAGCTGTAAACATCCATTGAAAATGGGAACATAGAGTGTATGAAGTATGAATCTGGGAAAATTTGACGTTGTAAAAAATGAATTGGAATGCATAAACATCAATATTTTAGGTATTAGTGAGCTGAAATGGACTGGTGTTGGCCATTTTTAGTCTGATGACTGCATGGTTTACTATGCTGGAAATGGCAAATTGAAGAGGAATAGTGTTGCATTCATTGTCAAAAAGAACATATCCAGATCAGTCATGAGGTAAAACACTGTCTACGGTAGGATAATATCCATTCGTCTACAGGGAAGCCCAGTTAGTACCAGTATTATTCAAGTTTATTCACCAACCACTAAAGCCGGTAAGGATGAAATAGAAGAATTCTACCAACTTCTTCAATCCAAAATTGATCAAACATGCAATCAAGATGTATTGCTCATTACTGGTGATTGGAATGCAAAGGTTGGGAGAAAAGAGGAAGGATCAGTAGTTGGAAAATATGGCCTTGGTGATAGAAATTATGCCGGAGAATGCATGATAGAATTCTGCAAAATTAATGATTTGTTCATTTTAAATACCTTCTTTAGACGGCATAAGAGATGACTATACACATGAACCTCACCAGATGGAATACATAGAAATCAAATTGACTACATCTGAGGAAAGAGAAGATGGAAAAGTTCCATATCATCAATCAAAACAAGGCCAGGGGCAGATTGTGGAACAGACCATCAATTGCTCATATGAAAATTCAAACTGAAGGTGAAGAAAATCAAAATAAGTCCATAAGAGCCAAAATATGATCTTGAATATATCCCACCTGAATTTAGAGATCATCTGAAGAACAGATCTGATATATTAAATCCTAAAGACTGAAGACCAGAAGAGTTGTAGAATGACATTAAGAACTTGATACACGAAGAAAGCAAAAAGTCATTATGAAGACAAGAAAGAAGGAAAAGG
>NW_006408564.1:15743908-15757804 GCF_000296735.1 Chrysochloris asiatica
CCCGATCCTGTGCCTACCTCACTACTGTTGCCACGCTTGAGTCCATCGATGCTGCCATTTGGCCAAGCCATCTTGTTGGGCATATTACTCTTTTTATTTTAAAGTCATGTTGTCTTCTGAGACAGAAAAGTGGATAGATTTCCAAGCATGTCCTGGAGGTATAACATTGACTGTTACGTGGATTGTTCAGAAGTTCTAAAATCAAGTGGGATTAGAGGAGAGAGGGGTTCCAGTATGGGTGGTAGAGATATGTGTGACTTGACCAAGAGTATTTTAGCAGAAATGGGGTTGGGGAAGGGGCATGCTGAGAGACTCTCTGAACTTCTTGGGACAGAGCTGGACTGAGCTGATCATGTTCAGCATTCATTTTTATTCCATTTACTTTTCACTTGACAGCCTCGTGCCCATGAATCACAAGAACCTGGAGTCAACTTCTTCCTTTCTTCCCTTAAATAGCTGTGTGGGTAGCCAAGTATGTGACTGGATACAGAGGACATTGAAAATGATAACTTAGCTATTCACAGATGAATGCAGACCTGCTGATTCATCAAATTGCTTAGGTGCCAGCCAAAGGAATCTACCAGTGATGATATAAAATCAATCTTTCTTCCTCTCTATTCTTGTTTTATTTCAGAGTACACATTAGTGAGAGTGAGATTAATATCTGAATAATGGTAATCATTCCTAATTATGGTTTAACCACTAACCTTGAGGTTCAAAATGAACCTGTGGTCCAGTGCTTATCCTACAGTGCCACACCAGGACTCTATTTCTAATTGTCGTCTTCAGCAAATGTCAAATGTTTTTTGAGTGTTTGTCCCATGTCAAACTCTGGGTTAGGCGCTGAGAATATATGAAGGAACACAGTTCAAGGCTTCTGCCTTCATGTAGCTTACATTCTGTTGTTAGGTACTAGTAATGATGATTTTTAACTCCTGGTAAGCCCTTATGGTACTGAAATGCCTGTAAGGTTTCCTTTAATTTTTACAGGAGCAGATCTCCCAGTCTTTCTCCTACAGAGGTGCAGGGGGAATTCAAACCACCAACATTTCAGTGAAACTGCTCCTTAGGAAGACACCAAGGTCAGCTGGTATAATGTAGTCCACAAAGACATCTTAATTTGTTGTGTAGTGAGTAAAGTCTTAAAAGATTGTAAGCAACTATCTCAAGTGCATCTATTGGTCTCTTAAGAAGAATGAAGAAAAAGACACACTTAGCCCAAAAAATTAAGGGGCCAAAAGAGCCCCAGCCCCCATGACCCTGAGACCAGAAGAAATAGAGTTCTTGAAAGTAGGGAGTGGGAGATGCAAATAACAGCAAGGTTCAAATCCATTTAGAGGTACCTAGAAAGAGATTTGTGGCTACTTTTTTTTTTTTTAATCAACCCATTGAAAACCCTACAGCACACAGATCTACTTTGATACACATCGGCCACCATGAGTTAGAATCCAGTTAACTGGTTAATTGGAAAGGAGGCAATGTGGTTTCCAGAATTGCAGCGAACGATGAATTGTATGAGCCCATGAGTTGGCATGTGTGATCTTGGGCAGAACATTTAACCTTTCTGTTAAATCTTTCAGTTTTTTTCATTAGTAAAATGGGAATATAATTATTGCAATGCACATACAAAGAAAAATATCATGATTAAAGTCCTCATTTCTGCAACTGGTCATGTGGCCACAGCTGGTATTTAAAACTGCTGTCTTCCACCACCCATTGTGTATTGCCTTGTCGTCAGCACACACCACAGCTGGTTCTTTGCCTAGTGGGGTGACCCAAACGTTCATTCCTGAAGGGTCTGGGTCATAAGTAGTTCAAGTCAGAATTGGGTTGCTCTTTACCCTTGAGTTTAATCACTGTGCATGGTAGTAATAATAAGAGACATGCTAAGGAATCTTCTGAATTCCAGACATATTCTTCTTTAAATTCCATTATGGAATATCTGTCCTATTTTCCCTAGGTAATTAGGATCAATCACACCATCCAATACAGTAAATCCTTTTTTTGTGTGTTGATCCAGAGATATGAGGAGCCCAAAGTGACTGATGACATTCTTAAGTTCTAGTCCAATGGGATCACTGTAGAACTAAAACCTCCAGACCCAAAGAATGTAGAGTTGCAGGAGCAGGAGGCTCACTAAGAGCAATAGTGAGTGATATCATTACTATTTCCACCCCTTGGTTCCCAAACTTGTGAATCCTGGCTATTGGAGAATAGTACCATTTCTTGGATGCTAGTTTAGAGCATATATAGCCTCCTGAAGACCATTTCCCCAACCCTGCAAGATGTTGCCATTTAGCTGCTACAATTATGTCTTTATAAGGCTATTCCACCATTCTATCCAGCCATCTGCTTCAAGGTGATGGGGGAACAAGGTAAGACTAGTGACTTCGATGAACTCTATGAGCCTATTGTCCCTTGGTCTGAGGCAATGCTTTGTGGGATACCATGATGCTGGATGAGGCGTTCTGTAATCCATGGATGGTAGCTTTAGTAAAAGCATTGCTTGCAGAGAAGGGCCAATCTGTATCCAGAGAGTTTATTTTAGTAAGAACAAAAAGTTGCCCTTTCCATGATTGAAGTGTTCTGATGTTATTAATCTGCAAACAGGGTGCTTGCTGATCTCCCTGAGGAAAAGTCTCATATCCCAGACCCAGTTCTGGTTTCTGCTACTGTTAGATTAGGCACCTAGCAGTGACTGTAGCCAAGTCCATGCAGAAAATCCATCTCTGCCACCAAAGCCACATTTTTCACGACTGCAGTGGGCAGTGACAGGAGTGGTTGCAAAAAGAGGATAATTGATTTAAACAGAATGAGTCATCTTACACACTTGATTGGTAAACTCCTTTGCTGAGTAACCCTTTAGTGAACATTCTCCTAGGACACAAGTATCTCTGTGTTTTGACCCTTTCAGAGCGGTCTATTTACATACCTCATACCCTTTCCAAAAAAAATAAACAACCAGGTGCAGAGCTCAAATCTCTGCCCTCTGGGATGATTTCCCTTCACCACTGTCTTTCAGGGAGGGCCCAGAAAGGGGCTGTAGTGTTGCTGCTGTCCACTTTCCAGTGGTGCCTGTGTATCATGCAGGAACATCTTGAAACCAAGCATGAGTTGTCTCTTCCTCAGTCACCTGATCATCATGAAGCTACAGGTGCAGACTGGGAGAGGGAATGTTATGTGGAAGGAGTGGAGACCATGGACATTTGGGTCACTTCCTCATGCAGCTGACTTGTGTCTTCAAGCCTGATCTCATAGCATTTCCATTTAGTGATGGAGTGTTGCTGTGCACAACCAATTTTGTGACTTTGTAGTACAGACAGTACCCAGTTCATGAAGGGCGGCTCAAGGTGCATGCTGACTTGCCCTATACTTTCTAGTAAGGCCCAATAACAAACCAAAAGGTGTCTCTCAAAAAGAGAGTAGTTATTGGTAGAGGATAAGGAGCTCTGGTAGTATAGTGGTAATGAATCGGGCTGTTAACCTCAAGGTCAGAAATTCAAAATTACCAGCCCTTCCACGGGAGAAAGATGAGACTTTCTGCTCCTGTAATGATTAACACCTGGAAACCCTATGCAGGGTCTCTATGAGTCGGAACCAACTCCACAGCACATAACCACTACCATCACTATCTGTAGAGGATGTCAGGGCTCTATCTCAAAATCCTAAGGGTCTGTGCTGTGATTCACCAATCAGGGCCTGCCAAAGACTCCAACCTGCATCTCTGTCTGCCACTGGCACGTCAAGCTCCACTGAATTAGCTGCATCACATGATCCATGTGGCAGAGCTGCATGCACAGCAACTGAAGTCTGTGGCAGAACCTTCTCTTAGTTCTGGGACCCACTCAAAACAATCTGTTGTGCAAGTTACTTACTAAATAGACCATAGAACTATAGCCAAATGAGGGATAGTATGTGCCTTCAAAATCTAAAGAGGCCCACCAGGCTTTGTGACTCCTTTTTAGTTGTGAACGAGGCCAGAAGCAATAGCTTTAATAGTACTATCTTGACATGTCCCTTACCACTGAACTCAAAGATCATTTCACTGAGGTGAAAGGCACCTGAATTTTTTTTCAAGTTGATTTCCCACCCTGTAGCTTGCAAACTGTCTGGTAATATAGTGGTTATGAGTAGGGCTGCTAATCTCAAGGTCAGTTGTTCGAAACTACCAGCGGTTCCATGAGAGAATGATTTACAGCTTCGGAAACCCTATATAGGGTAGCTATGAGTCGGAACCAACTCGATGGCACATAACAACTAGCAGCATGCAAATAAGGCAGCTGTGGTAGCATAGTGGATTATGAACTGGACTGCTAAATGCAAGGTCAGTAGTTTGAATCTACCATTCACTTCATTGGAGAAAGACAAGCTTTACAGCCTTGAAAACGCTATACATGCCTGCTATGACTTGGAACTGACTCAGTGGTGTACAACCACTAACACTACCAGTATGAAGATAATGGCTGGGAAATTAATCCAATGAAAATTCAGGTGCCTTCTACCTCTTGTTGTTAAGTGCTGTCGAGTCGGCTCAGACCCCTAGTGACCCTGTATAGAGTTTCCGAGGAGCAGCTGGTAAGCTTGAACCACTGACCTTGCAGTTCAAATGACTTTGCAGTTTGGCGCATTAACCCACAGCGCCACACCAGGACTCCTGTCTCTAGCACACAGATAATGGTGTCCGGGTGTAGGATAAGTACTGAACTGCTAATCATAAGGTTATTAGTTCAAACCCACAAGCTACTTTGTGGAAACCCTATGCAGGGTTGCAAAGAGTTAAGACTGATTCAATGACACTTAACAACAACAACAACAACAGCATCCAGATAAGGGGGCCCTTGTAGCATAGTGAATTATGCATTGGATTGCTAACTGCAAGTTCAGCAGCTTGAATTCACCAGCTGTTCCATAGGAGAAAGATGAGTCATTCTGTTCCCAGAAATCCTAAGCAGGGTCGCTGTGAGGCTGAACTAACTCAACTGCACACAGAAGCAGCATACAGATATTTCACTATGTCTAGCAGTGTAGTTCAAGCTCACCAGCTGCTCCTCAGAAACCCTATACAGGGTCTCTATGGGTTGGAACCGACTTGACAGCACTTAACAACAACAACAAAAGTACTGTAGTGGTTATGAGTCGGGCTGTGAACCTTAAGGTCAGCAGTTCGAAACTACCAACCGCTCCGTGGGAGAAAGATGAGACTTTCTGCTCCTGTAAAGATTTACAGCCTTGGAAACCCTGTAGAGGATTGCTATGGGTTGGAACTGACTCCACGGCACTTAACAACAACAATAATAAGTAAAATTGTAGCTAGGTGTTTTAATTCAATGAGTGCAGTTCTCACCTTGAAATCGGACTTATATAAAAATAACAATCACAGTCTTGGTGTGGCACTGTAGTATAAGCACTTGAATGCAAAGTCAGTGTGAACCATAAGGTCGGTGGTTCAAAATCACTAGCCACTCGTCAGACACCGTATACAGGGTCACTATGAGTTGTAACCAACTTGACAGCAGTTAACAACAGCAGACTAATTGATAAGCCTTCCTTATTAGGTCCCATCAGCCTAATGCCATCAACGTAATGAACTAATGTGATATCTTGAGGCGGGAAAAGGTGATCAAGGTCTCTGTACACTAAATTATGACATAGAGCTAGAGAGTTTATATACCTCTAAGGGAGTTCTGGTGTGGCACTGTGGGTTGATGTGTTGGACTACAAAGTTAGTTTGAACCACAAGGACAGAGGTTCAAGCTCACCGGTTGTACCTCTAAAACCCTCTACAGGGTTTCTGTGGGTCGAAACTTGCTCAACGACACTTAACAACAATACAGTAGGACAGTGAAGATTTATTGTTGGCCTTGCCACTTGAAGGCAAGTTGCTTCTGGTAGCACTTGTAAACCTGAATTGAGAAAAAGGCATTTGCCAGACCAGTAGCTGCATACCAATACTAGGAGATGTATTTATTACTTTGCTTAAGCAATGAAGCCCTATCTGGAACAATAGCTGCAATTGGAGTCCCTACCAGGCTAAGTTTATGATAATCCACTGTCATTCTCCAAGATCCCTTCTAATTTTTTGCACAGGTCAGATAAGCTAGTTAAATGGGATGTGTTGGGAATCACTACCCTTGTATCCTTCAATTCCTTAATGGGGGAACTAACCTCTGCAGTCCTTCCAGGAGTGTGATATTGCTTTTGGTTTACTGTTTGCCTACTTAGAGGCAGTTCTAATGGCTTCCACTTGGCATTTTCAACCATATACCATATTTCAGGAATCCAATGTGGGGATACTGCCTGTTGCTGAGTATTTCTATTCTGATGATGCATTCTGGAACTGGGGAAATATATACACGATGAATTCAGGGACCCACTAGAACTCCTTTGACTACCTCCATTAATAACTTGACCTCCATAAGTCTCCTGACTGGTGAGCTACAGTGAAATTTTGGGTCTCCAGGAATTCGTATCCATTGAGAGCCAGTGTCCAGTAATCCACTAAAAGTCTGATTACTTCCTTTTCCCCACTGCATAGTCATTCTTGTAAAATGTCACAGATCCCTTTGGAGACGGCTGGGAGAAAGACTAACAGTATAAATTTCTGGTAGTGAAGTGGGGTCCTTCCTCAAGGGGTGTGGCTCTGTAAGCTGGTTCAAGTCTTGGAGTTGATTGGAAAGCCACGACTATCTATTCTGGTGATATAAGTTAGACTGACATTCACCTGGCCTAGAATTCTTCCATGTGTATAGATCAAGTCAATAGTTAGCAATTTTCTATCTATTTCATTGTTAGAGACATTCTGCATAAATAGATAACGCCAAAAGTCAACGTGAATTAGACTACTTTGGTTTCTACTTTGATTCTACTGTCCATTACAGTAACCATGTCCACCTTGTCTTCATTGATTAAGTGCTGCCACTTGGTTCCTTCCACCAAGAGGTCCCATCCATCTGATTGTAGTTAGGTGTTTTAATTCAATTAGGACAGTTCCCACCTTGAAGTCTGACTTACATAAAATAACAATCACAGTAGTCTCCAAGGAGGCTACTTCAGGTTCTATTGTATACCACATCACAATCCAGGCTTTAGTGAACTGACCAAATAAATTGTGAGATTTTCTCCTAACCTCTTGAACTGAAACACTGAATGAAGAATCTCTGTGGTCATTGCAGTGAGTTATCAAACACAGCTGAATAGAGAGGGCTGTGGGAGGAATGGTTATTGCTTCATATTTTTGCAAGGCCCCACCAACTGCAAGGAGCTCTGGTAGTGCAGTGGTTACAAATTGGGCTGCAAACCACAAGGTCAGCAGTTTGAAACTACCAGCTGTTCTGTGGGAGAAAGATGAGGCTTTCTGCTCCCGTAAAGATTTATAGCCTCGGAAACCCTGTACAGGGTCGCTATGAGTCAGAACCGACTCCACGGCACATCACCACCACCACCAACTTCTCATCATCACAAAATGCAAGAACATATCAAACACAGGCTCACCAGAACCTTGCTTCTCTCTAATACATGATCCACTAGTGGGGATACATTGCATGTTAATATAGAAACATCATGCCCTGATTAGCAGCATCCTTGACCGCTTTACCAAGAAGGCAGAGTTATCAATGCCTTAAACATTAGTCAGACTTGAGAAATGATTTAGAAACGCATCCTTATAATTTTGATTCTCTAGAACCACTCTCGGTACCAAGAGTCTTAGGCTGGAATCTTTGGAAAAGCAAAACAAGTGAAGCTCATATATATGTATAAAGATAGGTTTGTATGAAGGAAATGACTCACACAGTTGTACCATGGGTCAAGTGTCAGTATGGAGGCTTCTGATTCACATACCTGTACGACCGATGAATCCGAATTGGCAGGTCAAATAGCTGACAGGTTGAACAGATACTATGCCAGACTGCTGATAACATGACCAGCAAGCAATAGAGTAGGCCACTGACTCAAGATCCAAAAACTGGAGGTTGGATGATGAGTCAGACGCAGATTCCAGACCCAGCAAAAAGCAGCAAGCTTTGCCCAAGTGTTCAATATATTGGAAGCATCCCCTGCCCCAAGGAAATTTCCTTTCAATTGATTGCTCATAGAAGATATCATGGGGGATTTGTACACCTTAATTGCCAAACCACATCCTGACCCAGAGAAGTTGACAAATTTCTTTAGCTCCTAGTATGTACAAGCCATGCGTGTAATGAAAATAAACAGAATCAGTCTTGTCCTCATACAGTTCATATTCTAGTTTGTTGTTGTTAAGTGCCATTGAATCAGTTCCCACCCATAGTGACCCTGTATAGTGTTTTTGAGGAGCAGCTGGTGGTTTTGAACCACTGACCTTGCACTTCAAATTGACCTTGTGAAACAGCACATTATCCTGCAGCACCATTAGGTGGTATTTACATATGAATTTTATGGCTTCATTAATCATACGTTGTTAACATTAATGTGCAATAAAACATTGTATAATATGTTTATTTTACTGTGTCTTGATTATTCCATTTCACTTTGTATGAGTACAGAAAGTAAAGAATGATATTTAAACTATGGGAGGAAATGCAATAGAAAACAAATGTTTTGTTGTGATCTGAGTGAACATCTATAATGGATCATCAGTTTCACATTCAACAAATCATATACTTGGTTTCATTACAATGACTGCAGTCACCTCCATCCATCATCAGTTATCCCACTTCCTCTTTAGGACTCTTGTCCTCATTCAACCTTCTTTTCCAATTCTTTGAACTTTGTCCTTAGGCAAAGGCTGTCCTCTTAATCCTAAATGGTTGGCCATTCCATTGTGTGCAAACCTCACTAGTGTTGTCCCTCCCATGTACCCATGTACTGCTTGACTGAAACTGAGCCATGAGGGTAATCTCAGTTTCAGACCCAAAGGGTGATCAAGGCCCATAGGCTTGGGTTCCTCTAGTCCCTTTCTGACCAGTAAATGTGGTCTGTTTTTTAAATACAATTTGGAGTTTTGTCTCACATTTCTCCCACTCGATCCAGGTCCTTCTAATGTAACAGTTGCTAGTGGGAAATGCGAATCATCAGGTTTTTCTGGTTTCGGGGTTGTGGAAACTGGTGTTTACATGTCCAATTAGTCCATTGAACTAATTATAAGTGTCTTCAGATTTTACCACTTTTCTTTCCTCCACTCAGGGAGAGACTAATAGTTTCACATTATTTGGGTGCTTATGAGCTTTTAGATTCTAGACATTACTCACAAAAGTAGGATGTAGAACATTGTCTTTGTGGACTATGCTATGCCAATTGACCTTGGTATCCCATGAGATTATGGTCCTAAGCCCTCAGGACCAGCATCTCATTCTCTTAAGGGGTTTGGTAATGTCAAAGAAGTTTTCCATAGTTTTGTCCTTGTATGCTGCACCATATTCATGAATCTGTTTGTATCAAAGGTACAAATGTACCCATGCACAAATATCTTGTCAAACCTTTATATATCTGTGGGTAGATTCCTATTTCCCCTCCCATATTCATTCATCCTGTGTATATGTGCATGTATTTACCTGTAGGTTGCTATTATTCTGTATAACAACATTCACTTCTATTTCCATTAACTCACACATTTCTCACTGTCTTCTACTTTCATCATTCCCATGCCGTCGTCTGTGTTGTATAGTGCCTTCCCCATCACACAAGTTAACTTATGACTACCCTTTAGCCAGTAAATTATTCTCTCTTCCCTCTCACTCCTAGTAACCATCAAAGAATGTTTCTTTTAGCATGGAAATATTTTCTTAAATTTTTACAATACTGATCTCATGCAATATTTTTCCTTTGGTGACTGACTAATTTTACTCAGCATAATATCCTCCATGTTCATTTGTGCTATGAGGTTTTTTCACAGATTCATTGTTGTTATTCAATTTTAAAATTTAAAATATCCTGAGGCTTGCTTTATGACCTAACATATGATATATTCTGGAGAATGTTCCATTGGCACTGGAAGACAATATTTACTGTTGTTGGGTTGAGTGTTCGGTATGTTTGTGAGGTCAAGGTGATTGATTGCATTGTTTTTGTTGAGTTTCTTACTAGTTCTGTCCTTCATCGACCATGGTGTTATTTGACGCTACAGGTTAATGCACTGGACTACAAAGTAAAGAAATGTTAAGAGGAATGAAAGAAGAGAGGTGGGGGAAGAGTAACAGAAGAAAATAAAAACAAAATCAGAAATAGAAAGGATAAAAATCAAGGGAACACCCATTCCCTCTCTACACAAGGTTGATAGGGATAGGCAACTTAGACACTGGCTACCTAAAATGGGGTGGAGGGTGGCTGTAAAAGCACAAAGTGACTGGCTTACAAGTTTTCAAGAAGTAGTTTCGATTCAGAGTGTGCGGAGAAACGTAGAATCCTCATTGAGTGCTTTTCATCCTGTCTAGACAGGTCTGGTGAAAGGAGATGGGGACAAGATTCTCGTGATTAGTTGAATCATGACTAATTACAATTGTTGCAACTGTAAAGGTAAAAGTATGGTAGCAAAAAGGAGTGAGTGGTTGATCTTACAGTTCCAGAGCAGAGGACCATGGGCCCATCAAGGGAGAAATAGCAAAGTCAAGTGTAGGACCCTACCCAGAGAAGCAGCAATGCCAGAGATGGAGGCAGAGATTATGATATGGAGAGACAGAGCAGCTGAGGATTCTAGGCTCATGGAGGGAGAGGGGATGTGTGCTGGCAGCTGGGAGGCAGGGTGTGCCCTTTGGCTGTTTGAATGATTATATATTTCTGAGTGTTCTGGTGCATATATATATAAAAAAAAATCCCCAAACAAAAAACAACCAGAAGGAACAGAAGCAATACTGTTGAATGATGAAGCATGCAGAGGGTTGTAATCATTGCAATGAAATGAACTGATGTTCCTCCATGTGAACTATCACTCAATTCACAATAAAAACAAAAACAAGGGAATAGAAATGGACGAGGAGGAAGAAGAAAGAATAAACAAACTGAAAACACCCAGAGCAACTACCAGATCCAGAGAGGAAAAAAACTCTGGGGTGTTCCTATCAGGCAAGAAGTTCATGAGGTGGGTCAGGATTGGTTGAGACAGTGGAGTTCCTGGCTCTATGTGGAATTCTTACAAGCCTTTGTTTTGTCTGTGTTCAAAGCATGTGATCTGGAAATAGTCTGAGCAAGCCATTAAGGTAGCTGAGTTCTGTGTCTGACAGGATCTGATGCAGCTAGGGGCAAGGTGGCTGGTTATGAGAGTTCTTAGCTAATGAGTCAGATTGCAGAGTCATTTGAATTTCAAGGTCTGTGACTCAAGCTCACCAGCGGCTCCTTGGAAACCCTATACAGGGTCGTTATGGGTCATAATCGACTCGACAGCAATTAACAACAACAACAACTAGTCTGTGACTACCTTGTAAGTGCTAGAGGTTCTGTAGGTCTGGAACTGAGCTCACCTGAATCCCCTGACCACACCAGGGGAGTATGAGGAACAAGAAACAATTTTACCTTTTCCATTGCCAGTCACTCCAGTGTGCTTCTGCATTGGCATATCACCACCATCTGCCTCCAAAGTTGCTCGTAACAGTTCTAGATGGCTTTGTCATGTCTGGCCAGTGAACTGTCCCTCAGTCTGTCTCCTTACTTTGCCACCCATGCTCACCTTGTCCTCCCAGCAAGTATTCAGTTCACTTCTCTATCCATACCTCTGAGTGTTCCTGGATCATTCTCTGTGTCTGTTTCATTTGGTCTCCGGGTGTTTATTGTCAGGGGATGTATAGTATATCTGCCTAGTCTGCCATATTCCTGGAAGTCCCTGAAAACTGCATTCAACTTCATTTGTTTTCCTTCTTAACCTCTCAATCTAATGGAATGCAGGTCCTAGTAGAAACTATCCCTTGATGTTTTAACTCAAATCTGTTTTCATCAACTACACATTTCTATAAGGATTTGCTATGGAAATTGCTAGAGCATAAAAGTAGAAACAATATCAAAATATCATCAGGAAATAAAATGTATTTACTGAGGTAGATATAAAAGTACAGTAAAGAACTTCATCATCTCTTAGGGACATGTTTGACTTAATAAAGCATAATTCTAATTAATTCATCAAAAAAAAATGGAGCCCTGGTGTGGCACTGTGGGTTAATGTGCTGGACTGTATGGACTGTTTGAACTTCAAGGTTGGCTGTTCAAGCTCACCAGCTGCTTCTTGGAAACCCTATTCAGTGTCACTATGAATATGAACTGACTCGATGGCACTAAACAACAATAAGAAGTAAACAAACATTAAAAACATGTGATACACAGTCTGAAACTCAAACTTTAATTAACGTAAACTTTAATTTCTCTACCATTTTCCTCTTAAATCCACCTTCCCTAGTTGGAAATGTTTGCTGATTTTGTTTTACAGAAATGATCTTTTTTTTTCTTGTTGAAATTTATTGCTTCACTTATGAGTTTAGAATAGTAGTTCATTTCATTGTGTGTTCCCAACAGAGATTCTTACTGTCATCGTAGAAAAGGGCAAACAATTATGGTGATGTAAAATGATGGAATGTTTCCTTTGGCTATGGCTGCAGTTTCAGGGGAAGATTAATGAATTTCTTCTTTGAGTAGTATAAATAATGATCCTGTCTAATTCCCCCTCTACTTTCTACTACTTGCATTCTCCCTCTGCTCTTTATTGGACATTGGCTTACCAATCACATTATCATATAAGCACTTTCTTCTTCTTCCTCCTCTCATACCATCCCCTTGTTTTTTAAGCTTTCTATCTCTGAATTTATTTTTTCTTTACTTCTGTTACTCTTGTACCCCTTCCTCCTCTTCTTTCATTACCTAACATTTCTTTGCTATTCTCTAGTTCATTTCTCTTTTTATCTGGAAATGCTCCTTTTATAGCGCATGAAAACTGAAAACTTTGACAATGGCAGCAGGCATCTGGAGGAAAAGACACACCCCTTACCTGATATTAACAGGCCAGTCTCCTAAGAACTCCATGACTGCAAAAATGATTTGTGATGCCAGTTTCCTGAATTTATTTGGGACTCTTCCCACAATCTCAGAAGATGTAGATTTTGTGAAACATTTCCAAGTCAGCCAAAAGATTGTATTCATCCCATCTATATGATTATTGAAGAAATGGGTACCTTACCAAATGGAGTCAGTCAGAGTCTCAACCAGTGGAATATTTTTATAAGTTCAAAGCAAAGCAGGCTATCTTCCTCCCACCAGAAGAGATTATGAATTCAGTTGGTGTGAACATTACTGGCATTTAACATGAGAACACAAGAAAAGAACCTGCAAGAAATGGGTCCAACAATGAGAAATAGGAGTTAAAAAATGGAAGGAGAGTACCCTGGAGTTCTGGTATCTGTTTTCTTGAACACCCAAATAAAAGCCCACCTGAAGCCTCCTGGGCTTTTCTATGATATGAACCAATACAAAACCATTGCAACCAATTCAATTCAGAGTTATGTGTAAGAGTAAGGTCCATAGGGTTTCCAAACTTGTAAGTATTTATAGAAGCTTCATCTTTCTCACTAGGATTTAATGCTTCAGGTTTGGATCAGATTTTCAGTTGCTTCAACAAAAACATTTTTGACTAATATGCTATAAAACACTAATAACATCTTGTCAGTTTCCTGTTTGAAAACACCCAAGTGGTTTCTACTGCAAGGCCAAGAGTTTAAACCCACCAGTTTCTCTGAGGGAGAAAGATGAAGCTATCGCTCTTGTAAAGATGTAGAGTCTTAGAAATCCTATAGAGTTGCTATGAGTATTAATCGACTTGGTAGCTTTGAGTTTGAATTGGGTAAGTGACTTCTAATTTTTTTCACAATAAATCCAAACTCCTAAGCTTGCCACTTATCACTTTTCTGTCATTTTATCCTACTGTGGTGGCTTGTGTGTTGTGAT
>NW_006408564.1:15758419-15760308 GCF_000296735.1 Chrysochloris asiatica
CAAATTTATACACCATCCACTAAAGCCAGTGATGATGAAATTGAAGGATTCCACCAACTTCTTCAGTCTGAAATTGATCAAATATGGAATCAGGATGCATCAATAAGTATTGGTGATTGGAATGTTAAAGTTGGAAACAAAGAGGAAGGGTCAGTAGTTGGAAAGTAGGCCTTGATAATAGAAACAATGCTGGAGATTGCTCGATAGAATTTTGAAAGACCAAAAACTTATTCATTGCAAATATTTCTTTTCAACAACATAAAAGGTGATGATACACTTGAATCTCACCAGATAGAATACACAACAATCAAGTCCACTACTTCTGAGGAAAGAGTTGATGGAGAAGCTCAATCACAGCAGGCAAAACAAGGCCAGAATAAGACTGGAAGAGACCACCAATTGCTCAAATACAAGTTTGTACTGAAGTTGAAGAAAGTTAAAACAAGTTCATAAGAGCGAACATAAGACTTTGAACATATCCCACCTGAATTTAGAGATCATCTCAAGAATAGAATTGATGTATTAGATAGTAATGGCCACAGACCAAAAGAATTGTGTGATGGCATCAAGAACATCATACATCAAAAAAGCAAAAGGTCATTTAAAAGACAGGAAAATAAGAAAAGAATAAAATGGATGTCAGCAGAGACTCTGAAAATTGTTCTTGAGCACAAAGAGGCAAATGCAACAGGAAGAAATAAGGAAGTAAAGGAGTTGAACAGAAAATTTCAAAGGGCAGCTTGAAAAGACAAAGTCAAATATTATAACGAAAAATGCAAAGGCTTGGAATTAGAAAACCAAAATGGAAGAGCCTGCTCAGATAATTCTCAAGCTAAAAGAACTGAAGAAAAAATTCAAACCTCATCTTAAAATATTGAAAGATTCTATCAGTAAAATATTGAAGGAAGCAGGAAGCATCAAAAGAAAATGGAAGGAATACACAGAATCACTCTGCCAAAAGAAATTGTTGATATTCAGTCCTTTAAAGAGGTAACAGATGATCAAGAATGATGTTATTGAAGAAAGAAGCCCAAAATGCACAGAAGGCATTAACAAAAAACAAGATTCCAGGAACTGACAGAATACAAATTGAAATATTTCAACAAAATGAGGAGATCCTAGAGGTACTCACTTATTTATACTAAGGAATTTTGAAGACAGCTACCTGACCAACTGATTGGAAGAGACCCATATTTGTGCCCATTCCAAAGAAAGGTGACCTAATGAAATGCAGAAGTAAAGAACAATATCATTGATATCACATATAAGTAAAATTTAGGTGAAGTTAATTCAAATACAATTGTAGCAGTACATTGACAGGGAGCTGCCAGAAATTCAAGTCAGAGGACCTAGAACTAAGGATATCACATGATGTCAGATGAATCTTGGCTGAAAGTAGAGCATATAAGAAAGATATTGACTTGTGCTTTATTGACTATGAAAAAGTATTAGACAGTGTGGGTTATAATAAGTTATGGATAATATTGCAAGGAATGGATATTCCAGAATATTTCAATGTGCTGATGGGGAACCTGTGCATAGACCAAGAAGCAGTTTGGACAGAACAAAGGGACACAGAATGATTTAAAATCAGGAAAGGTTTGTAGTAGGGTTATATCCTTTCACCATATTTATTCATTTTGCTGATTGAATCTAATGCTGAGCAAACATTCCAAGAAGTTGATAATATGAAGTAGAACATGACATTAGGATTTGAGGAAAACTCATTAACAGCCTGAGATATGCAGATAACACAACATTTCTTTCCGGAAGTGAAGATGACGTGAAATACTTACTGGTGAATATCAAAGATTACAACCTTCAATATGGATTGTACCTCAGTAGACAGAAAATAAAAATCCTCAAAAGCGGACCAATAAATAATATCA
>NW_006408564.1:15760833-15762211 GCF_000296735.1 Chrysochloris asiatica
GACTGGACAGTTGAGCATAAGGTCTCTGTGAGTTGAAACTGATTTGATGGCACCTAACAACAACAACAACAACAGCAAGCTTACCTCAAGATCAGACCCTTAGCTTCTTATTTCAGCGCCGACCACAAGTGCTGCTGAGTTGCTGAGTTGGACTCATAGTGACTCTGTATAGGGTATCCAATGAGTTACTGGTGGATTTGAACCACCGATCTTAAGGTTAGCAGTCCAGTGCTTATCCTGCAGTGCCACACCAGGACTCCATACTTTCCTTCTAGGAACACCCTTGGATTTCTCTAATGCACTTTTTTTTTTTTTTTGGAAACCTATGTGGCTTTGTATGTCATGTTCTCCATAAGGTTGTTGTGATGATTCTTGCGAGGTAATAGTTGTAAACTGTTTAATGGTTGTTGTTGTATGCTGTGGTTGAGCTGGCTCTAACTCATAGTAACTGCATGTACAGTTGAACAAAAATTGCCCATTCTTGTGCCATCTTCACAATAATTGATTTGCTCGAGTCCATTTTTGTAGTCACTACATATTTGGAGTGGGACTCATCTTCTAGCATGTGATTGGACAGTGTTCTGTTGTGATCTTCAGGGAGTTCATTGGTTAATTTTTGGAAGTAGATCACCAAGCCTTTCTTCCTAGTTTGTGTTTTATCTGGAAGTTCCACTGAAACTTGTTTACCATAGGTGACCTTATTGGTATTTGAAACAGTGGCATAGCTTTCAGCATTACAGACACATGCAAGCTACCACAGTATGACATACAGACATATGAGTAGAAGTGGTTGGTAGTTTCTCCCTAAGTGTTTATTGAATGGGAAAAAAAAAAAGGAATTTTCTAAGGTCTTGGATGATTGGTGTGATAAGTTAAGTGCATTATGAATAGTATTTGCTTTTTGAGAACACATGTGCCAAACCCCATGTTAGTGATTTTACTCTAGAATGATGAGAATGTTTATTTCTCATTAATCAAACATGCTCTCACCTTGAAAGGGAGAGACAACCAACAAGCTTCCTTGACCCCAGAGAGAACAATATCTGTTCTACTTCTTAGTTTTTGAATATTTATTCAGTTTTATTTTATTCTGAAAGCTTACACAGCAAGTTAGATACCCATCCGAAAATTCATACACAAATTGTTCCATGACATTGGGTACAGTCCCCCCAATGTGTCAGCACCCTTACCTTTTCTATCCTGCCTGCCCTGTTGCCATCCATCCATTTCCCTCCCTCCTCCTTGCCTTCTCATCTTTGCTTTTATGTAAATATTGACCATATAATCTCATATAGTTGATTGTTTAAAGGAGCACATTCCTTGTGGGTATTATAGTTTATTTTACAGGCTAATCTAGTATTTAAGGAGCTCTGGTAGC
>NW_006408564.1:15762311-15771251 GCF_000296735.1 Chrysochloris asiatica
GCTCCGCGGGAGAAAGATGAGGCTTTCTACTCCCGTAAAGATTTACACCCTCGGAAACCCTTTACAGGGTCGCTATGGGTCGGAACCGACTCGATGGCACACAACAACAACAACAACAACAACAATCTAGTATTTGGCCAACTGGTGACCTCCTGGAGTGAGGTATTTTATTTAGTAAGTTCTGCTCTTTGTTTCAGAAATCTTGTGTATTAGTGGATTTGTAAAATGAGTTTTCCATACTGCATTTGTTTGCTTTTAAAAAAATTAAGCTCACTGCTGTCGAGGCAATTCTGACTCTACAGGAACCTTATAGGACAGAGCAGAAGGCCCCATAGTATTTCCAAGGAAAGCTCGAGGATGCAGTCTGCCTCCCCTTTCTCTCCTTGAGTGGCCGGGAGGTTCAAACCACCAACCTTCTGATTGGCAGTCAAGCGCTTTATTCTTTGTGCCACCAAAGCCCCTCACCCAGAATCTGTTTCTAACTGACTTCACTGTACTCTCTGTTTAGGCCATTTCCAAAGAAGGTCTGTGCCCCAAACTGTATACTTCAGTGAGGAGGACCCCACTGAACTGGTTGTGGGTGAATAGGGTTTTAAAATTCAATTCTTATCTTCTAGGGATCTAGAAGCATGGCCTCATGACACTAAATGTATGTTAATGTAGTGTTTGCTAAGAGCGGAAGGGTGGTATAGTAGTTAGGATGTGGACTCACAGTTGCACTGTTCCATATAATAGCCACAAGCCTCAGGTGGTCTCTGAGCTCTTGAAATGTGACATGTGGGACTGAGGAACTGGATTTAAAATTTTTTGTTTAATATGGATTAAAATTTAATTTTAAATACAAATACTCTGCCCAGTTATTGAAAAGCTTTTCAATGTATTTGAAATAATTTGAGTTTGTATGTATTCTTTTTCAAATGTAAATTTAAAAATTTAAATACAGATTAGATATTTTCAGTGACTATTATTATTCTATAAGTATGAAAATACATGCTGGATTTCAGAGCTTAGCATAAAAAAAGAAAACTAATTTATTAGTAATCTTTGCACTTATTCCATGCTGAAATGGTAACATTTTGGCTCTATTGGGTTAAATAGAAAATGAATGTCATCTATCTCTATTTGCTTTTTAAAATGTGATCACTAGGAAACTTAAAATTACATATGTGGTCCAAATTCTATTGGACAGTGCTATTCAAAAGTAAGACTCATCTAATTAAAGTCTTAGCTCATACAAGTTGTGTGATCTTAGGCAAATTACTTTACCTTTGTAGGCAGAATGAGGCTTATAATAATAATATTCATTGTTTCCTCCTATTTTAAAAAAAGGTTACATGAGATAATAAGTATCATGGCTTTGCATAATGCCTGGCACAATAATGATGCAACAAATATTAGCTCAGTTTGTCATACAGTGGTGTTTTGTTTCTAATGCTGGAAGCTATGCCACTTACATTTTAAATGCCGTCAAAGTCATCCATGACGGACAGGTTTCAGTGAAGTTTCCAGACTAAGACAGACTAGGAAGGAGAGGTGAAACATTTCCGAGTAGCTAGCCCACTGAAAGAAAGCCTTCTGAATAGCAGCAGAACATTATCTGATACAGTTCCAGAAGATCAGTCCCTCAGGTTAAAAGGCACTTGAACTATGACTGGGGAAGAGCTGCCTTCTGAAAGCAGAACTGACCTTAATGACATGGATTGAGCAAAGATTTCAGGACCTTAGTCTTGTGATGGGAGACAACTCAAATGAGAAGAAACAGCTGCAACATCCATTAATAATCAGAATGGCATGTACAAACTATGAATCTAGGAAAATTAGAAGTCATCAAAAATGAAAATGGAACATATAAAAATCATTACCCTAAGCATTAATGAGCTGAAATGGATTGGGACTGACTGTTGTGAATCAATCATATTGCTTACTATGCTGGGGACAACAAATTGAAGAGGAATGGATTCACATTCATTGTCAAAAAGAGTATCTCAAGATTTATCTTGAAGCACAATGTTCTCTGTGATAGGATAATATCCATATTCCTATAAGGAAGTCCAGTTATACCATTATTACTCAAATTTATGCACTAATCACTAAAGCCAGTGAGGATGAAACTAAAGAATTCTACCAACTGCTTCAGTCTGAAATCAATCAAACATGCAATCAAGATGTATTGATAATTACTGGTGATGGGAATTCAAAGGTTTGAAACAAAGAGGAAGGAAAATATAGCTTTGGTAGTAGAAACGATGCTGGAAATCACTAGATAGAATTTTGCAAGACCAACGACTTATTAATTGCAAATACCTTTTTTTCAACAACAAAAATGACAATTTTATATTGGGACTTTACCAGATGGTAATCAAATTTACAACGTCTTTGGGAAGAGAAGATGGAGATGTTCCATATCATTAGCCAAAATAAGGCCAAGGGCAGACTATGGAATGGATCATCAATGGCTCATATGCAAATTCAGGCTGAAGTTGATTAAAACAAGTCCATGAAAGCCAAAACATTACCTTAAATATATCCCACATGAATTTGGAGACCAACTCAAGTACAGATTTGATACACCATACACATACACATGGCAAATAACAAGGCACCAGGAATTGATGGAATAAAAATTGAATTCTTTCAAGAAAGTGAGGCGGCACAGGAGGCACTCACTCAGAATCTCTGCCAAGAAATTTGGAAGATAACTATCTGGCCGACTGATTGGAAGACATCCATATTTGTGCCCATTCCAAAGAGAGGTGACCCAATGGAATGCAGAAATCATCGGACAATTTCTTTGATATCCCATGTGAGTAAAGTTTTGCTAAAGGTAATACAGAAATGGCTACAAGCATACATTGATAGAGAACTTCCAGAGGTTCAAGCTGGATTCAGAAGAGGCTGTGGAACGAGGGATACCATTGCTGTTGTCTGATGGATCTTGGCTGAAAGCAGAGAATATCAGAAAGATGTTTACCTGTGCTTTATTGACTATGCATAGGCTTTTGATTGTGTGGATCATGACAAGCTATGGACAGCATTGTGAAGTATGAATATTCCAGAACACTTAATTGTGCTTATGAGGAATCTGTACATGGACCAAGAAGCAGTTGTTTGAACAGAACATGGGAACACTGAATGGTTTAAAATTTTAAAAAGGTGTGCGACAAGGTTGTATTTTGTTTATCATACTTATTCAACCTGTATGCTGAGCAAATAATACGAGAAGCTGGGTTCTATAAAGAAAAACGTGGCATCAGGAATGGAGGAAGACTCATTAACAACTTGCGCTATGCAGATGATACAACCTTGCTTGCTGAAAGTGAAGAGGACTTAAAACATTTACTGATGAAGATCAAAGACCACAACTTTCAGTATGGATTATATCTCAATGTCAAGAAAACAAAAATCCTCACCACTGCGTCAATAAACAACATTCTTGATTCTTGGATCAACTATCAACACTCAGGGAAGCAGCAGTCAAAAAATCAAATGACATATTGCCTTAGGCAAATCTGCTGCACCAGACTTTTAAAAGTGTTGAAGAGCAAAGATGTCAGCTTGAGGACTAAGGTGTGCCTGAACCAAGCCATAGTATTTTCAATTACCTCATATACAAGTGAAAGCTGGACAGTGAATAAGGAAGACCATAGAAGAATTGATGCTTTTGAGTTATGGTGTTGGAGGAGAATATTGAAAGGTCCATTGGATGCCAGAAGAACCAATAGATCTGTTTTGGAAGCAGTGCAGCCAGAGTGCTCCTTGGAGACAAGATGGTCAAACTTCATCTCTCATACTTTGGATATATTGTCAGGAGGGACCAGTCTTTGGAGAAGGATATCATGTTTGGTAAGGTGGAGGCTCAGAGAAAAAGAGGAAGACCCCTCCCAAAGAGATGGATTGGCCAAGTAGCAGCATCAGTGGACTCAAGCGTGCCAACAGTAGTGAGTTTGGTCCAGGATCGGGTAGTGTTTCATTCTGCTGTACATTAGGTTGCTTTGGGTTGGTCCTGACTCGATGGCACCTAACAACAACAACAACAACAACATCAGCAAAATCCTGAATGACATAGGAAACATCAAAAGAAAATAAAAGGAACACACAGTCATAATACCAAAAAGAATTGTTCAATATTCAACCACTGCAAGAGGCAGCATATGATCAAGAATAGATGGTATTGAAGGAAGAAATCAAAGCTGCACTGAAGTTGTTGGTGAATAACTAGCCTCCATGAACTGACAGAATACAAACTGAATTATTTCAACAAACGGATGCAGTACTAGAAGTGCTTTCATGTCTATGTCAAGAAATATAGAAGACAGCTACATGACCAACTGATTTGAAGAGATCTGTATTTGTGCCCATTCTAAGGAAAGGTGACCTAAGAGAATGTGGAAATAATCAAACATTATAATTAATATAACCTGCAAATAAAATTTTGCTGACGATAATTAAAAAACAATTGCAGAAATATATCAACAGGGAACTTCCAGAAATCAAGTGGATTCAGAAGAGGATGTGAAACTAGAACTATCACTGCTGCCAGAAAGCAGAGAATACCAGAATTTTCCATGCTTTTTTTTTTTTTTGACTGTGTAAAGTCATTTGATGGTGTGGATCATAACAAATTATGGACAACATAGCAAAGAATGGGAATGCCAGAACACTTAATTGTGCTCGTGAGATGCCTGTATATAGACCAAGAAGTAGTTGGTAGAGAACAAAACAAGGGGATATTGGCTAGTTTAAAATCAGGAAAGGTGTGTGCCAGGTTTGGATCCTTTCAGAATACTTATTCCATTTGTATGCTGAGCAAATAATCAGAAACTGGATTATATGAAGCAGAATGTCACATCGGGATTAGAGACAGACTCATTAACAACCTGTGTTATGCCAATGATACAACCTGGCTTGTTAAAAACAAAGAGCTTTTAAAATATTTATTGATGTATATCAAAGATTATAGACTTCAATATGATTTTCACCTCAATGTAAAGAAATAGAAAATCCTCACAGCCAATAAATAATACCAGGGTAAACAGGATAGAGTTTGAAGTTACCAAACATTTAATTTTTCTTGGATCCAGAATCAACACTCATGAAAGCATCAGTCAAGACATAACACACCATATTGCTTTAGGCAAGTCTGTTGCCAAAGACCTCTTTGAAGTGTTGTAGTGAAAAGATGTCTCTTTAAGGAGTAAGGTGCACCTGACCCAAGTTGTAGTATTTTCAATTGCCTTATATACATGTGAATGTTGGATAATGAATAAGCAAGACTGTGGAACAATGGATGTATTTGAGTTATGGTGTTGGAGAAGAATATTAAAGATGCCATGGACTGCCAGAAGAACAAATAAATCTGTCTTGGAAGGAGTATGGTCAGAATGCTCCTTAGAAACAAAGATGGTGAGACTTTGTGTCTTGTACTTTGGGCATGTTGTCAGTAGTGACCGGTCCCTGGAGAAGGACATCATGTATGGAAAAGTGGAGGGTAATGAAAAAGCAGAAGACCTCCAACAAGATAGATTGACACTGTGGCAGCATCAAATGGTTCAAACATAACAACAATTGTGAGGATGATGCAGGACCAGGCATGTTTCATTCTATTGTGCTATGAGTTCAAATCGACTTGAAGGCATCTAACAACAGTGAACTCCTAGTGTGGCTCTGTAGGATTTGCAGTGTACTGCAAACCACAAGGTTGGCAGTTCAAACCCACCAGCTGCTCCTTGGTGTATACATACATATATATAGTTGCTTGCTATGAGCCAGAAACGACTCGATGGCATTTAACAACAACAATGCATTTAATTTGTACCTACAAGCATTGCATTGCATATTTATTATCTATGCCATATTTCTTGGAGGGACCTATAAAGAAGGTAGAATCCTGGTGTCACGCTGTGGGCTAATATACTAGATTGCAAAGTCGCTTTGAATTGCAAGATCGGTGGTTCAAGTTCACAAGCTGCTCCTTGAAAACCCTATACAGGGTCACTGTGGGTCTGAATTGACTCTACAGCACTTAACAACAAATAACATCAAGAAGGTGTAACTGTATTTTCCATTCCACATTTCCAACATATTAGTAAAATTCTTCAGGTTTGCTTTAGAACCAACCAGTCAACATTAACCAAATAATAGTGAAATTGTGAGACTTGGTAGAAATTTTTTCTTTCTTTTTTAAAGAATGAGGTAATTTATTAATCTAACATCATTTGTTCTAATGTTTCCTGTTGGCACTGCTACCTGCCGGTGAGTCTGTCGGGATCTCTCAGACACTGAGGGACCAGCTTGAGTCAGTTCTGACCCATAGCGACCCTGTATAGGGCTTCCAAGGGGCAGCTGGTGATCTTGACCACCGACCTTGTAGTTCAAACTGAGTTTGCAGTATGGCACATTCGCCCACAGAGCCACACCAGGACATAATAGAATACTAATGTTGTTGTTGTTGTTGTTATGCACTGTGTAGTTGGTTCTGACTCACAGCAATCCTGTACAGGGTTTCTGAGGCTGTAAATCTTTACGGGAACAGAAAGCCTCGTCTTTCTTCCGCGGAACAGTTGGTAGTTTCGAACTGCTGACCATAAGATTAGCAGCCCGATTTGTAACCGCTACGCTACCACTAAAAGGAACAGCCAGGCACAGTTTCTTTTAGTTTATAAATATTAACTAATTTGATACAACCCTATGCAGTTTTATCACAGCTTTTATTTTTTTGGCAGGGAATGTAATTCTACAAATGCAGGGTATTTAATGAACACAAATATCGTTTCTCATCCCTTCGGTGCTTAGAGTCTGCATTCAAGCAACCATCCTTAGAAGAAGGCATTCTCTGTCTGCTCTTGGGGAAGATCTTTGTCTCTTTTAGCTTCAGTTTCTTAGCAGTCTTCTTGTGGCATAAGGGTGCCTGTCTCCCTTTCTCTCTGCTTGTTTTAGCCTGTGCCTAGTCTGCTCTCTTGTAGCTCAAAAAAGATTGGGTTAAGACTTACTCTTCACTGATAGGCTTCGTTACCATAACAAAGAAATACAGTTTCCAAATGGGATTATATCTATAGGTTGTTGTTGTGTGTTTTTGAATAGTCTTGTTGTTTGTTGTTGTTGAGTATCCTGGAGTTGATTCCAACTTGTAGTAACCCTATGCACAACAGAACAAAACACTGCCTGTCTCTGTGCGTTGCTCACAATTGTTGCTATGTTTGAGCCTATTGCCTCTGCTACGGTGTAAATCTATCTCCTTAAGAATCTTTCTCTTTTTCGCTGACCTTCCACTTTACCAAGCATGATGTCCTGTCGACCTTATGTGACAAAATAGAACTGCCACATACAGATCCCTGTTGTTGTTTGGTCCTAAGTGCTGTTGAGTAAGTTCCATCTCATAGTGACCCATTATAGGGTTTCCGAGGAACAGCTGGTAGGTTTGAACCAGCGACCTTGTGGTTCACAGTCCAGTGCTGATCCTACAGCACCACACCTTAGGATGCAATATTTACAGAAGTAGATCTTTTTCCCTCAAGTAGCCGTTGATGGGTTCAAAGTGCTGACCTTTCAGTTAGTAACTGAGTTAGCATGACCAGGGCGCCTGCTAACAAGTATAGAGATTAATATTCTAAAATGTATTTTGAGGAGCAGGCCGCACAATTTGATCCACATTAGCAAGAGTGCTTAGACAACTGTCCTGTCCTATTGCCAGGCAGAATGCAAACCCAGACAGTATGTTTCAGTTGTCTTCTTACACCATGCCAGGTGCTAGGGTTACTGGGGAAAATGTGTTATACGGTCCCTGCCCTTGCAGAGCTTGGGATGTTTTTACAGATACACTTATAAAACAAATGAAATGTTTGTAACAATTAAGAGCTAATGTTTATTGTACACTTATGTGCATGCATTGTGTGAAGCTCAGGGTATATATCATCTCATGCTAGTGTTTAGACAAGCTAGAGGGGTCTATCATAAATGCTATGACGATGTGAGGAATAATATGCTGTTTTGTTGACAAGTGCTATAGAGTCAGTTCCGACTTATAGTGACCTTATGTACAACAGAGCAAAACACTCACTGCCCAATCCTGCTTTATCCTCACAATAGTTGGTAAGGTTGAGTCCATTGCTGCTGCCACTGTGCCAATCCGTGTCTTTATGGGTCTTTTCCCTTTCGCTGACCCTCCTCTTTAACAAGAATAATATCCTTCTATGGGGACTGGTCTATGCTGATAATTTGTCTGATCTATGAGAGACAAAGTCTCACCATCTTTTTTTTAAGGAGCATTATGACTGTAATTCTTCTAACTCATGTTTGTTTGTTCTTCTGATAGTCCATGGTACTTTTAATATTCTCCTCCAACATCATGGACTCCTGGTGTGGCGCTGTGGGTTAATGCACTAGACTGCAAAGCCGTTTGAACTGCAAGGTCGGTGGTTCAAGCTCATCAGCTGCTCTTTGGAAACCCTATAGAGGGTCACCGTGGATTGGAACTGACTTGACGGCACTCAACAACAACAACAACTCCAATACCATAACTCAGATGCCTCAATTCTTCTACAGTTTTCGTTTTCCACTGCCCAGCATTCACATGCATATGGAGCTATTGAAAATACCATAACTGGGTCAGACATACCTTAGTCAGCAAGCTGGAGTTGTTGTACCTGAACACTTTAAAGAACTCTCGTGCACCAGATTTACCTAAATCATTATGTCTTTGGATTTCTTGACTGCTGCTTGCATAACTGTTGATAGTGGATCCCAGCAAAATGAAGTCTTTGACAACTTCTATTTCTTCACCATTTATCATGATATTATTTATTGGTCCAGGTGAGGATTTTTGCTTTGTTTACATTGAGGTGCAATCTATAATGAAGGCTGTGGTCATTGATCTTGATCAGTAAGTATTTTCAGTCCTCTTCACTTACAACAAGCAAGATTGTATCATCTGCCTATCACAGG
>NW_006408564.1:15772556-15773889 GCF_000296735.1 Chrysochloris asiatica
TCATGGACTTGTGTCACTTTTCTTCACCTTCAACTTGAACTGCGTATTAAGGAATTGGTGGTGTGTTCCACAATCTGCCCTGGCCTTGTTGTGGCTGATGATATTGAGCTTTTCCACCATCTCTTTTCACAGATGTAGTCAATTTGATATCTTTGTTGGCAACCTAGTGAAGTACATGTGTATGTAGTTTTATGTTATTTGAAAGAGGTATTTGCAATGAAGAAGTCATTGGTCTTGCAAAATTCTATCATGTGATTTCCAGCATTATTTCTATTACCAAGGGCATGTTTTCTAACTGCTGATCCTTCTTTTTTGTTTCCAACTTTTGCATTCCAGTCACGTTAATTATCAGTACATCTTGATGGCATGTTTGATAAATTTTAGACTGAAGAATTTGGTAGAAATCTTCAATTTCATTGTCACTAGCTTTGGTTGGTGAATAAAATTGAATAATAGTGGCATCAACTGGTCTCCCTTGTTGTTAAGTGCCGTCGAGTTGGTTCTGACCCAAAGCAACCCTGTATAGGGTGTCCAAGGAGCAACTAGTGAGGTTGAAACTGACTTTGCAGTCCATCTCATTAATCCACAGCACCACGCCAGGACTCTGGTATTTGTTTTAGGCATATGGATATTGTTCTATCACAGACAACATGATACTTCAAGATAGATCTTGAAATGTTCTTTTCAATGATGAATGTGACACCATTCATCTTCAATTTGTCATTCCCAGTGTAGTAAACTACAAGATTGTCAAATTCTAAATTGCCAGTATCAGTTTGTTTCAGCTCACTAATGCCTCTGATATCAATCTTTATGTGTTCCATTTCATTTTTGACAACTTCCAGTATTCCCAAATTCGTACTTTGTAATTCTATGTTCTGATTATTATTGGATGTTTGCAGCTGTTTCTCCTTATTTGGGTTGTTCCCTATCAACAAATGAATGTCCTGAAAGCTTTACTCCATTCATGTCATCATGGTCAACCGTACTTTGAGGAGGTAGTTCTTCCTCAGTTGTATTTTGAGTGTCTTCAGACCTGAGAGGCTCATCTTCAGGTACTATATCTGCAATATTTTGGTGCGATTCAGTATATTTTGATATTCTGGTGCTATCTCACAGTGTTTCACTACTGTTCTTAAGGTTTTCAGTGTCTAATCATTCAAAAGTAGTCTGCCTCGCTTTCTTCTTAGTCTGTCTTTGTCTGGAAGCTCAGCTGAAACCTTTCCACCTTGGACGTACCCTGCAGATACTTACAATACCCCTGGCGTAGCTTTCAGCATCGCAGTGACACACAAGCCACCATAGTGTGACAGACTGACATAGGAGTGGTGGG
>NW_006408564.1:15775368-15784675 GCF_000296735.1 Chrysochloris asiatica
TTAGTATGGTTTAAGTTGACGTATATGATTCTTTGATCAATGTCTGTCTCTCACCAAGTTTGCTTTTGCTCAACAGTGTATTCCCCATCTTCAAAATCTTTTAAATAAATGAATCAGAGGGTATTTTAGATTAATATTATTATTAGCCCAAAGTCATCACTATGTGTTCGCATTTACCTTTCCAACCCCAGAAGAAATAAAAATAAATTTTAGATTTTTGACTACTGAAATCTTCTCATAGGGCACTCAGAGTTGGCCTTACCTGCCTTTTAAAATAAATTATATTCATGCTGTTTTCTAAGTAATATACGTTATGCAAAGCACACAGCCAGATCTACGAATGAGTTTGTAAAATAGGCAATCTAAAAGTTTCTCTATGCTCTGAAGAAAAATGGCTGTCTTTAAAAATATAAATCACAGAACACTTCACATTGTTTTTCTATTTTTTTTATATAGTGAGTCAAATACATTATTTATAATTAGTGCCTTTTGATTTCTTCCTGCATGGCTTTTCTTTTTTTCTACTTTTCTTTGAAAATCTAAAAGATATTAAAATGTAATACGTTTTTTATTATACTGAGTGGGGGAAAAAAAAAGCCAGACAAAAGCGTACTCACTGCATAATTTAATTTTTATGAAATTTAAAAACATAAAATTTATCTCCTATGCTAGATGTCAAATGGTAGTTGCCTTTGGGAGGGAAGAGAGGGAGAAAGTTCCTGGGGCTTGTGATGCTGCTTCTTGACCTAGGTGCTAGTGACATGGGTGGGTTCAGGTTATAAAAACCCGTCAAGGACGATATTGAGAGAAGGAGGAGGAAGGAGAGAAAATGGCATCCGCGGATTACAGTACCTACAGCCAAGCCACAGCCCAGGGGGGCTACAGCACTTACACCGCCCAGCCCACTCAAGGATATGCACCAATCACCCAGGCATATGGGCAACAAAGTTATGGAAATTATGGACAACCCACGGATGTCAGCTATACCCAGGCTCAGACCACTGCAACCTATGGGCAGATGGCCTATGCAACTTCTTATGGACAGTCTCCTACTGGTTATAATACTCCAGCTGCCACACAGGCCTACAGCCTGCCTGTCCAGGGCTGTGGCGCTGGTGCTTAGGATACCACCACTGTTACAGTGACCACCACCCAGGCCTCCTATGCAGCTCAGTCTGCCTACGGCACTCAACCTGTTTATCCAACATATGGACAGCAGCCAGCAGCCACCACACCTGCAAGATCACAGGATGGTAGCAAGCCTGCTGAGACTAGTACAAGCCTCAGTCTAGTACAGCCCAAATTGGGGTATGGATGGAGTAACTACAGTTATCCTCAGGTTCCAAGGGAGCAAGCTTAAAGTCTCTGTTGCTCGGAAGAAGCCTCCCATGAACAGCATGTGGGGTGGAATGCCACCCCTTGAGGGCAGAGAGATGCCACCACCACCCTGAGGAGGTCTAGGGGGCCCAGGAGGTCCTGGGGGACCCATGGGTTGCATGGGAGGTTGTGCAGGAGACAGAGGTGGCTTCCCCTCAAAAGGACTCCGCAGCTCCCGAGGGAACCCATCTGGAGGAGGAAACGTCCAGTACTGAGCTGGGGCTGGCAGTGCCTGAATACGAGTTGTGGAAACCAGAACTTCGCCTGGAGAACAGAATGCCACTGGTGTAAGGCCCGTAAGCCCAAAGCCTTCCTCCCGCCACCCTTCCCGGCTCCGGGTGGTGACAGAGGCAGAGGTGACCCTGGTGGCAAGCAGGGCGGGAGAGGTGGCCTCATAGACCGAGGTGGTCTCGGTGGAATGTTCAGAAGGGGCCGTGGTGGAGACAGAGGTGGCTCCCGGGGTGGCCGAGACATGGACTGAGGTGGCTTTGGTGGAGGAAGATGAAGTGGTCCTGGGGACCCCCTAGGCCCTTTCTTTAACGGAGCAGATGGGAAGAAGAAGAGGTGGATGCGATGGATCTGGGAAAATGGATAAAGGCGAGCACCGTCAGGAGCGCAGAGACCCACCCTACTAGACGAGACACCCGCAGAGCTGCGTTCTACCAGATTTATTTTTTAAACCAGAAAATGTTTTGAATTTCTAATTCCATATTTATAATGTTGGTCACAACATTATGATTATTCCTTGTCTGTACTTTAGTATTTTTCACCATTTGTGGAGAAACATTAAAACAAGTTAAATTGTACTGTGCCGAGTTTTTATTTTGTTTTCCTGTTAAAGATAAGATGGTTGTTTAAGATTGTATTGTTTATTGATGTATTGCACTAGGCGACTCTGCTGCACAAGACCTCTTTAAAGTGTTGAAGAGCAAAGATGTCCATCTGAGGACATCTTAATTTAATTTAAAAAATTAATTAATTTTTTTTCTCCAACACCGTAACTCAGATATATCAATTCTACAGTTTTCCTTATTCATTGTCCAACTGTAACATGCATATTAGGTTATTGCACATATCATGGATTGGGGCAGATGCACTTTAGTCCTGTTAGAGGTGGATCCAACAAGATGGGTTGGCACAGTGGCAGAAGCATTGGACTCAAGAACAGCAGCAATTGTAAAGATGGAGTAGGATCAGGTGATATTCACTTTGTTATGCACAGGGTCATTATGGGTCAGAAATGACTTGATGGCACTTAACAGCAACAACAGTGCATAAGATCAAGTTTCCAAGTGTCTCATGACATCCATTTTGGTCTTTTCTTTCTTTCCTGTCTTTTTAATGACCTATTGCTTTCTTCATGCATGATGTTCTTGTTGTCATCCCACAAGTCTTCTTGTCTATGGTCATTACTGTCTAATGCATCAAATCTGTTCTTGAAGTGTCTCTAAATTCAGGTGGGATATACTTCAGGTCATATTTTGGCTGTCATGTACTTAATTTCTTCACTTTCTACATGATCTTGCATATTTTTGTCTGTTCAGTAGTCAGTCCCTGGCTTTGTTTTGACTGATGATATTCAGCTTTTCCATAATCTCTTTCTACAGATGTAGTCAATTTGATTCCTGTGTGTCTCCTTTTTATAAAAATCGCATGCACAGTCACCATTTATGTTGATGAAAAAGTTATTTGTGATGAATAGGTGTCCTGCTGTGGTTATTTACAATGAATTTATTTACAATAAATAGGTTATTTACAATACTGTAGGGTAATCACTGGACCAACCGCTAAACACAAGGTCAGTGGTTCAAATAAACCAGCCACTCTTCAGAAACCATAGACAGGGTCTCTATGAATTGGAAATGACTCAATGGCACACAACAATGAAAACAACAATGAGTAGCTATTTGGGGTTGCAAAATTCAATCGTGTGATCTGTGGCTCTTTTCTATCACCCACACCATATATTTCAACAACTGATTTTTCTTTCTTGTTTCTAACTTTTGTATTACAATCACTAGCAATTATCAATGCATCTTGATTGCATGTTTCATCAATTGCAGACCATCGAAGTTTATAAAAAAGTCTGCAGTTTGTTATCTTTGGCTTTAGTGGTTGGTTGTAAATCTGAATAATAGTCATGTTATCTGGTCTTACTAGATGTTGTTGCTGTTGTTAAGTCCCTATTGAGTTGGTTTTGATTCATAGTGACCCTGTATAGGGTTTCCAAAGGGCAGCTGGTGAGTGTGAATCACTGATCTTTTGGCTAGCATTCCAGTGTTTACCCTACAGCACCACACCAGGATTTCGGTCTTCCTAGTAGGCCTAAAGCTATTATTCTATCACTGACAGTGGTGTACTTCAGGATAAATCTTAAATTGTTCTTTTTCACAATGAATATGATGTAATTTATTTTCAATTTGCCATAGCATGGTTACGAGTCGAGCTGCTAACCTCAAGGTCAGCAGTTTGAAACTACCAGCTGGTCCACAGAAGAAAGACGAAGCTTTTTGCTCCCTTAAAGATTTACAGCCTCAGAAACCCTTTAAAGGATCTCTGTGAGTCAGAACTGACTCCACGCATACCAGTTTAGTAGATCATGTGATTGTACGATTCTATATGGCCCATGCCAGTCATTTCAGCTCACTAGTGCTTAGAATATTGATCTTTATGCATTCCATTTCATTTCTGATGACTTATAATTTTCTTAAATCCATACTTTATAGATTCCACATTCTCATTTTAAGTTGTTCCACATCAGCAAATGAAGATCCCCAAACCTTACTTCATCTACATCATTAAGGTTGATTCTCCTATGAAGAGGCAGCTCTTCCACATTTGCATTTTAAGTACCTTCCAACCTGAGGCACTCAGCCTCATCCTGCTAGTCATCCTACTACTCAGAAAACTCATCCTACTAGTCATAAGGTTTGTACTGACTATATATTTTTTGGAAGTAACTCTCCAGTTTCTTCTTTCTAGTCTGTCTTAGTCTAGAAGCTACCCTGAAACTACCCACTGTTGGTGAGCCAGCTACCACTTGAAATACTGGTGGGCACAGCTTTCAGCATCACAGTACCACCCAAGCCACCACAGTATGACAAACTAACAGATGAGCTGTAAATTTTATATCCTGGTGGTGGTTGGTTGTGTGCCGTGGAGTTCGTTCCTACTCATAGTGACCCTGTATGTGATTTCCAAGGCCGTAAATATTTATGGGAGCAGAAAGCCTCAACTTTCTTCTATGAACAGCTACCAGAGCTCCTTTTGTTCATATACTAGTATACTTTAAATACTACACTATACAGCTACACTAATACTATATATTGATTGGGAATGCATGTGTTGTTGTTATTAAGTGCCAGCCAGTTGGTTCCAAATCATAGCAACCATGTATAGGATTTCTGAGGAGTGGCTGGTCAGTTTGAATTGCCGATGTTGTGGTTCAAACTGACCCAGGGGTCCAGTGCTTTATCCCACAGTGCATGTGTAACAAAAAGGAATGCATGAAAAGGATAAGTGCTAAATTTACGATAGTGATTTACTTCTGGGAGAGAAGTACACAAGGGTGATTTCAGCTGTATTTATACACATGCCCAGGTACAAAATTTTTTGTTGTATCATTTCTATAAGGAGCTCTGATGCTATAGCTGTTAAATGCTTGGTTGCTAACAGAAAGGTTAGTTGTTTGAACACACTCAGAGGTTTTGAGGAAGGAGGACCTGATGGTTATGCTCCTATAAAGATTACAGCCTAGGAAAGTCTTATGGGAAAGTTCTACTCTGTCACATGGCGTGACTATGAGTAGGAATCCACTCAGTGGCATCTAATAACAGACCATTTATATACTTGTATATATTTATGATTTTCTCAATCTGGTTGTTACAGCTGAAGTTAATAGCTCTTATTCCTTTCACAGTTATTATAGATGTCCTACCATGTACCATTAAACCTGGGTAACATGGAGGCCTGGTGTGATGCTATAGAATAAGCACTGGACTGCTAACCACAAGGTTGGCAGTTCAAACCACCAGCACTCCTTGGAAACCCTGTACAGGGTCCCTGTGAATAAGAAGTGACTCAACATTATTTAACAATAGAAACCATGTCACAAAGGACCTGGATAGTGACGTGGTTATGTGCTTGATTGCTAACTGAAAGGTTGATTTTTAAACCCACCAGTTTTAGTCTTATTTTTATGGGAGTAAAAATGTGGCAGTCTGCTTTCACAAAGATTTGTAGCCTTGGGAAAACTTAGGGCAGTTCTGCTTTGTTCTATAGGGTCTCCATGAGTCAGAATCAGCTCGATGCTTTGGGTTTCTCATGCCTCAGTTCCTTTTATAGGTGATGGGAATATAGTAGGGAAAATGTAGACAAAAATCCTTTACCTCCAGTTGGCATAATGTAGTCCACAAAGATAATGGTCTACATCCTACTTTTGTGCATAGCGACTGCTGTTGTTGTTGTTAAGTGCTGTCGAGTTGGTTCCAACCCATAGCGACCCTGTATAGGGTTTCCAAGGAGCCACTGGTGAGCTTGAACCGCCAACCTCGCAGTTCAAACAGCTTTGCAGTCTAATGCATTAACTCACAACGCCACACCAGGACTCTGAGTAGCGACTAGGACCTTAAAAACCCATGAGTGGTTATCTAAGGCAGAACTATTGGCTTCTCCTTGTCTGGAGGAAAGAAGAAGGATGAAAGCTGAAGATACTGGAATCAGTGCGGTGGACTAATGAGGCCCTTGAACATTGATCTCCATGACTCTGAGACAAGAAGACATGAAGGGTGCCTGTTTACCACTACCAACTGCTCTAAAAGGGATATTAGAAGTTCCTGGATAGAGTGGGAGAAAATGTGGAACAAAAGTCAAGATTATAAAACAGACCAGGCTTACTGTTCAGTAAGACATTGAAGGACCCAGGCTTACTGCTCCTTGGGCACTCTTCTAGTCTGGAACCAAACTCACTCGCGTGGCTCAATTTTCAGCCATGCAGTTGGTGGGCATGTAGAGGGGACAACAATTACTGAGGTATGCACACGATGGAATTATCAATCATTCAAGATCAAAAGGGCCGCATTTACCGGAGGACAAAATACACAAAGATGGTGGACTAGAAATAAGAAACAGAGGGAGGAAGTGAGATAGCTGATGTTATATTGAGGGGATTGTAGTTCTTGAAATGAAACAAAGTATATGGCTTGATAAATGTAAAACTGATGGTTTACTCTGTATACTTTCACTCAATTCACAATAAAGAGTTTAAAACAAATCCCTGACTTCATGGAGCTTACATTTTAATTGTTAAGTGCTGTTGAGTCAGTTCCAACCCATAGCAACTGTGTAGGTTTTTCGAGGAGCACCTGGTAAGCTTGAACTCCTGATCTTGCGGTTCAAACTGACTTTGCAGTCTAGCACATTAAGTCACAGCACTACACCAGTACATCAGATATATTAAAAAAATGTAAAAATAAATATATACTCTCTAAGATCATGATTTTAGGGTCCTGGTGTGGTGCTACAGGATAAGCACTGGTTTATTAACTGCAAGGTCATTGGTTCAGACCCACCAGTCGCTCCTTAGAAAACTTACACAGTCTTCTATGAGTTAAAATCAACTTCACAGCACTTAACAACACCAACAATAACAACAAAGTCATGATACAAAGAGTCCTGGTTGTTTAATGAGTTACATGTTGGGCTGCTAACTGCAAGGTCAACAGTTTGAGCCTGCCAGATGGTTGGAGGGACAAAGATGAGGCTTTCTGCTCCCATAAAGCTTGACAACCTTGGAAACCCTATACAGGATTGCTATGAATTGGAATCGACTTCATGGCTCATTGTCACCAACACTATCACCAATGTCATTATTGAAGCGCTGGTAGTGTAGCCAGCTATATGTTGAGATGCTCATCACAAGGTTAGCAATTTAAACTCACCAGCCACTCTACAGGAGAAAAATGAGGCTTACTGCTCCTATAAAGATTTACAGCCTCCAAAAACCTATATAAGGGCATTATGAGTTGGAACGAACTCAACAGTATTCAAATACAGCAACAAGGTTGCTATGGAAAAAACAAAGTAAGATGAGGGTGGCCATGGAGAGGTAGCTATTCCCTTTAGGACTATTGGTGGTGGTGGTTGTGTGCCATGGAGTCAGTTCTGACACATAATAACCTGTATAGGGGTTCAGAGACTGTAAATCTTTACAGGAACAGAAAGCCTCATCTTTCTCCCACAGAACCTCTGATAGCAGCCCAACTCGTAACCACTAAACTACCAGAGCTCCTTAATAGGACTATTAGGAAAGACATTTCTGATAAGACAGCTCAGAAAAACTTTCATACATTCAGGAAATGGGGAGAACAGTTATTTGGGGGGAAAGTATTGAAGGCAGGGGCACTGCCAGGCAAGTCTGGAAATGGGAAGATGCTCTAGTGGCTGAGTGGAGTGAGGTTGGTAGAAAGGTTGGGAGAAGGAGAAGGACACTCACGACTGGAAGACCAGGGAAAGTGGTGACTTAACGGTTTTATTCTCCAAGAGATGAGGAGCCTTTGTAGAATGTTGCATTGTTGTTGTTGTTAAGTGCTGTTGAGTTGATTCCGACCCATAGCGACCCTGCATAGGGTTTCCGAGGCTGTACACCTTTACAGAAGCAGAAAGCCTCATCTTAGTTTCTAACGGCTGACCTTAAGATTAGCAGCCAGATTCATAACTAACCACTGTGCTATCAGAGAGCTCCTTGGGATGCTGAGAGTAAATATGGTACGTATGTACACAAAGGCCTAAGAAGGCAGTGTGTGTATGAGTGTGTGTGTGTTTATGGAGTAGTCGCTGAAGACCACTTCCTCAATCTGATGGTCAGGTAACATTACAAAAAGGTATTAACAGTGTGCATTCTGAGGAGCCCAGAAAACATTATTAATGAAGGCAGAGAGGACTACAACTAAGGCCACTGCACAACCAGGAGGACAAATTCAAATTCTTCCATTTCAAAGCTTCTGTTTTCACTGCGTTCTATTTCTACTGTTTCAGTTCAGGTACGGTTGTGGGAATGGGCAGAAATTTGGTGGAAAAGATGCCTTAGTAAATTAACCTTTCATGGCCTCACACAATCTTCAGTCCATTTGCTTTGGGTCCAGCACACTGCTCTGAAAATTTTCAGTGGTTTGGATTTTCCATTTGAAGTTCATAAGGAATGCATTGCCTTTGCTATGCTCCTAGCTTCTATTCCAGGGAGGTGGAGACTTCACAAAGCCAAATTTGGAACCATTTCTTTTTCTTAGAAGTTTTCAGACAACACAGACAAGTGTATTAAATGCTGAGGGAAAAAGAAATACAAAAAGAGAGAGCTGTTGTCTCCTACCCAACACACTGTCTCCAAGCTGAGTTAAAATAAGCTTGAGGAAGCTACAAATGATTGCCTCTTAAATTTTCTGTCTTTGTTCCTTTATGTTTAATCTCTTACTATCAATTGTGGGTGTGGAAAGGAGTGGCCACGCTACCAGAGTGTGAAGAATCCATTTAAAACCAGTATATACTGTTCATGGCTGTGGGAGTGAAAGTCAGTTAATCATTTCATTTTTACATCAGGCTGCCAACTTTGATAAAGTTGTAAATTCGTAGTCCCCAAAGAAATTGGACCAGCATTTTAGGTTATGAATGCCTGCTATTGAGCTTTGCCTTTATAAATGATCATCAAAATGAAGAAAATTAGTGCTTTTATTGTATGCAATATATTAAAGGACAGTTGTACTGAGAAAGAATTCTAAGATGGTGAAAGCATTTTAAGATGAAACACATATACGATATGGTAATGAAATACACCTGACTGTGCCTTAGGAGAGGACGATGTGTAAGTGTAGAGAGACAGATTGTGACTGTTGGTATTGTTGCCAGTTCTGACATAGCAACCCAGTATAGGGTTTCC
>NW_006408564.1:15785340-15790361 GCF_000296735.1 Chrysochloris asiatica
CAGCGACTCTGTATAGGGTTTCTGTAACTGTAAATGTTTACAGGAGCAGAAAGTCTCAGCCTTGTCCTGCAAAGAAGTTAGTAAATTTGAGGTGCTGACCTTGCAACAGCCCAGCTCACAGAACACTAGGCTACCAAAAGCATTGCTGTTGAGTTGATTCTGAAACATAGTGAGCCTATAGGACAGAACTGCAGCTATAGGGTTTCCACAACTGTAATCATTACAGAAGCGGACTGCTTCTGAGTTTGAATAGCTGACCTTTTGCTTAGCAACCGAGTGCTTAACCACTACTTCTCCAGGGCTCCTTATACATACACATTCAGTACATGTATACGATTGTATTTTTCACAGAATACTAACAGCTATTATTTATGGAGCCCTGGTGTGATATTGCAGGGTGAGCACTGGACTGCTAACTACAGGGTCGGCAGTTCAAACCCACCAGCGCTCCTTGGAAATGGTATACAGGGTTGCTATGAGTTGGAACTGACTTGATGACACTTAACAACACTAACAATCTTTATTTACTGAACATTGAGTACGCATGTGAGTCACCTGGAGACGATGCTAAAATTAAGTTTCTGTCTCAGCAGATCTGGAATGAAGCTTAAGATTGTGCATTTCTAACAAGTTCTCAGCTGTCTTAGATTGATGTCCTCAAATTTTCTAGCAAGGCATCATCTAATGCATTGCATAATTTCAGTGTGGTCACTTGCTGTATCACCTCTTAATAACTAAGGAAACTAAGGTGCAGGAAGGAGTCCTGGTGTGGTACTGTGGGCTAATGCGTCAGACTATAAAGTCATTTGAACTGCAAGGTCAGTGGTTCAAGGTCACCAACTGCTCCTTGGAAACCCTATACAGGCTTGCTATGGGTTGGAACTGACTCAACAGCACTTAACAACAACAAGAAGAAGGCACAGGGAGGTTAGATGGATTGCCTTGGTTTCAGGCAGGAAACAGCAGACCTAATTCTTTCTGATTTCAGAACCTGAAGAATGCAACAGTCTGCTAACTGCCTCCCACCAAAGTGGAATCATTCCTGATGGCTTTATTCCATAATGAATGAATAGATTTTAATAGGTAATAATGTGTCTAAGCCTTTTAGCTTAGTCAAGTCAGACTCCCTTCATTTTAATAGGTTTCTGAAGCGTGATAAAGCTCAGTTTATTAACAGGAGCTTGTTTCTTTCATTTGGACCAGAAAACCACACTGACATTTCCCAGATAGTCTTGCTGCTGGCATACCAACAATTTAAATGTTAGTCTGGTTTCATGAGAGCCATTAAGGAGCACATCAATCACAGCTCAGAAATGTGCCCTGCCTTATGATGTAGGCTTGGTAAGGGTTTCTTTTAATGTCTGCCAAACTAACTATTATGGATAAGCATGTTGTAAATGTTTGTATTTGTCATTGAAGCAATTTGTCTACATTCAGTTCAATTCCAGAAACATTTACTGAGCACCTACTAGATTTTAGAAGCTGTAACTTGGGTTGTTGTAGAGGCAGAGATGAATAAGAATAATCAAGTATTCTTGGGGATTTACAGTCCAATACCATGACATCTCAATGTGTCTGAATTTTGTATAGTGTTATGGATTGAATTGTGTCCCACCAAAATATGTGTTATAAGTTGTCTCTCCTATTTTGGACATGTTAGCAGAAGGAGCCAATCCCTAGAGAAGGACGTCATGCTTGGCAAAGTGGCACATCAGTGAAAATGAAGAGACTCCCTAATACAATCGAGTGACACAGTGGCAGCAACATTGGGTTCAAACAAAACAACAGTTGCAAAGATGATGCAGGATAGGGCAGTGTTTCCCTGTGTTGTGCAGAGGGTCTCTATGAATCAGTACTGACTTAACGGCACCTACCAACTTATATCTGGTTATAATTCCATTTTAAGGATATTATTTATTTTAATGAGACAGTATTAGTTTAGGGTGTGACTTAAATCTCTTTTGAAGTATAAAGAGATTAAACAAACAAGTGGGCATGCAGAGATAAGGAAAGAGAGATGCCAAGCCACGAGAAGATTGCCTGGGAGCAGAATATCAAATGAGACAAGGACCTTCCTCCAAAGCCAACACAGAAAGGCTTCCTCTAGAGCCCTTGCTCTGAATGTTGACTTCTAGCTTCCTAAACTGTGAGATGTTTACATAAAGATGTTTACTTGTGCTTTTTTAACTATGAAAAGACTTTCAGCTGTGTTGTTGTTAGTGTCATCAAGTCAGTTCCAGCTCTGTAGATCATGACAAACTATGGAAAACATTTGTGAAGAAGGATTATTTCTGAACACTTAATTGTGATCACGAGGAACATTTATACGACAAAGAGACAGCTATTACGGAACAGAACAAGGAATATTGACTGGTTTAAATCAGGAAAGGTGTGCATTAGGGTTGTATCCTTGCATCATACTTATTGGATGTGTATGCTGAGCAAGTAATCAAAGTAATTGGATTAAATAAAGAAGAACTTGGTATCAGGATTGCAGGAAGACTCATTAACAACCTGTGATATGCAGACGACACAACCTTGCTTGCTGGAATCAAAGAACACTTGAAATACTTACTGAAGAAGTGAAAAAGCTATAGGTTTCAGTAAAGAAAACAAAAATCGCCACAAGTAGATCAATAAACAGCATCATGATAAATGCAGAAAAGACCAAAGTTGTCAAAGTTTTGCTTAGATCCACAATCAACACTCATAAAAGCCATGGTCAAGAAATAATGATGTATTACATAGGCAAGTGTGAAAGTTGGATAAGGATAAGGCAGACTGTGGAGAAAGTGATGTATGTGAATTGCGGTGTTGGAGAAGAATATTGAAAGTACCTTGGACTGCCAGAATAACAAAGAAATCTGCATAGGAAAAAGTGAGGCCAGAATGGGGAGACTTTGTCTTTCTTACTTTAGACATGTTTTCAAGAGGGATTAGTCCCTGGAGAAGTAAAGTGGAGGATCCTAGAAAAAGAGGAAGACCCCAACTGGATGGCTTGCCACAATGGCAGAAGCAGTGTACTGTAAATCCTTACTTCTATGATGTAAATGTGGTTCAGACATAACAATTGTGTGGGTGGAGGAGGACTGGGCAGTGCTTGCGCATGTTGTTGTTGTTGTTGTTATGTGCCATCGAGTCGATTCCGACCCATAGCGACCCTGTATAGGGTTTCCGAGGGTGTAAATCTTTACGGGAGTAGAAAGCCTCATCTTTCTCCCGCGGAGCAGCTGGTAGTTTCGAACCGCTGACCTTAAGGTTCGCAGCCCGATTCGTAACCACTACGCTACCATAGGGTTGCTTTAAGTCAGAAATGACTTGATGGCCCCAAGGAGCTCTGGTAGCATAGTGGTTATGAGTTAGGCTGTGAACCCTGCAAGGTTAGCAGTTCAAAACTACCAGCTGCTCCGTAGGAGAAAGATGAGGTTTTCTGCTCCTGGAAACCCTGTTCAGGGTCGCTATGGGTCAGAACCGACTTGACAGCACTTAGCAAGAACAGAAACAAACTGTGAGGAAATAAATTTCTGTTTGTTAAAGCCACCCGTTAGTAGTAATTCTCTTATAGCAGTACTGGAAAACTAAGTCACATAATTAATTAAAATAAATGGTAATGATTAAGGCCACTGTGGACATTTTTATGAGCATGCCCATAGATGGGGCAATTTTTTTCTGAATTAGACACATTCAGTTTTAAGGAATTCTGACAATAAATAGATTCTACACTATTGGTATGATTCCTTGCTCTCACCCTAAACCAGTCATTTGCCTTATTTGGAAATATTTAATCATTCCTTTCTCCTGTTGGTACAGATGAATGTCTATATTAAATAATAAAAAAAGAGAAACATCACATGAATATTGAATGCAACAAAAGACCTTATCTGTGAGCTTTGAAATTCACCAAATTATCTAATATATTTTGAGTACCTACAACCCTGTACAGGGTCGCTATGGGTCGGACCCGACTCGATGGCACTTAACAACAACAACAACAACTAAATATAATATGGTGGGCAATATTGCTACCTTAAGAAGCTGATCCTCTGCGTTAATGATTCTTTACCTGTTATGTGCATAAACATCACCAAGGGTACGTCCACACAGTGATATTCTTCTTAGCAATAAATAATAAGGAATGATATATTCATACACACAATATGGATGTATCTCAAAAGGATTATGTTGGGAGAAAAAAATCAGATGCAAAAGTGTATATACTGGGTATGCTTATTGTTATGAAATTATTATGAATAAATCAGACAACTGTGAAATAGACTTATGAATTTAAAGCTGTTTTGTAGAAACTACCCCTGATCATTCAGCTCCCTTTCATAACATTTTTTATATTTGGTGATTTGTATGTACCTACATGTTGCTCCCTTGTCTCCCTACTAGACTTTAAACCTCCAAGAAGATAGGAGTTATATGTTCTTTGGTTGCCACTGTATACCACGTGACTTGTACAATGCCCCCGTCAACAAAATGTTCAATAGATATTAGTTGCAATGATGATTGCAAGCTCCTTGAGGAAATCAATGATTTGTTTATCTTTTTGTTTCTCAGAGCTGACAAGAAAGACATAAAGGCCGCTCTAAAAAATACTTTTGAATGAAAAAAATCACCAGAAAACATCTTATGACTCACCATCTAGAAACAGATTCTTCATTTAGATTTTGATTGATGGCTTTGCAAGGAGGGAAAATTACTTTATTAAATAAATGGTTCAAATAAGTCTTCATTTTAAGCTACTATTAACTAAATAATTGAATAGATATACAAAGAGAACTACTTTTAAGATACTATTTAATGTATACATCTCAGTAGAATACAGATTAGTTGTTTTCAAACCTGGCTGCATATGAGAACCACCTAGAAAGCTTTATAGTAGGTTAAACATTGGACTGCTAACTTAAAGGTCTGTGGTTCATACCCACCAGCTGTTCCATGGGAAAAAGAGGAGGCAGTTGGGTTCCATAAAGATTTACAGGGCCAGAAACCTTAGGAAGCATTTCTTCTCTGCC
>NW_006408564.1:15791086-15792711 GCF_000296735.1 Chrysochloris asiatica
CCAGACTTCTAGTCTCCTAAACTGTGATGAAGTAAATTTCTGTTTGTTAAAGGCATCCACTTGCAGTGTTTCTGTTATAGCAGCACTAGATAACTCAAACTGAGTTTGGTATCAGAAGTGGGGTGCTGCTCTAACAGATACCTAAAATGTGGGTGCAATTTTGGAGTTTGGAATTCCAGAGCTAGAAAAATAATAAGCCATCTAATAGTAAAGCCTACATTGCGTAGGAGAGCTTGTCAGTGGAATTATGGATGTCAAAGGCAATTTTGCTGAGGGCTCAGAAGAAGTGAGAAGAGCTGTAATGGCAGAGACAAAACATAAACTGTGAGAAGATGTGGCAGAGAAAATGGCAGCATCAGAACCAGAAGACTGACCCAAAACAGCACAGGAGCCCACCCACAGACCAAAAGACCTGAGTGCTTTTATGCAGGAGGCTTCCTGAAGGAGTGGAGTGCTCTTGAGCAATGCTAGTGGATCTAGTCTTTATGACCCATAGAGCTAGAGAGACAAGCACATTCATACAGAAAGCTACCTCGTTGAGTGGGGTACTTCTAGACAATTGTAGGTGGAGCTAGGCTTTCAAACGCTTAGAACTAGAGAGCTGAGTGCCTTCAGGCCAAGACTTACTTGTTGACTGAAGTACCTCTTGACATTTATAAGTAGAGCTAAAGAGTTTTTAACACTTGTTTGAGTAGAATGTTGTTATTGTTGTTATGTGCCATGGAGTCAGTTCCAACTCATAACGACCCTGTACAGGGTTTCCGAGGCTGTAAATCTTTACGGGAGCAGTAAGCCTCATCTTTCTCCCATGGAACAGCTGGTAGTTTCAAACTGCTGACCTTCCGGCTCGCAGCTAGATTCATAACCACTATGCCACCAGAATAGAGGCTGTGATTTCCTCTGTTAGAGACCAAGAAACCCGGAAGCAGAACCTGAAGAGACAAGGAACATGGAAACAGATGTACTTCATTCTAAAAAGATAGGGCTAAGGCCTCTGGGTTCTCAAAGGGTAGACTTATGATTTTGAGGTTTCTGAGGGTAGGGCCACAGTTCCCTAGACTTATAAGAGTTGAATATTCTTCACCAACCCAATTTCATATTGTGTGGGCTGAAATTAAGCTCTGTCCAAAGCTAAGGAGGTATGGCTTCTATGACAAGGGGCAAAAGAATGGAGCCTGCCAGGGCCCAGGTGGTAGGATCACATCACTCAGATGTACTAGGAGAATGGGACTATCCAAAGCTGTGGAGCCACAGAGATGCTTTCTCACACTATGTTATACGTTGTCCCGAATGGACCTTAATTGCCTTTCCTGCTACAAGACATCATACTGGTCTGTTACCTTCATGACATTAGGCTTATTGGACTTTATTATCCTATGCATAACAGGCCGAAACATTGGTTCTGTGCCAATGACACAATCATTGTTAAGCTTAAGCCAATTGCTGCTTCCACTTTGCCAATCCATCTTGTTGGGGGTCTTCCTCCTTTTCTTTGTCCCTTCACTTTACCAAGCATGATAGCTATCTCCAGGGACTGCTCCCTCCTGACAATATGTCCAAATTATGAGAGACGAAGTTTGGTCATCTTGGCCTCTAAGGAGCACTCTGGCTGCACTTCTTCCAAA
>NW_006408564.1:15793141-15798186 GCF_000296735.1 Chrysochloris asiatica
AACCTTCCTCCAATTTTGATGCCAGGTTCCTCTTCATATAATCCAGTTTCTCGGATTATGTGCTCCATAATAAATATGGTCAAAGAGTGCAACTCTGGTGCAGCCCTTCCTAATTTTATCAATTCAGTGTTCCCTTGTTCTGTTCAAACAGAACATACAGAACAAACAGAAAATACAGTTTCATCATGAGCACAATTAAGTGTTCTGGAATACTTATTTTCTGCAATGTTGACCATAGTTTGTCACAACTGAAAGCCTCTGAGCAGTAAATAAAGCACGGGTAGGCATCTTTTTGGTATTCTCTACTTTCAGCCAAGATCCGATGTCAGCAATGATAGCCCTTGTTCCACGTCCTCATCTGAGTTCTATTTAAACCTGACAGTTCTCCATCAACATACTGTTGCAGTCATTTTTGAATGGTTTTCATCAAAATTTTACTTGCATGTGATATTAATGATATTATCTGATGACTCCCACATTCCATTGAGTAACTTCTGTATGGAATAGGCACAAATATGGACCTTTTCCAATTAGTTGACCAGTCAGCTCTCTTTCAAATTTCTTGGTATCAATGAGTGAGTGCCTCTGTCCTGCATTAGTATGAGAGATTTCTGTCTGTATTCCATCAATTCCCCATGCCTCATTCGTTGTTAATGCCTTCAGTGCTCCTTGGACTTCTTCCTTCAGTATCATTGACTTTTGACCATATACTGCCTCTTGAAATGGTTTTGGTGCAGATACTGTATATTCTTTCCATCTTTTTTTGATGCTTTCTGTATCATTCAGTATTTTTCCCATAGAATCCTTCACTATTGCAAATCAAGGCTTGGATTTTTTTCTTCAGTTCTGTCAGCTTGAGAAATGCTGAGCATGTTCTTCCCTTTTGGTTTTCTAACTCCAGGTGTTTATATATTTTGTTTCAATATTTGACTTTGTGTTTTTGAGCTGCCCTTTGAAATTTTTTATTCAGCACTTTTACCTCCTCATGTCTTCCATTTGTTTTAGCATCTCTACACTGGAGAGCAAGTTTCAGAGTTTCTTCTGACATCATTTTGGTCTTTTCCTTCTTTCTTGTCTTCTTAATGACCTTTTGCTTTCTCCCTATATGATGTTCTTTATGTCATTCCACAACACTGCTGGCCATGCTTTTTTAGTATCTAACGAATCAATTCTGCTCTTCAGATGAGCTCTAAATTCAGGTAGGATATGTTCAAGGTCATATTTTGACTCTTATGGACTTGTTTTAATTTTCTCCAGCTTCAGCCTGAACTTATATTTGAGCAATTGATGATCTGTTCCACAGTCTGCCTGTGGCCTATTTTTGGCTGATAATATGGAACTTTTCAACTGTCTCTTTCCATTGATGTCACTTAGGTTTCTGTGTAGTCCATCTGGAGAGGTCCATGTGTATGTTGTTGTTGATGAGTGCCGTGGAGTCGGTTCCAATCCCTAGCAACCCTGTATAGGGGTTCCAAGCAGCAGCTGGTGAGCTTGAACCACCAACCATGTGGTTCAAATGACATTGCAGTCCAGCGCATTAACCTACAGCGCCATACCAGGAATTCATGTGTATACCATGTTTTATGTTGTTTATGATGTATGCAGTGAAGAAGTCATTGGTTATGCAAATTTCTCTCATGCGATCTCTAGTACCATTTCTACCACCAAGGCCATGTTTTCCATCTACAGATCCTTCCTCTTTGCTTCCAACATTCACATTCCCATGGCCAGTAATGATCAATATATCTTGATTGAATATGTTTCATCAATTTCATACTGGGAAAGTTGGTAGAATTCTTCAATTTCATCATCACTGACTTTTGTGGTTGGTGTGTAAATTTGAGTAGCAGTTGTATTAACTAGTCTTCCTTGTAGTCATATGGATATTATCCTGTCATAGACAGCATTGTCCTTCAAGACAGATATTGATATGTTGTTTTTGATTATGAATGCAATGCCATTCCTCTTCAATTTGTCACTCCTGGCATAGTAAACCCTGTGATGGTCAGATTCCAAATGGCCAACCCCTGTCCATTTTTGCTCAGTAGTGCGTAGGAGATTGATATTTATGCATTCCATTTCATTTTTGGCAATATCCAATTTTTCTAGATTCATACTTTGTTCATTCTGTGTTCTGATTATTAATGGATTTTTATAGCTGTTTCTCATCATTTTGAGTTGTTTCCCATTAGCAAATGAAGGTCCCAAAGGTTTTACTCTATTTGTATCATCATAGTCAACTCTCTTTTGAGGAGGCATCTCTTCCCTAGTTGTATTTTGATGCCTTCCAACCCACGGGGCTCATCTTCCAACACTACATTGGACAATATGCTCATCTTCTTCCTCATATTTCATTATTCAATATTCTGGTGCTGTCTTAGTGTTCCACTGCTATTCATGAGGTTTTCAGTGGCTAAATATTCGGAAATAGTCCATGTCTTCTTTTTTCTAGTCTTTGTTGGTCTGGAGGCTCAGCTGAAACCTGTCCACCATGGGTAACTCTGCTGGTATTTAAAATACTGGTGGCTTAGTTTCCAGAATCAGAACAACACACAATCTACCAGAGTCTGACACACTGGCAGGCGAGTAGTGGATCTAGTAAGGAAAAAATACCAATGACTCTAGACTTTTTGGTAAATCATCTGCATGCTACAGAGTGGGAAATTAACTGGATCAATATTCAGGTACCTTCCTTCTCAGTGAAATTTCTAGGAGTTCAGTGATTGGAACATGTTGAGATATTTTAAGTTATTAATCAGTCCCCTCCCACAACTGAAAAGGATGTACATTGCCTATTGGACTTCTTTGGATTTTGGAGGCAACATATCCCTCATTTAGGTGTGTCTATTTGTCAAGTGACTAGAAAAGCTACTAGTCTTGAGTTGTTGTAGAACAAGGGAAGGTTCTGCAGCAGGTTCAGCCTACTGTGCAAGCTGCTTTGCTACTTAGGCCATCGATCCAGCTAATCCAATGGTGCTTGAAGTGTCAGTAGAAGATAGAGATGCAGTTTAGAGTCTTTGACAGATACCTATTGGTGAGTATCAACACAATACACTAAGATCTGGGAGCAAAGTCCCATCATCCTCTGTAGATATCTATTCTCATTTTGAGAAATAGCTTTGGCTTGTTACTGGGCCTTTGTCGAGACTGTGTACCTAACCATGGGCTTCCAGCTCACCATGTGACCTGAACAAACTATTATGAACTGAATTTTGTATGAGCCACAGAGTCATAAATTGGACATACAAAGCAGTGGTTCATCATCAAATAGAAGTGGTATATACGAGACTGGGCTTGAGCAGAACATGAAGACTCAAGTAAGTTTCATGAGGAAGTGACCCAAATGCCTGTCATATCCACTCCTATCACATTACTGTCCATCTTCCATTCTATGCTTGTGGCTACATGGAGAGTTCTTTATGATCATCTGACTGAGAAACAGAAAACTCATGCTTGTTTTATACATGGTTCTGCAAGATATGAATGCACCACTTGAAAGTGGACAGCATCATCACTATAATCCCTTTCTGGGATTTCCATTAAGGACAATAGTGAAGGACAATCCTCCAATGGGCAGAACTTTGAACTGTGTACCTAGTTGTTAGTTTTGCTTGAAAGGAGAAATTACTACATGTGTGAGTATATGCTGATTCATGGTCATTGCCAATGGATTGGCTGGATGGTCAGGGACTTGAAAGGAACATGATTTGAATATTGGTGACAATGAAATGTGGGGAATAAGTATGCAAATAGACCTCTCTGAATGGGCCAAAAAGTGAAGATATTTGTGTCTTGTGTGGCTCATCAAAAGATTACCTTAATAGAGGAAAATATTAGCAATCAAGTGGATAGGATAACCTGCTCAGTGGAAACTAATGATCCTCTTTCTTCAGTCACTTCTGTCATTGCCCACTGGCCTTGTGTAAAAGTGGCCATGGTGGAAGCGATGAAGGTCATGCTTGGGTTCATCAGCATGTCCTTTCACTCACCAAGGCTGATTTAACTACAGCCACTTTTGAGTACCCAATCAGCTAGCAACAGAAACCTACACTAATATATGGGAACAAAACATATGGGATCATTCCTCTGGAAATCAGTCAGCAACTGGGGACAGGTTGATTACATTGGACTACTTAGATCACGGACAGGGTAGAGTTTTGTTCTTACTGGAATGACAGTTACTCTGGATATAAATTTGTCAGTCCTGCATTCAATGTTCCTGCAAAAACTACCATCCATGGTTTTATAAAATGCTGTATCTCCCATCCTGGCATCACCCACAACATCTCCTTAGATCAAAGGAATGTCTTCATAACGAATGAAATGTGGCAATGGGTCCCTGCTCATGGAATTCACTGGCCTTACCCTGTTTCTTGGATTCCTGGTGTGGCACTGTAGGATAAGCATTGGATTGCTAACCACAACTTTGGTGGTTCCAGCCCACCAGCTAGTCTTTGGAAACCCTATCGAGGATGGCTATGAGTCAGAATGGACTCAACAGCATTTTATAACCACAACCATGTTTTTCATCATCCTGGAATAGTTGGATTGATCAAACGATAGAATGGCCTTTTAAAGACACAATTACAGTGCCAACTAGGTGATAATAACTTGCAGGGTTAGGGCAGTGTCCTCTAGGAAGCTCTATGTACTCTAAACAGACATCAAATACATGGTGCTGTTTCTTCAATAGCAGGGATTCTTGGGTCCAGGAGCCAAGAAATGGGAGGGACTCCATTTACTATTACGCCTAGTGATCCTCTAGTTTCCCTGAAACCATCTGTTCTTTGGGCCAAGACCTTATAGTTCCAAAGGGAGGAATATTTCTGCCTGGAGACACAACACTGATTCCATTTAACTGGATGATAAGAATGTTTCTGGCCACTTTGGGATCTTCATGAATCTAGATCAACAAGTAATGAAGGGAGTTATTGTATTGGTTGGTGTGATTGATGCTGATCATCAAAGAGAAATCAGACTGACTTGACATAATAGAAGTAAAGAAGAAATATGTGTGGAATCCAGGAGATTCCTTAGGACATCTC
>NW_006408564.1:15798646-15811019 GCF_000296735.1 Chrysochloris asiatica
TCAACAAAATCCTAGTCAATAGATTTAAACACCATATCAAAAAATAATACATCATGACTTAGTGGGATTCACACTAGGGATGCAAGGATGGCTCAGTATTAGAAAAACAATGAACATAATGCAGATAAATTTTAAAAAGGGGAAAGAACCACATGAGCATACCGATTGACGCAGAAAAGGGATCCGACAAAATCCAACATCCATTCTTGATAAAATCACTCAACAAAGTAGGACTTGAAATGAAATTCCTCATACAATAAAAGCAGATATGCAAATCTAACAGAGACCATGACTTTCAGTAGAGGAAATTGAAAGCTTTCCTTTTGTGAATAGGAACTGGGCTAGGATGCCCTTTATGTCCCTACCGATTCAGTATTGTGCTGAGCCTTAACCAGAGTTTTAATGGCAAAATGCTCATGATGATTATCTTCAGAGTATTTACTTTTGTATTTATTTCCACTGCATGTAAGATTTCAAAGGTCTCTTCTACTTATGGAGTCCTAGTGTGGCACTGTGGGTCAATGCACTACACTGCCAGGTTAGTTTTAATCACAAGTTTGATGTTTCAAGCTCACCAGCCACTCCTTGGAAACCCTATACAAGGTCACAATGAATTGGAGCCAACTCATCGGCACTTAGCAACAACTTCCATTTATGTGTTTGGTATTAAGTGTCATCAAGTTGATTCCGAATCACAGTGACCCTATTAGGAGGCTGTTTCATATTTTGTATAACAAAAACACCTGGTCCTGTGCCATCCTCACAATTACTGCTACACTTGGGTCCATTGTTACTGCCAGTGTGCTAATCCATCTTGTTGGGCATCTTCCTCTTTTTCTGTCCCTACAGTTTATCAAACATGATGTCCTTCTCCAGGGATTGGTCCCTTCTGATAATATGTACCAAGTATGAGAGACGAAGTGTAGCCATCTTAAGTCCTAAGGAGCATTATTGTTGTACTTCTTCCAACACAGATTTGTTTGTTCTTCTTGAAGTTCCTGTGATATCTTTAATATTCTCCTCCAACATAAAAACTCAAATGCACCATTTCATCTATGGTCTTCCTTATTCGTTGTCCAATTTTCACAGGCATATGAGTCTATTGAAAATACCATTGCTTGGGTCAGGTGCACCTTAGTCTGCAAACATCTTTGCTCTTGGACACTTTAAACAAGTCTTGTGCAGCAGAGTTGCCTACTACAACACACCATTTAGTTTCTTGACTGTTGCTTCCATGAGCAGTCAAGATGATGGTGGATCCAGGCAAAATGAAATATTTCACAACTTCATTCTTTTCTCAATGTATCATGATATTATTGGTCCAGTTGTGAGGATTATTGTTTTTTTAAATTGATTTCTAACAGAAAAAACTATAGAAAGAATCAACAGGACAGGAAGCTGGTTCTTTGAAATAATTAATAAAATCGACAAACCATCGTCAAACCTAACAAAAGAAAAGAGGGAGAAGACACAAACAACACACATAAGAAACCACATGGATAATGTCACAACAGAACCAACAGAAATAAAAAGGATAGTAACAGAATATTATGAAGACTTGTACTCCAACAAATTTGAAAATCTAGAGGAGATGGATACAATTTTAGAAAAGCATGATCTACCTAAACTTATACAGAATGAAGTAGAAAACTTTAACAGACCTATAACAAAGGAAGAAATTGACCAGGTCATCAAAAAACTCCCAACCAAAAACAGTACAGGTCCAGATGGCTTTACTGGTGAGTTCTACCAAACATACAGGGAAGAGCTGACACCAATACTACTCAAATTATTCCAGAATATAGAAAAGGATGAAAAACTCCCTAACACATTTTATGAAGCAAGCATAACTACCATACCAAAACCAGGGAAGGACATCACTAAGAAAGATAATTATAGACCAATATCCCTCATAACATAGATGCAAAAATTCTCAATAAATCCTAGCCAACAGAATTCACAACACATCAAAAAAATAATACAGTATGACCAAGTGGGATTTATACCAGGGATGCAAGGATGGTTCAATGTTAGAAAAACAATCAGTGTAATCTACCATATAAATAATAAGAAGGAAAAGAACCACATGATTATAGCAATTGATGCAGAATAGGCATTTGACAAAATCCAACACAACTTTCTGATAAAAACACTCAACAAAGTAGGAATGAAAGGGAAATTATTCAACATAATTAAGGGCCAACGTCACTCTCAATGGTGAGAAACTGAAAGTCTTTCCCTTGTGAACAGGTACCAGACAAGGATATCCTTTATCACCACGCCTATTCAATATTGTTTTGGAAGTCTTAGCCAAAGCGATAAGGCAAGATAGGGAAATTAAAGGCATCCAAATTGGCAAAGAAGAAGTACAACTTTCTCTATTTGTAGATGTTGTGATCCTATGCATAGAAAACCCCAAAGACTCAGCAAAAAACAAAAACAAAAACTACTAGAACTCAATGGAAGATTCAGTAAAGTGGGAGGGTACAAGATCAACATAAAAAAATCAGTTGGATTCCTCTACATTAATAATGACAATGCTGAAAAGGAAATTAGGAAAGCAATGCCTTTTACAATAGCAACCCAAAGGATGAAATATTTAGGAATAAATGTAACCAGAGAAATAAAGGACTTATACAAAGAAAACTACAAAACACTACTACAAGAAACCAAAAGAGACTTACAAAAATGGAAGAATATACCATGCTCCTGGATTGGAAGACTTAACATTGTGAAAATGTCAATACTACACAAAGCAATCTACACATATAACGCAATACTAATCAAGATTCCAAGGACATCCTCTTGAGATGGAAAAAAACAATTACAAACTTTGTATGGAAAGGAAAGAGACCCAGGGTAAGCAAAGCACTGCTTAAGAAGAACAAAGTTGGAGGCCTCTTACTCCCTGATTTCGAAATTTACTACATGACTACAGTGGTCCAAACAGCTTGGAACTGGTACAATGAAATATACATAGGTCAATGGAACAGAATTGAGAATCCAGAAATTAACCTGTCCACATACAGCCAACTGATCTTTGACAAAGGGCCAAAATACATTGAGCGGGGAAGACATAGTCTCTTCACCAGATGGTGCCGGCAAAACTGGAAATCAATATGCAAAAATTGAAAAAAGACCTTTACCTCACGCCATATACACCATATACAAAAACCATCTGAGCATGAATTAAAGACCTAAATGTGAATCCCAGAATTATAAATGTCACCAATGAAAAAAATAGGGACAAATTTAAGGGCTCTGATCCAGGGCACACACAGACTACGAAACACTGCAAAAACTACACAAACAAAAGAAGACAAAACAGATGATTGGTACAGTCTAAAAATTAGAAACTTATGTGCATCAAAGGATTTCACCAAATCCTTGAAATGGGGAGAAGTCTTTTGCAATGAGATATTAGACAAGGGACTAATTTCTAAAATCTATAGTAAACTACAACACCTCTTCAAGAAAAAGACAAGTAACCCAATTTAAAAATGGGCGCAGGACATGAACAGACACTTCACAAAGGAAGACATTTGGGCAGCCAACAAACATATGAGGAAATGTTCATGACATGATCATTAGCCATTGTTGTTGTTGTTACTGTTAGTTGCCATCAAGTCTGTACCAACTCATAGCGGCCCTATGCACAACAGAATGAAACACTGCCTGATACTGGACCAACCTCACAATTGTCATGCTTGAGCCCAGTGATGCTGCCACTTTGCCAATCCATCTCGTTGGGGGTCTTTCTTTTTCTCTGACCCTCCACCCTACCAAACATGATATCCTTCTCCAGCAACTGCTCCCTCCTGACAATATGTCTGAAGTATGAGAGATGAAGTTTGGCCATCTTGGCCTCCAAGGAGCACTCTGGATGCACTTCTCCCAACATGGATCTGTTGGTTCTTTGGCAGCCCATGGCACTTTCAATATTCTCCTCCAACACCATAACTCAAAAGTATCAATTCTTCTATGGTCGAGAGATACAAATCAAAACAACAAGGAGATGTCATCTCACACCAGCAATAACAATGAAGTTCAAAAATGCAGAGGACAGTACATGCTGGCAAGGATGTGGAGAGGCTGGGACCCTCCTATATTTCTGATAGGAATGCAAAATGGTCCAACCACTCTGGAAAAACAGTACGGCGCTATCTCAGAAAGTTGGAAATAGAAATAATATATGATCCAGAAATTCTTCTACTTAGTATTAATCCACAAGAAATGTGAGCCAGTACACGAGTCGATATATGCACACCAATGTTCATAGCAGTACTATTCACAATAGCAAAAAGATGGAAACAGCATAAGTGCCCATCAATGGAAGAATGGATAAACAAACTCTGATACATGCACACAATGGAATATTATGCTACCCTGAAGAATAACAAGGAAGCAGCAATCCACCACATAACATGGATGAATCTTGAGGACATTATACTGAGTGAAATCAGTCAGTCACAAAAGGACAAATATTGCATAAGTCCATTATTGTAAAAGCTTAAGAAAAGACACTCATACTAAAAGGGGAAAAAAAAAAAATTAAATTGATTTCTAAACCATCAGAAAAATGTCAGCAAATTGCCAAAGGACGAAAGGCTGTGTAGCCCTCATAGCTGACTTGTGCATCAAAGGTCCTAAACCTTAAATATTGTCGAACTGGATGCTGATAAAGCAACTGTCACTAAAGATACTTTGTTTAATGTTTTAAGAAAATATGCAATTACTTGTTTCTAATGGGTAATTGGTGAAGATACAACTCTATTAATCAGAGTCTTATTTATTTGAGACGTTTTCCAGTTTTTCCTCCCACACAGGAGAATATATTGAACAGTCTAGTGTTACCATGTTTTGCCCCATTGGACACAGACTTCCCTATGCTTTGGGCCAACAGTAGGACTTGGAGCTTTTATTTATGGCATTCTCTGCCACATGCCTGGCTGACACCAAACACGCACATGCAGGAGCCTTGATTAATTTTGTGCTTGCCTTGCAGAGTGATTTAGAATAATTGAGGCTCTTCAGACTCTCAAGAGTCGTTTCCTTTGGAAATGAGTACAGTTAGGGTCTGCGTAGAGTAGAGCAATTTAAAATTAATGGAGTGCCTTAAGTTCTTATTTTTTTAAGGATGCTGCATTTTGCAAACCTTTGTAGTTTGGAAACTGGTAGGCATTAATGAATGTCAAAGAAATAGGCCGCTGTAAAAATACAATGGCTGTTTTGAGAATGGGATCCACTGCACTTACATTCTTGTTTTCTAATGTTTGGGGGTGGACACATACCAGTTTAGTGAAGAATAAAGTGCAGGAATACTATAGTATAGAAATCTCAACTGCTAAAATTTTAGCTCTCTACTTCGTCTCTTCTTGGTATTTTTGGAAATGGTCCTTATATGGCTAAACACAAGCAAGCTACTTTGATCTTCTCCCACCAGGCACTCAAGAAAGGGTCTCAAATTGAAGACTGAAGATCTTCCCCCATGGCTACAAACCCACAAGCCCAGGGACAATTCATCTCCGGAGACAGCCAGACTGCAACTGGTTCAGTTGACTAGGTAGAGTGGTCACTGGGGAAAATACAAACTAAGGCAAAATGCAAAACTGAGGAAGCACAAAAACAATCAGTGCATATCTTTTCACCCACATTTTATTCATGCAAGAGATCAAACGACATATTGCATTAGGAAAATCTGCTGCACAAGACCTTTTTAAAGTGTTGAAAAGCAAAGATGTCAGCTTGAAGACTAAGGTGCGCCTGACCCAAGCCATGGTATTTTCAGTAACCTCACATGCATGTGAAAGTTGGACAGTAAATAAGGAAGGTCGTAGAAGTATTGATGCTTTTGAGTTATGGTGTTGGAGGAAAATATTGAAAGTTTCATGGGCTGCCCAGAGAAGCAACAGATCTGTGTTGGAAGAGGTGCAGCCAGAGTGCTCCTTGGAGGTCAAGATGGTCAAACTTCGTCTCTCATACTTTGGACATATTGTCAGGAGGGACCAGTCTTTGGAGAAGGATATCATGTTTGGTAAGGTGGTGGGTCAGAGAAAAAGAGGAAGATCCCCAGCGAGATGGATTGGCCAAGTGGCAGCATCGATGGACTCAAGCGTGGCAACAATAGTGAGGTTGGCCCAGGATTGGGCAGTGTTTCGTTCTGCTGTGCATAAGGTCATTATGAGTGGACACTGACTTGATGGCACCTAACAACAACAACAATCAAAGATTCTTGGTGTGACGCTGTGGGTTAATGCACCAGACTGCAAAGCTGTTTGAACTGCAAGGTCAGCAGTTCAAACTCACCAGTTGCTCCTTGGAAACACTATACAGGGTTGATATGGGTTGTAATCGACTCAATGGCACTTAACAACAACAACAACAACAAATCAAAGATTCCATGGTGTCCTGGAGTGGTGCTGTAGAATCAGCACTGGACAGCTACCTCATGGTCAGTGGTTCAAATCCACTAACTGCTCCTCGGACACCCTATTCAGGGTTGCTGTGAGTTGGAACCAATTCATGGCATGTAACAAAAAAAGTCTAGAATCCCAGGAACTCTGGTGGTGTCATGGTTAGCCACTCAGCTGCTAACTGAAAGATTGGTAGTTTGAATTCATCTATTGGTAATTTGAATTCATGTAGTGGAGTCCTGGCGTGGCGCTGTGGGTTAATGTGCCGGACTGCAAAGCCATTTGAACTGCAAGGTTGGCAGTTGAAGCTCATCAGCTGCTCCTTGGAAACCCTATACAGGGTTGCTATGGATTGGAATCGACTCAATGGCACTTAACAACAACAACAACAGTGGCTGAGTGGAGTCCTGGTGAGGAGCTGTACGATAAGCACTGGATTGCTAAAAGCAAGGTTGGCAGTTTAAACTCCTAGCCGCTCCTGCTATACTGGGTTACTATTAGTAGGGATCAACTCAATGACACTTAACAGCAACCACAACATAGTGGCTTGAGGGAGTCTTGGTGTGTAACTGTAGGATACAGACTGGATATGGGGTCATTATGAATTGAAATTGACTTGACAGCACTTAACAACCACAGTGGCTCCATGGGAGAAAAATCTGGTGATCTGCTCCCATAAAGATTACCACCTAGAAAAGCCTATGGGTTTTTTTTCCTGTCCCATGGAATTGTTATGAATTGGAATCAACAAGAACATCTAAGATCTGCAAGTTGACCTTCTTCAAGTAAATGCCTGCTCATCTTTCAAGACCCCATCTGAATGCCACCTGGCCTGAGAACCTTCCCTGAGAGTCATATGGCACATCTCTCATTGCATGGTCTGTCTCTTTACGAGCAGGTGAACCACTTGAGGGCAGTGACATATTTTACTCAGCTTTCTATCTCCATATTTTTTTACTGAAGATGTAATGTAAACTGTTGCTCTACACATCACTGCTTAATGGCTGGCAGGCTGGTGCTCGTTATCTCTCCTGAGGGTCAGGAGCTTAGGCAGGTCTGGACTGGGTACTAAGAACCAACAGCCACCTCTTGCTTTTGGCTCTTTTCCTTGTCACTGGTGTGTATCATTTGGACACATTTTTCTTTATATTGTAGTAGTCAGATCTGTGTGGGCCTGGGGATGGGATCTGGGGGAATAGACCAAGTGACACTTCTCACCTCCTGCTTTGGTACCAGGTTTTAAGGCTTAACTAGCTCAGAGGATGCCACCTTCATTTGGTCATTTCCAGTTGATAAAACTTCTGTATTGAGCTTAGGAACTAACATAATAACATTATTTTGGATTAAAAGTTAAAAATTGGTGAAAAGATGAAAGGAGGGAAATCTTTAAAAAGGAAAAAAAGGAGACTGAATCGAGCACACAGTTGGTACTTAGAAAGTATTTGATGAATACACAATTAAATCACCTAATATCACCCTTTCTTTGTAATCTATCTACCTATCTATCGATCGATCTATCGATCTATCGATCTATCTGTCTGTCTATTTATCTGATTGTCCTTGTTAACTGTTATGCAGTTGACTCCAACTCATGGCAACCTGATGTTAAGCACAATGACTCATCACTGGGTCTTACACCATCCTTGTAGTCGCCGCTGTATTCAAGTTCATTGTTGTGGCTATTGTGACAATCCATCCCACTGAGGGTCTCCCTTGTTCTCACTGGCCCTCTACTTCACCAAACACAATATCCTCTTCCAACAACTGATTCCTCCTGATGAGAAGGCCAACATAAGCAAGTTAGACACGACTCTCTTGTGATCCACAGTGTTTTGTTGTTTTTAAAGTTTCTATTGTGAATTGAGTAAAAGTTTACAGGGCAGATCATCACGTTTACATTCAACAAATCATACACTTTATTTCTTTACAATGGTTATAATCCCCTCCATGTACCATCAGTTAACAGTACTTCTCTCTATTTATTTAAGCTCTTTTTAAAAAAATAAAAACACTCAGGCATATATAATAATTTACACCTCCAAAGGGCACATTCTGCAAGCCTGTGTCCTGGCTGCCAGCTCTCAGTCCCTCTCTTTCCATGAATTTAGAGTCCTCAGCTGCTCCCTCTCTCCATGCCCCCATCTCTGTCTCCATTTCTGGTGTTGCTGTTTTTCTAGATAAGGTCCCGCATTCTGCTTGTACTCTCCTTGATGGTCCTAGCGTCCTCTGTTATTGGACTGTAAGATTAACTACTCCCCATTTTTGTTACAAAACATCTGCCTTTACAACTGTGGCTGTCGCAGTTAGTCATGGTAACAATTACTCACTATTGAATCATAAGAATATTATCCCCGTCTCTTTTCACCAGACCTGTCTTGTTGTTGTTAGGTGCCATCAAGTCGGTACCGACTCAAAGAGCTGGCACCCAGGAGGCAGGCTTTCAGAATGTGCCCTTTGGTGTTTTAAATTATTGTATATGCCTGAGTGTTTAAAAAAAAAAAAAAAGAGTTAAAATAAATGGAAATACTGTTAACTGATGGCACTTGTGTGACCCTGCTGTTATTTGAAATACCAGTGTATAGCTTCTTGCATCATAGCAATTGTAAGACACACAATAAAACAAACTGACAGACAAGTGGTGAATTTAGTAGCTTTAATATCAGTGCAAGTCCTTACACTTGCAATTTAAACCATAGTTTTAATTCTTATAATATGATTCTTTGTGCTCTGCCAATTTCAACTATCACTGAGAAGATGGATGGATAGATTTTCCACAGCACTAAAAGTACAGTTTGTAAAGAGATTTCCTAGTTAGTTGAAATGGAAGGTGTTTTCTGCAGACTCACTTAAGGTGCTGTTCAGTCACTAAAATAACCTTGGAGCTCATTGGTTTAAGAATGACATTTTTTTTTTTTTTTAATTGTTCTGGCTAAAACCTCAGTGGAAACACTATTTAGGCTGCTATCCTGATTTCTGTGCTTACCAGTGAGTATATTCAGAGGTTTTCCCATTAAAAAAAAAAAAAAAAAAAAAATTCTGTTTTTCCAAAGCAGATAAATGACTTAAGCAAGAATTAGTCACTGAATAAAAAAAAAATTCCAAACACCAAACCTATTGGTGTCAAATTGATTCCGACTCATAACGACCCTATAGAACAGAATAGAACTGCCCCCATAGGGTATCCAAAGCTGTATTCTTTAAGGAGGCAGACTGCCCCATCTTTATCCTGCATAATGGCTAGTGGGGGGGTCACACTGCTGACCTTTCAGTTAGCAGCCAAGTGCTTAACAACTCTATCACCAAGCCTCCTTGTCACTGAATTGCTTTATACAGATGAACACTTCAGATAAATGGAAGTGTTTTTTTACACATACTTTTTTATTGTGGATAAGTACTGTGGAGTCGTTTCCGACACATAGTGGCCCTGTATACAAATCAGTTTTTCAGAGAAGCTGAGATCTGCAGAGATTCACAGACTGCCAAGATCAATCAGAAATGATGAGTACAAAAAAGAACAGGTGTCTGGGGGAAATAGTCTTGGGTTACAACAACGTGAACTGCATACAACTTTTCTAGATTGCTTCTGCAGAATGTGGTCCTCTGATAAGGTAGTGAAAAGACCCTATGTTCAATTCTTCAGTTATAGAGCTGATACAAGTAACTCGTATAATGAACCGATTGTCATAAATTTATGGCAGGTGACCCAGCTAAGCATAAAAGATGATGGTTATGGGCTGACACCTTCTTCTCACTGAAATGTTGAAATTGATGTGTGGTATACTGAATGGGAAAATGTTCTTATTTCTTCATTCCTCCTTGTGGTCACATCCTTGTGTGGCCATTAGTGGCCCATGACTTACTCTAGCCAGCAGAATGTGGTGGAGGGGACAGTGTGCCAGCTCCAAGTCTAGTTCTGTTTTCTCTCTGGACCTCTGCTGCCACTGTGTGAAGAAGCCCAGAGTGTCTGCTGGATGCCTTGTTACAACTTCGTCCCAGTCTATAACCTTGACCAGCAAAGTTCTGGATCCTGTGCCTGCAGACCAGAGGTGCATGAGTAAGCTTGACCAACATTAGCTGAGCCTGAGTCACATCAGTAGAGCTGCTGGTTGCCATGCAAAATATGTTTCTGTTAGGTTCCTGAGAGGCTCAGGTTCTCTTCAAGAAGAAAATGCATGTGTTTGGATGGTTGGCAGGGTAGGGAGAGATTTAAAAGCATAAAACAAAGAAAAAACAGTTGCCATCAGTTCATTTTGACTCAGGGTGACGCCATGTTTGCAGAGTAGAACTGTTCCATTTTCAAGTCTGTAACCTTTCAAAAGCAAATCATTATTCTTTCTTCCAACATGCTTCTGGGTGGGCTTGAACCTGCAACTTTACAGTTAATCATCGAGTGCTTAACTGTATACACCACCCAGAGATTTGGGGGAGAAATTAAGAGGGAGAAAATGGCTTTTTCTCAGACATGAAGGGAAAACTGGAGTGAGTGTATGTTGTTGTTGTTGCTAAGTGCTGTTGAGTGAGTTCTGATCCATAGCGACTCTGTACAGGGTTTCCAAGGGTGTAAATCCTTATGGGAGTAGAAAGCCTCATCTTTCTCCCGCGGAGCGGCTGGTAGTTTTGAACCGCTGACCTTAAGGTTCACAGCCCGATTTGTAACCACTACGCTACCAGAGCTCCTTCGGGGTGAGTGTATAGCATTCTCTATTTCTGCAGCTAAAATAATATTGAGGAATTAAAGCAAAACTGGTAACAAAACTCCCCAAATAGCTGTTCTACATTCTGCGAATGGCTCCCACTTCTGTCTTAGACTTAAGAACTTTGCATGGGTTAGGGAATTACACAAAGTAGCCTATTGTTCCATTTGGGCCAGTATAGCAGTGAACATAACCTATGTACCACTGTCATTGTTGGTGGTGTTTGCTGGCACATTTGTGCTCCTTATTTCACTGTCCCTGGGTTGTTACCTTAAAAGTGAGAATCGTAGAAGAGACAATAAACCCTTCTTAGTGTAGTCAACTATCTAACCAAAACAAAACTAACTAACACACAAACTAGTTGCCACTGAGTCAGTTCTAACTTCTGACCATGCCTTGTGCACCACGAGTACAGAGTAGGGCCGTGCTCCACAGGGGTTTCAAGGCTTTGACTTTTCCGAAGCAGATTGTCACACCTTTCTTCTGAACCACTACTGGGTGGCTTTGAACTACCAGACCTTTGACAAGTCGTTAAGCACTTAACCATTTGAGTCACCTAGGGGCTCCTCCAGTAAAATAGTTAGTAGGAGAGAAAACGTAGAACCATCTGATATGAGCTTAAAACAACCACTGCCACCAAATCCTTGGATTTGCTATAGACTCTTTTCTTTCGCTTAAAGAATTCTTTATTAAGCTGTTTATAACAAGTTTCTTTCAAAGTGACTGAATTCAACTGCTGTGTTGATGAGCGTACACAAATTTCCCATTTTTCCCATTTATTCTTTTTGTTGTTGCTTTCTTTTAAATGTTTTATTGTGAATTATGTGATAGTTTACATGAGAGAACATTAGCTTTACATTCATCCTATCGTATATCATTTCATTGCCCTCCATGCATCCTCAGCCAACCAAAGGGTACACACCGCAAGCCTGCTCCCTGGTCATCAGCACACAGCCCCTCTCCCTCTCTGGGGCTAAAGTCCCCAGCCGCTCCATGTCTCCATGTCATCGTCTCTGCCTCCATCACTGTTTTTCTGGGTAGGCTCCCACACTCCACTCTTCTCCCTTGATGGTCCCATAGTTTCAGCCATCACACTAGGGGTGAGTTAATTAAATGTTTGACCAACTATAGCAGGCTTACTTTTAAGTTGATAATTTTGTATGGTCTACGGAGCTCTGGTAGCGTAGTGGTTACGAATCGGGCTGCGAACCTTAAGGTCAGCGGTTCGAAACTACCAGCCGCTCCGCGGGAGAAAGATGAGGCTTT
>NW_006408564.1:15812129-15822629 GCF_000296735.1 Chrysochloris asiatica
AGGTGGCATCATTGATGGACTCGGGGGTGGCAGCGGTGGTGAGGTTGGCCCAGGATCGAGCATTGTTTCGTTCTGCTGTGCATGGGGTCGCTATGAATCAGTTCCGACTCGATGGCACCTGACAACAACAACAACAACAAATGATATAAATTTTGGCACAAAAAGATTCCCTACCCCTGACCTAAACCATCTTCATCTTGTCTGGGGGACTGCAGTAGCTTGCAAACCATGTTTCCCCCCAGCTTAGGCAGTGATAAATGAGTCAGACTGTGCACTTGCTGTGGTCAAACCCTGCCCTTGGCTCTCATGTCATTGTCAGAAAATCTAAAGTCCTTACTAGGCTCCAAAAGACTTTCCAAGGCATGGCCTTTTGCTGTCTCCCTGACCTTGTCACCTGCCACGCTCTCCTCTTCCCTTACTCCATTTCAGCCGCAGACCTCCTAACTATTTCTACAACACAGCAGCCTATTAGCACATTAGAGCTCTTTCATATGCTATGCTTCCCTCAGGAAAGCTCTTTCCCAGATATCCTAGAAGGACCATCCGTCCTTCAGGTGTTTGCTCCATGCCAGCTTTTTCATATGTCTTTCTTAACCACCCTATCTAAACACTGTAATCTCCTCCAACAATCTTACTGTCTCCTCCTACCTGTTCTCCACTCTAGGACTGAACAATTTCCAAAAGATTATACAGCTTGCTTATTTATTGTTATACCTTTTTTCCTGCCCAGAATGTAAGGCTCATGAGGGCAGAGATCTTTGCCTCTTTGGTTTATTGGCACATCAAAGCACCCAGACCAGCGGCTGGCACCTATTATAAGTTCAGTGCATTTTTGTTGAATTAATGGATCACCCATATAAGGCATAATTCAATGTGGTGTCTAAGAACAGAGTACCTGGCTTAAAGTTCCTACTCTGCCACTTACTAGTCTTAGGACACTGACTTCACTTCGATAAGCCCAAATTTCTTTGAAGAATTGGTACAGTAATAGAATATGGAGAATGCACTCAGAATACTAAGCTCAGTGTCTGGCATACTTAGCATCTAGAAAAGATTAATTGCTTAATAGATCTTAAGTGTTAGTATAGATTTATGTATTTTTGAAAACTCAGTATTTAAATCCCACTTTTGCTTTATTTCAAAGTATAGTGATTATACAACAAACAAGATATATTAGTAGTCATTGTAAGCCTCATTTTGTTTAATTTTTACAACTACCCATGAAACAGTGCTGTTATTTTCCCCATTCCATAAAAGAAGCAACTGAGTCTTGGAAAGGTTGAGTAGCCTGCACAAGGTCATACAAAAGGTAGAACTGGAATTCACAATAATTTGTTGTTGTTAATTTTAAGTGACCTCCAGTTGGTTCTGACTTACAGTGACCCTGTGTAGGGTTTCTAAGGAGCAGTGGGTGCATTATAACTGCTAATCTTGTGGTTCAAATTGACCCGGTGGTCCCGTGCTTATCGTATAGCGCCATACCAGGTTTCATGTCATTATTTCTTTTATTCTCTTGGCCGAAATCTTGCCCCTTAAATCCCCCTTCCACTCCTTACTCAAGAAATAGCAACTCATATTTCTTAAGCACTTCTGCCGTTTCCCACCTCTGAGAATTTGCTTTTGATTTTTCCCCTGAATTCTCCTTTCCCTCCATTTCTGCCCCTTAAAGTCCTGTCTTTCAAGGTCCTACTCAAACACCTCCTCTTCCCTTTAGCCTTCTTAGATTCTCCAGGTATTGTTTTTCATTGTGATTTATTTAGAAGTTGACACAGCACATTAGCTTTCCATTCAACAGTTTATGCACATTTTGCTTTGTAACACTAGTTGCAAATCCCTCAGTGTAACAGCACAAGGTATCCTGAGTTTCCTGTTTCCCTTCATCCTTCTTCCGTGCCCTTTCCTGATTTTGGAGCTTTTTTCTGGGCAACTGCTCTTTTGGTCTCTCTAATGGTTGATTGTACCGAGAGGTATGTCCCTCCCTATTGTTTTTATTTACTTTATAGACCTCATTGTTACTTGGCTGAAAGCAGATCCCTGGGCTTCAGTTCCAGAACTGAAGGATGTCTAAGGGCCACAATCCAGAGGAATCTAGCACTCTCTATCAGACTAGTAAGTCTGGTCTTTTGTATGATTTTGAATTTTGTTCTACATTTATTCCCTCCCATTCTTTCCAGGACCTTCTATTGCAAGCCTGATCACAGTGGTCAATAATGATAGTAGGAAACCATCTAGTTTTTCTGGTCTCAGGGTAGCAGAGTAGATACTGTGGTTCACGTGGTTCATTTGTCCTTTGGACTAATAATTTTCTTGAATCTTTGATTTTCTCTTAGATAGTTTTTAAGACCACAGTCACTACTCACCAAAGTAGGGTGCAAAAACATGTCTTTGTGAACTGTGCTATGCTAATTGACCTACATGCTCCCAAGACTGTGGTCCTAATTCCCTAAGCCCATTCTCTTGAGGTGTTTGGTTATGGCTAAGAAGTTTTCAATCTGAAATTGATCAAACATGCAATCAAGATATATTTATCATTACTGGTGAATAGAATACAAAGGTGGGGAACAAAGAGGAAGGATCAGTAGTTAGAAAATTGGCTTTGGTGATAGAAATGATGCTGGATTCTGCAAAATGAATGATTTGTTCATTTCAAATACTTCTTTAGACAGCATAAGAGACGATTATACACATGGACCTCACCAGATGGAACACACAGAAATAAGATTGATTACATCTGAGGAATGAGACAATGAAAAAACTCCATGTCATCAGTCAAAACAAGGCCAGGGGCAGATTGTGGAACAGACCATCAATTGCTCATATGCAAATTCAAACTGAAGCTGAAGAAAATTAAAATAAGTCCACAAGAGACAAAATATGACCTTGAATATATCCCACCTGAATTTAGAGATCATCTGAAAAACAGATTTGATACATTAAACACTAGAAACCAAAGAACAGAAGAGTTGTGGGATGACATCAAGAACATCATACATGAAGAAAGCAAAAAGTGATTAAGAAGACAACAAAGAAGGAAAAGGTCAAAATGGATGTCAGAAGAGAGTCTAAAACTTGCTCTCCAGCATAGAGATGATAAAGCAAATGGAAGAAATGAGGAGGTACAAGAGCTGAACAGAAAATTTCAAAGGTCTGCTCGAGAAGATAAAGTCAAATATTACAACAGAATGTGCAAAGATCTGGAGTCAGAAACCCAAAAAGGAACAACACACTCAGCATTTCTCAAGCTGGGGGAACTGAAGAAAAAATTTAAGCTTCGACTTTTGTTATTGAAAGATTCTCTGGGCAAATTATTGAATGATTCAGAAAGCATCAAAAGAAGATGGAAGGTGTACACAGAGTCACTGTACCAAAAGGAAATGGTTGATATTCAACCATTTCAAGAAGTAGCATATGGTCAAGAGCCAATGATACTGAAGGAAGAAGTCCATGGTGCATTGAAGGAATTGGCAAAGAACAGCGCTCCAGGAATTCACGGAATAAAAATTGAAAATTTTCAAGAAAGTGAGGTGGCACTGGAAGCACTCACTCATATATGCCAAGAAATTTGGAAGACAACTATTTGGCCAACAGATTAGAAGAGATCTGTATTTGTGCCCATTTCAAAGAGAGGTGACCCAATGAAATGTGGAAATCAGTGGACAATGTCTTTCATATCCCATGCAAGTAAAATTTTACTAAAGTTAGTACAGAAACAGCTGCAAACATACATTGACAGACAACTTCCAGAGGTTCAAGCCAGATTCAGAAGAGGCCGTGGAATGAGGGATATCATTGCTGATGTCCAATGGATCTTGGCCAAAAGCAGAGAATACCAGAAAGTTGTTTACCTGTGCTTTATTGACTACACAAAGGCTTTAAATTGTATGGAACATGACAAGCTATGGACAACATTGCAAAGTATGTATTCCTGAACACTTAAATGTGCTCCTGAGGAATCTGTACATAGACCAAGAGGCAGTTTTCAAACAGAACATGGGAATACTGAATGTTTTAAAATTAAGAAAGGTGTGGGACAGGGTTGTATTCTTTCACCATACTTATTCAACCCGTATGCTGAGCAAATAATCCAAGAAGCTGGGTTCTATGAAGAAAAATGTGGCTTCAGGATTGGAGGAAGTCTTATTAACAACCTACCATATGCAGATGATACAACCTTGCTTGCTGAAAGTGAGGAGGACTGAAAACATTTACTGATGAAGATCAAAGAGCACAGCCTTCAATATGGATTGCATCTCAATGTAAAGAAAGCAAAAACCTCACCATTGGACCAATAAACAACATTCTTATCAATGGAGAAAAGATTGAAGTTGTCAAGGACTTCATTCTTCTTGGATCAACTATCACTCATGGAAGCAGCAGTCAAGAAATCAAGCGACGTATTCCATTAGCCAAATCTGCTGCACAAGATCTTTTTAAAGTGTTGAATACCAAAGATATCAGCTTGAGGACTAAAGTGCACCTGACCCATGCCATGATATTTTCAATAACCTTATATGCATGCGAAAACTATACAATGAATAAGGAAGACCGTTGAAGAATTGATGCTTGTAAGTTATGGTGTTGGAGGAGAATATTGTAAGTTTCATGGGCTGCCAAAAGAACAAATAGATCTGTGTTGGAAGAAGTGTAGCTAGAGTGCTCCTTGGAGGCCAGGATGGCCAGACTTCGTCTTTCATACTTTGGACATATTGTCAGGAGGGACCAGTCGCTGGAGAAGGATATCATGTTTGGTAAGGTGGAGAGTCAGAGCAAAAGAGGAAGACGCCCAGCGAGATGGATTTGCAAAGCGGCAGCATTAGTGGGCTCGAACATGTCAACAATAGTGAGGTTGGCCCAGGATTGGGCAGTGTTTCATGGTATTGTGCATAAAGTCTCTATGTGTCAGTACTGAATCAATGGCATCCAACAACAACAACAAGTTTTGAAAACTTTACCCCTTGTATACTGTACTATATCCTTGCATCTATTTGTAGCAAATATAAATACATATGTAGAAATGTTGTGTGAATGATTCTAAGGGCTTTATAACCATTGACCAAGAGGTTGTTGTTGTTAAGTGCCATTGAGTCAACTCCAACTTATAGCGACCCTGTACAGGGTTTCTGAAGAGCAGCTGGTGATCTTGAACCACCAACTTTGAAGTTCAAACGGCTTTGCAGTCTGGCGCGTTAACTTACAGTGCCAAGAGATAAAATACATTAATTAAGGAAACAGACAAATAAGTGATGGCGCTATCCTAATATCCTCAAGGGAAGCAACTCAATTATCAATTAGAGACGTGGAAGAACACTGATTAATGAAGAGATAAACAGATATAGAACTGTAGCCACAAAAACCACACAGATTGCCCAGTGAATCTTGGGTGATTTTTCTATATGCGATTTGTGCCAAATCTATCAAATTATAGTCAGCAAATATTTGCTGTCTTGTAGAGTTGGTTGAAATAAAACAAGCTACACATGGCTAACGCTGGAATTGAGGTAGTAGAAAACATCAGGAAAATACAATTTCTTTCTGGCCCTTAAATAATTGCTTGTGGTTTGGTATATTGAAATACATCATGAATGCTAAATATAGAACAAGTAATTGAAGGTGGACTGCAGGGTGACAAGTGATTTCATTGGGAAAGAAAATTCATCTTGTCACTTATTACCTGCAATCCAAATTTATGCAAGACTAGTCACGAGGCAATTTTCATTTTATCGAGGATAAACCAGAGCTTAAGCTTCCAAAGCTCCTTGTCATCCTGAATGTTTCAAATAGTCGCTTACATTTTTGGTACACTCTTATTTAGGATTTTTGCTGTTGCAATTGTCAGAATGCCTTACTTTTTCTAAAAGATCACACATTACTCATTACTGTAGAATGACAATTCATGGGAAATACTATAATCACTGAATTATAGAGGGTGTTGTTTTTTCTTGGAAGTCAGACTATTTTAGTGATCCTATGCCCTGAATATGGAATCTGGTGTGTCACTGTAGCATAATGTACTGGAAAGCAAGGTCAGTTTGAACTGCAAGACCAGTGGTTCAAACTCACGAGAACCCTATACAGGGTCAATATGAGTTGGAATTAATTTGATGGCACTTAATATCAATAACAACCCACCATAAATTGTCTGTGTCCAGGGCAGTTTCATGGTAAGGTATTAGATGTGCAGTGACATTAGATGTATGGCTTCTTTCTCTCTTCAAATGAATATTCACCTTCAGTGATGATTAAAAAATGGTGCAGCATGTCTTTTGATGCTAACTGATGATGAGTTGATTCGGAATCATGGCAACCTCATGTGTACAAAGTCGAATTGCACCATTGGGTTTTCAAGATGTGACTCTTCATAAGCAGATTGCCAGTCTTATCCTCTCAGGTACCTCTGGGTGAGTTTAAACCACCAACGTTTCAGCTAACAGTTGAGCACTTAACAATCTGTGCCATTCCAGAACTTTTATATCTCATCTACCAGTGTCAGAACCTGTTTCCTTTATCTCATGATGATTACTTTCCTTTGGTCCCTTATATGCATCTCTCATGTTCTCCAATGTACTTCACATCCTCGGACTCTGATCCCTGTGACTACAACATCCAGGATGCCATGTTCTCTTGGTTTCTGGCTGGATTTCATGAATAATTGGGCAACAGGAGAGATTGGAAAACAGAAGGAAACTGAGGTTGGGATCTTTATTTCTCTGGCTCACACTAGGGTCACTTCCAGGTATGAATAATCCTGCATATGGATTTTTTATAAGGCTGAATCCTGAATCCTGCTGAATATCTCTCTTAAAACCATAGTAACCCTCTCCAAGTCCCAGAGACACATGCCCCTTCTTGCTTCCTGATATTTAGTTTTGGTATGGCAAGCACTAACACCACTATTAATCAAATTTACTCACAAATCACTAAAGCCAATGATGATGAAATTGAAGAATTCAGCCAATTTCTTTAGTTTGAAATTGATCAAACATGCAATCAAGATGCATTGATAATTACCGGTAATTGTAATGCAAAGTTTGGAAACAGAGGAAGGATCAATAGTTGGAAAATATGGCCTTGGTGATAGAAATGATGCAGGAAATCATCAGAGAATTTTGCAAGACCAACGACTTCTTCATTACAAATGCTTCTTTAAATCAAGATGGAAAATACAGGAATCAAATTGACTACATCTGTGAGAAGAGACTCTAGAAAAGCTCAATATCATCAGTCAGAAGAAAGCCAGGGGCTGACTGTGAAACTGAATCTCAGTGGATCATGCACAAGTTCAGGTTGATGGTGAAGAAAATTAAAACAAGTTCATGAGAGCCAAAGTGTGAACTTGAACATATCCTGCAAAAATTTAGAGACCATCTGAAGAACAGATTTGATGCATTTAGACATTAATGAACAAAGTCACAAGTGTTTGAGATGATATCCAGAACATAATACAGGAAGAAAGCAAAAGGTCATTAAAAAGTCAGGAAAGAAAGCAAAGACCAAAAATCAATGTCAGAGGAGACTCTGAAACTTGCTCTCCAGCGTAGGGGGGCCAAAGCAAATGGAAAAATTGAAGAGGTGCAAGAGCTGAACAGGAAATTTCAAAGATCAGCTCGAGAAGATAAAGCCAAATACTATAATAAAATGTGCAGTTAGATCTGGAGTTAGAAAGCCCAAGAAAAGAACTGTCAGCATTTTAAAAGTTGATAGAACTGATGAAAAAATTCAAGCATCGACTGGTATGGGACAGTGGATTAATGTGCTGGACTGCAAGGTTAGTTTGAACTGCAAGGTTGGTGGTTCTAGCTCACCAGTAGCTCCTTGGGTCGCTATGGGTCGGAACTGACTTAGCTCAGCAGCACTTAATAACAACAATTGTTTATGTTCAGCTATTTCAAGAGATAGCATATGATCAAAAAAATGGTATTTATGGAAGAAAACCAAGCTTCACTGAGGGCACTGACAGAAAATAAGGCTCCAGCAGTTGACAGAATGCAAACTGAAGTCTTTCAGAAAACTGGTGGTGCACTGAAGGCACTCATTCATCTATGCTAAGAAATTTGGAAGATAGCTACCTGGCCAATCAATTGAAAGAGATTCACATTTGTCCCCATTTCAAAGAGAATTGACATAACAGAATGCAGAAAGCATCAAACAATATCATTAATACCACATGCAAGCAGAATTTTGCTGAAGATAATTCAGAAACAGTTGCAACAGTACATTAACAGAGAATGGCCAGACATTCTAGATGGATTCACAAGAGGACCCGGAATGAGGGATATCGATGCTTATGTCAGATGGATCGTGGCTAAACACATAGAATACCAGAAAGATGTTTACTTGTGCTTTATTGGCTATGCAAAGGCTTTAGACTGTGAATCATGATAAACAATGGATAACATTGCAAAGAAAGAGCATTCAAGAACACTTAATTGTAATCATAAGAAACCTGTATATAAACCAAGAGGAATTTGTTCAAACGGAACAAGGGGATAATGTTGTTAAGTGCTGTTGAATTGGTTGCAACCCATAGCAACCCTGTATAAGGTTTTCAAGGAGCAGCCAGTGAGCTTGAACCACTGACCTTGCAGTTCAAACTGATTTTGCAGTCCAGTGCATTAACCCACAGTGCCACACCAGGGATAATGGGTGGTTTAACATCAGGAAATTATGTGCTCCAGAGTTGCATTCTTTTAACCATATTTACTCAATCTGTATGCTGAACAGATAATCCAAGAAGCTGGATTTTATAAGAAGGTAGATAGCATCAAGATCGAAGGAAGACTCATTAACATCGTGTGATATGCCAATGATACAGCCTTGCTTGCTGAAAGAGAAGAGAACTTAACATACTTTCTGATGAAGATCAAAGACTAGAGGAGTCTTCATTATGGATGGCACCTTAATGTAAAGAAAACAGAAATCTTTACAACTGAACCAATAAATTACATCATGATAAATGAACAGAAGATTGAAGTTGTCAAAAACTTCATCACGCTTGGATCCACAACCAAGAGTCAAATCAAACATCATAATGCATTAGGCAAATCTGCTGCACAGGACCTCTTAAAAGTGTTCATGAACAACAATGTCAGTTTGAGGACTAAGGTGTACCTGATCCAAGCCATGGTATTTTCATTTGCCTCATACGTATGTGGAGAAGGTCATGGATTGTTTGTAAAAGTAAATGAGAAAATAAAAACAAACGCTGGACTTCCGGTACGGCAGGACAGCCAGAAAAGGTAGGGACTTGCTCCGGTGGGAAAAAAAGAGTAGGGTCTCACAAAGGAAACATTCATAGACCAGTCCCATGGCTTTTGGACTATCATAAACTCTCCTGGGCTCACATTTTTGAGAAATCGCGCTAATAAGCATAAAGAAAAGCACGTATTTTGGGACTCTTTCCTGTGGGGACCGCGGGTTGCTCCTGCGACAGCAGAGTTTAGAAGGTGGGGCCAGGGCTGGCCCATTTGGAAAGTGGCGTCTCCCAGAAGGGCCAGAGGCAATATAACTTCCTCCCGTCCCAAGTCTCCCCACCCTGGCTTGAGGCCCCAATAAAAATCGGCCGGTTGCAGCTCACCCATGCACAGAGAGTGTGAGAAATTCTGGAGAAAGGCTGTGGCAGCTTCTTGACGTCACCCATCATCCCCCATCTGTCGCTGCAGCTAAGCCCCCTGCCCCCACTCCTAGCTAGCAGTGGGATCTCACAAAAGAGGCATTCATATACCAGTCCCACGGCTTTTGGACTATCATAATCCTTCCTGGGCTCACATTTTTGAGAAACTGTGCCAATAAGGATAAAGAAAAGCAAGTATTTTGGGACTCTTTCCTGCGGAGACTGCAGGTCACTCCTGCGACTGCAGAGTTTAGAGACCGGGACCAGTGCTGGCCCGCTCGGACAGCTGCGTCTCCCAGAAGGGCCAGAGGTGATGTAACTTCCTCCCACCCCAAGTCTTCCCGCCCTGGCTTGAGATCCCAATAAAAATCAGCTGGGTACAGTGCACCCATGCACGGAGAGTTCTTGTTGACTACACATCCCTCCTGGAGGTGGGAACTTATCCTCCCTACGTCCCATAGAAGAAATAGCAATCGTGGCCATATAGCCAATTATAACATAATACTCCACCACTTAGACGAGACCCAACAACATTTGCTACGCATTACAGACGAAAAAGGAAGCCCATCTCCTGATCACATTAATAACAATAATAATAAAATAACCATGACCAATAAGAAACAATGAACTTTATCAAAGCATGTCCAAAACCAGAAGAAAGGAGCTGACGCAAATGAACTGGAGACAGATAAAGCCTTCAATAGAGGAGTGGGAGAGAGTTTTGGATATGCCTGAGAGGGAATTCAGAAGAATGATATGGAAACAAATTCAAATAATCCGAAAAGGGGTCGAGGAAATTAAGGAAGAAGTAAAAAAAAATTATCCAGGAATAATCAAATAGGATAAACACAGCATTGGAAACAATTCAAAACCTGCAAAAAGATGCCCAG
>NW_006408564.1:15829247-15843922 GCF_000296735.1 Chrysochloris asiatica
CAGGCTTACAGGGTACACCCCTTGGTTGGGTGAGGATGCATGGACGGGATGGTAACTATGTCAATGAAATGATGGATGATGGAATGAATGTAAAGCTGATGTTCTCCCATGTAGACTACTACAGAATTCACAAAAAACCATTAAAAAAAACAACACTGTACAAATAGATTTTACTTTTATTTTATTTTTATATTCTGATTTTGGAGCATATATCATTATCTTCTATGAAGCCACCTTGTTTGTTTTCTTCATGATACTTATCATGATCCAGAAGAATATTGTTGATTCATGTTTTATCTGTTTATTGTCTAGAGGAATGTAGGTTTAATGAGTGAATGTATCTTGTTTATTATTTTTTTTCTCTGCTTGATTTTGACACAAAGTAGAAATAAGATCCGTCACTCATCTCTCAGTTTGGCTTGTGTGTTGCTATGATATTAGAAGCTATGTCACCAGTATCAGATGCCAGTAGGACTACCCATCTTAGAAATGCCACAAGTGAGTAGCTTTAACAAACACATTTATTTCCTTAGCTTGTTTTTATTATTACATACCTTCTACTTGGTTCTGATTTATAGTGACCCTGTATATAGGGTGTCTGAGGAGTAGCTAGTAAGCTTGAACCACCAACATTACGGTTCAAACCAGCTTTGCAGTCCAGTTCATTAACCTGCAACACCACCCCAGGACTTCTTTCTTACAATTTGAGAGGCTAGAAGTAGAATCCAGAGTATTGGCTTTTGGGGCAGGTTTTCTATGGGGGACAGTCCTTGTTTCTTTAGCTTCTGCTTCCTGGTTCCTTGGAGATCTCCATACATCTTGGAATCTATCTTATCTCAGTTCTGATTCTTGCTTGCTTATTTAGTCTCTTATATTTTAAGAGAGTAACTCAAGGCATGTTTTATACTAATCATGACTCACTAACATAACAAAGATAACTTATTCCCAAATAAGATTATAACCATAGGCATGTTGTTATTTTAAGTGTGGTGAGTTAGTTGTGACTCACAGTGACCCTATATAGGGTATCCTAGGAGGGGGTGTGGTGTCCTGGTGTGGCCCTGTAATTTAAGGTGACAGACTGTAAAGCTCTTTGAATTGAAAGGTCGGCTGTTCAAGCTCACCATCTGCTCCTTGGAAACATTATACAGGGCTTGTATGGGTCAGAACCGACTTGATGGCACTTAACAACAACACTGAGGAGGTGGAGCTGTGGCGCTGTGCTGTGGCCTAGTGTGCTGGACTGCAAAGTCACTTTGAACCATAAGGTCAGTTGTTCAAGCTTACCAGCTGCTCCTTGGAAACCCTGTACAGGGTTGCTGTGGGTCAGAACTGACTCTATGGCAGTTAACAACAACAGGAGGGGGTGGTGGTTTTGAACCACTGACCTAGTGGTTAGCAGTCCCTTGCTTATCCTACAGTACCACACAAAGATGCCTAAGTAGCATAGAGGGTAGGATTTCTGATAATAAGAGTTGTTGTTGTTGTTAAGTGCCGTCGAGTCGGTTCCGACCCATAGCGACCCCTGTACAGGGTTTTGGGTAATTTAATTCTGTCCTGGTGTGGAGATGTAGCGCTGTGGGTTAATGAGCTGGACTATGAAGTCGGCTTGAATTGCAAGGTTGGCTGTTCAAGATCACCAGGTGCTCCTCAGAAACCCTATATAGGGTCACTATGAGTCAGAACTGACTTGATAGCACTTAACAACAACCTTTAGTAACTAGAAACATCAAGGTCATACAAGGTCTCAGAGGGAGAATCAGTTACAGTCTCTATGCTCACATGCCAATAGGTGGTTTAAAAAGGAAAGAAAACGTAATTCTGAGATGTGGCCAGAGAATGCTTAATGGTTTCATGTAGCAAGTAGATGTGCTCAGTTGGCTAAAAGTTCACACAGTGGTTTCGTGGGAGAAAGACCTGATGATCTGTTCCATAAAGATTTCAGGCAAAAAAACAAACAAACAAAAAAACCCCAGTATGCTTGATGATCAGAACTCTACTAGAGGAAGATTTAAAAAAATGTTTTGTTTTTTTATAAAGGAAATAAGTGTAAAATGCTACAAATTTGATGAACTTGGCTATACTTATGGATGTAGTAGCTCAAAATACCAACTGAGAGGGAAGCGTCTTCACATCAAGTATTAATCCTATCCCCTTTGTATACAGGGTTGATAGGGACAGGCAACTTAGACATTGGCTACCTAAAATGGGAAGTGGGGAGGGAGACTATAAAGGCATGAAGTGACTGGCTTATAAGTTTTCAAGAGGGACTTTAGTTTTAGAGTGTGTGGGGAAGGTAGAATCCCCTCTGAATAGTTTTCATCTTGTCTAGATGGGTCTGATGAAAGGAGATGGGGATAAGATTCTTATGATTCAATTGTGAGTAATTGTTACCATGACTAATTGTGGCTGTCACAATTGTAAAGGTAGAAATTTTGTAACAAAAAGGGGGAGTAGTTGGCCCAGGATCGGGCAGTGTTTAGCTCCACTGTGCATAAGGTCACTATGAGTCGGTACCGACTTGATGGCACCTAACAACAACAACAAGTTAATCTTACATTCCAGGAACAGAAGACCCTAGGACTATCGAGTGGAATGTGGGACCCTATCCAGAGAAGCAGAGACAACAGAGATGGAGGCAGAGATGAGGGCATGGAGAGAGAGAGAGCAGCTGAAGTCTCTAGACTCATGGAAAGAGAAAGACTGAGTGCTGGTGGCCAGGAGGCAGGTTTGTAGAATGTGCCCTTTGGTTGTTTAAATGATTATATATTCCTGAGTGTTTTGGTGTACATCCTCCCTCCCCCCAAGAAAAAAACACCCAAAAACAAAGGGAATAGAAGCAAATACTGTTGAATGATGATGCATGAAGGAAATTGTAATCATTGCAATGAAGTGATGAGTGTAAAACCGATGTTCTCCCACGTAAGCTATCACTCAGTTTACAGTAAAAACTTAAAAAACAAACAAACAAAACAATATGGGCAGTTCTGTTCTGCCACATGGAATCATTACCAGCCAGAACTGACTCATGGCACTTATCAACAGCAACAGCTGGGATCCACATTACTGTCTGACATGAGGTCTCATTTCTCCTAGAATCATCCTTCATTTCCAAAGAATCAAAACAAAAACTATATGGAGAACTATCACATAATTCACAATAAAGCATTAAAAAAAACAATAAAACTATATGGAAGTGATTGAACAAAATCAGAACATACAGATAGAGTTCCGATGGGGTTCAGAGAGATCCAGAAAATTGTAAGACCATGTGATTTGAAAGGAAAACCATTATGAACTAATGGCCAAAAAAGCAATTTTCAGAATGTATAAGAGCAAGTTCTATTTTTATTTTAGTTGATCAAGACTTTATTGTACTTTAAGTGAACTTATATCACAGAGAGATATATCATGAAGGCTGAAATAAAGCAGTTGAGTACTTGAATCCACAGAGTTTCTCATAAACTAGGTAATTCAAGGTCTTCCTTTAGTCTTCCTTGGGAAATCAAGCTAATCAGTCTGAAGGCTTAAAAGTTCTGCCCAGTGTGCTTGGACTCCTTTCTATAGGACTTTTGCAGCAGAACCATGTCTCTTCTAATAAAGATGATGAGCACTTGGCAGCATCTAACAGGATGCCCTTCTAACAAAGTTTTGTGGGACCTACATCAAAGCCATAAATGGAAATGCTCACTAAGCCTTTTAGAGAAGTGTCTGGTAAACTTTGAACCCAGTACATTCACCATACTGAAAGCATCATCTCCTTTGAGAAGTTGATGGGGATGCAGGGGTGAAGCTAGAAATTGAATGAAGATAAAAATTGGAATGATGTTATGTGCTTTGAGTTGTGTTTTTTTTCTCTTCTTCTTTCTCTCTGTGATCATAGGTTCCAGACATTCTAATTTCCAATTCAAAATATGTTTTTGCTGATTTTAAATTTGAAATGTCTTCATTTTCTAGATTCTCATCTAACTGCAGAGGGTGACGGTGGTTCAATTATGGCAAAGTACAGTATGAAATCCTGTCATATTGCTGGAAATAACAGGTTCTCTATGACATTGGGTCTGTTTCAGAAACAAGTCACCTACCACCCTTTTTCTCTTTCTTTCATCATGGAGAGATTAGAGTACCTTAGGTATTGCCCATAAATGAAAGCTGGATTGGCATTTTACCCATCACAGAACATCACCCTGTGCTTTCCAAAGAATAGAAATCATTTAAATTCTTATCATTCCTTTTGGTTTGCCGATCTTAAAAGCTTGTCAATTTTCTTGCACAGCATGGAATTTCATCTCTTCTAATTTCAGTAAAAGTTCATCCAAAAATAGTATTCAAAGACTGAGGATTCAACAAGATGTTCTTCCAACCCCAAATTACCCCAAACTAAATGGTTTAGTTTTCAGATTATAAAATAATTGGGCTGTGAGCACATAAGAAGCAAGGCCAGCATCCTAGTCATCTTCATACTGGTACTTGGTTGGAGTCAGTGAGCTGAAATTAGTGAAATATAAGTCTCTATACAATTAGCCTGAAATGAAACAGCATCTTTTGACCACATTAGGTTCATTGCATGCAATTTTCCCATTAGAGTTCTCTCTACTAAGACTGATAATAAACAACATGAAGTAAGATAAAAATTAAACAATTATTTCATTAATTTAGTCAGAGAAGATGGCCAAAAGGGATGCATATAACAAGGATATCGATCTTTATTTGGATTGTCATCTATATGATTAAATCAAAGTCAATATTAATGCAAAGCTTGTATAAGAATGTTTAAAGTGGATTTACTTCAAATAGCTCGAAACTAGAAACAATACAAATGCTCACCAACAGGAGAATGAATAAACAAACTGTGTATATCCATGCAGTGTTGTCCATAATAAGTGCTGTCGAGTCAGTTCTGATTCATAGCAATACAATCTTCCTAATTCATTTGCAGTCTAATTGATTCTAACGCAGGGTGATTCTATGTGTGTCAGAGTAGAACTGCTCCAGAGGGCTTTCAATGGCTGATTTTTCACACAAGTACATTGCCGGGTGTTTCTTCCTAGATGCCTCTGTGTAAACTTGAACCTCCAGCCTTTTGATTAGCAACCCTGCACATATTAACCATTTGTACCATCCAGGGACTAATCAGTAATAAAAAGACAACGAATGATAAATATAACTATTTGGATAAACTCCAAAAAACATTTTGTTACACAAAAGAAGTCAGACACACTGTATTGTTCTATTTACATAAAGTTCAAGAACAGACAAAATAGTCTATGGTGATAGAATTAGAACCAAGCTCCATGGGCGGTTTAAAAGCCCCATCCAGAAAGGCTATTAGAGGGCAGGCTGCCTCTGCAAGTTGCCAGAGAGGAATGGAAACTCAGCTTCCTGCTTAACAGTGCTGAATCCTGTTAAGAGTACTTTGTTCTGTTGATGTTTGGCTGGTGCCAGATAGGCATTGTCAAAAAGGTTTTTTATTGTTAGCTCACTTTTTCCCTTGTTTTTGGTTAGTCTCTTCTTAAGCTTTTTGCTTTGTTTTGTTCTGTACTCAGTGAGGGTTCAAGGTTGGAGTCTTCTACAATACACTTTCTGGGGTATAAAATAAGCAATAAGGAAAGCCTAGGCAGCCTTCCTACTCACTTTTCAGTCTGTTTATGCTTGTTTATTTTATTATGCACACAAATTTCAGTTTTAAGATGGAGGGTCTGGGAGAAATAAAGAGAGTTCATGTTGGTTAGTATTGGAAGTCTTCCATTCCATTCTAATTTAATACCAATATTTAACATTACAACCTAATGGAGGGCTGGCACATGGCTGTTGTTGTTGTTAGGTGCCATCGAGTTGATATCAACCCATAGCGACCTTATGCACAGCAGAACAAACACTGCCCGATCCTGGGCCAACCTCACTATTGTTGTCATGCTTGAGTCTATCGATGCTGCCTTGGCCAATCCATCTTGCTGGGGGTCTTCCTCTTTTTCTCTGACCCTCCACCTTACCAAGCATGATATCCTTCTCCAGTGACTGCTCCCTCCTGACAATATGTCCAAAGTATGAGAGGCGAAGTTTGGCCATCTTGGCCTCTAAGGAGCACTCTGGCTGCACTTCTTCCAAAATGGATCTATTGGTTCTTTTGGCAGTCCATGGCACTTTCAATATTCTCCTCCAACACCATAATCCAAATGCATCAATTCTTCTACAGTCTTCCTTATTCACTGTTCAGCTTTCGCATCCATATGAGGTTATTGAAAACACCATGGCTTGGGTCAGGCACACCTTAGTCTTCAAGCTGACATCTTTGCCCTTCAACACTTTAAAAAGGTCTTGTGCAGCAGATTTACCTAATACAATACGTTGTCTGATCTCTTGACTGCTGCTTCCATGAGTGTTGTTAGTTGATCCAAGAAGAATGAAGTCCTTGACAACTTCAATCTTTTCTCCGTTGATAAGAATGTTGTTTATTGGTCCAGTGGTGAGGATTGTTGTTTTCTTGACATTGAGATGCAATCCATACCGAAGGCTGTGCTCTTTGATCTTCATCAGTAAAAACATTTATTTTCATCAGTAAAAACTCTTCACTTTCAGCAAGCAAGGTTGTATCATCTGTATATTGCAGGTTGTTAATGAGTCTTCCTCCAATCCTGATGCCATGTTTTTCTTCATAAAACCCAGCTTCTCGTATTATTTGTTCAGCATACAGGTTGAATAAGTATGGTGAAAGAATACAACCCTGTCCCACACCTTTCCTAATTTAAAAAACATTCAGTGTTCCTATGATCTGTTCGAACAATTGCCTCTTGGTCCAGGTACAGATTCCTCATGAGCACAATTAAGTGTTCTGGAATACTCACACTTCTCAATGTTGTCTGTAGTTTGTCATGATCCACACAATTGAAAGCCTTTGCGTAGCCAATAAGGCACAGGTAAACATCATTCTGGTAGTCTCTGCTTTCAGCCAAGATCCACTGGACATCAGCAATGATATCCCTCGTTCCACGGCCTCTTCTGAAGTTCTCTGTCAATGTATGAATGTAGCCATTTCTGTATTACCTTTAGCAAAAATGTATTCTTTCCAGAGTCTGCCTTTACCCCAAATTCCATGGGCCCCACCAAGTACCTTTGCTTCTGAATGTAGGATTCCTTTGCAAGCAAGGAAGACTCTACTCTAACCTGAAGGGAACCTGAAACAAATGGACCTGCTATGGCTGTCAGACCTTGATAAGTCCTTTTCATGGGCATTTGCTGCCAACTCTGTCTTGAGACAAAGGAAATCCTCCCCCCACCCTCTGTCCCAACTATATTTTAAATTAACTATGCTTACCAAAAAAAAAAAAAAAAAAAATGATAGCACATGGTAGGTGCTCAATAAGTTTTGACTGATTTCTAATCCAAGTCTTGTTGATTAGTCTCACCTGATCATTGCTGAAGCATTGTGAAAGACTTGTTTGACTTCTGTACTTTGAGTTTGCTAATTTCTTATTGTATCACCAAGTCCTTGGGTGGCATCAGTGGCTTGTCTCAGTCCTGGTGTGGCATTGTAGGATAAGCACTGGACTACTAACCACAAAGTTGGGATTTCAAACCCAGAAGCTACTCCTCGGAAACCCTCTAGAGGGTCATTATGAGTCAGAACTCACCCGAAGGCACTTAACACCAATACTGGCTAAAAGCTTGGCAGTTTTAACTCACCCAGCAGTGCTACGGATAAAAGATCTGGTGATCTGCTTCCTTAGTGTTGGTTGTTGTTAAGTGCCCAGTCTAAGCTGACTCATAGCTTAAAATCCTATGGAAGAGTTCTACTGTTGAACACATGGGGCCACCATGATTCAGAAATGACTTGATGGAGGTTACGCCCAATTACATAAAGATTCTTCTAGTGTGATCTTAAGCAGAATTCTCTAGGACACTCTTGAATTCTAGTCCCCCAAATAGGCATGGCACTTCAGTTATGTATGTTGTTGTTAAGTGCCCGAGAGTCAGTTCCGACCCATAGCAACCCTGTATAGGGTTTCCAGGGAGCAGCTGGTGAGCTTGAACTGTTGACTTTGAGATCAAACCCACTTTACAGTCCAGCACATTAACCCACAGTGCCACACCAGGACTCCTGCGCCTAGGATTTACTTCTACCTTCTCTGTTCTTTTCAGCCACTTAGAACAGTCCTTTATTTTACCTGTTACTGCTTTTTCCTCTATGTCTTCATAAATCATGTACTTTTAAAGCACAGAATAATTTGTTTGAGTTCCAAAACCTTTTAGGTGTTTGAGTTAAAATGTCCTATGAAAATGCAAACTACCATGCTTTTCATAATGATTTAGCTGCTAATAGAATGACGTAACAGTATGGGTCTCTAAAGAATCACTTTCCTTGTGATTCTTTTCCCCCTTATGTGTGAAGGAAGTTGAATTTTCAAAGGGTTCATCACAACTTTTCTTTGCTACATTCTGGTTCATTTTTACAAGTGTAGTGAAAAGAATAATTAAATTTCTCCCAGGAAACCACAAACAGGAGGTCTTAAGAGAATAGTGTGCCCCCTCACACCCCCATGTTGAAAGCAGCATTGTATTCAATATTAAAAACATTAACCAATTTGTTTATGACATTATATTTTGAATAGATTATTACCTTATATTGTTGTATTTAATTTGTTTAAAGGCATTTTTTGAAATTATAAGAATTCATTCCTGCTATTAAATTCTTACCTGCAAACATTAGATTGAGCACAACAGGATTTAATAAAAAAAAAAAAAAATGAAGCATGTAAATAAGGGGTGCCCACAAGCACCGGTAATTACCATTTCAGTGATATTGGTTAAATTTTTTTCCTGATAGTGGATGAAGGGAATATATGAAATGTTATACTGCAACTCGGAGTCCTGGTGTGGTGCTATGGGTTAATGAGGCAGACTATAAGCTCAGTTTGAACGGCAAGATCAGTTTGAACGGCATGGTCATCGGTTCAAGCTCACCAGCTGCTCCTCAGAACCAACTAGACATCACTTAACAACAACAACAACAACAAAGTCACCTGGGGCAAAAGTCAGGCTAGATAAGCCAGATAACTGATAGAGGGCAAGGCCTACTGGATCTACCCTGCCAAAAGCCCAAAGCCATATGCTTGTAAATGGAGAGACAGTCTGGGGATGGAGAAGAAAAGATTAAATTTGGATGTTAAAAAAAAAAGGTTACTGGTAATGTGTTTTCCTGAGTATACTATGGATATTCAATGGCCTTGACATCTGTATGAGTCACTAAAGAAGGGACCCGTGTCACTGTATGTTGTTGTTAAGTGCCATCGAATCTGATCCAACTTATAGCAACCCTGTATAGGCTTTCTAAGGAGCAGCTGATAGATTTGAACCCTTGAATTATGGTTAACCATTCAGTGCTTATCCTACAACACCATACCAGGACTACATGGAACTCTATGTGCTCCTTGCTTATACCCACTCTACTGAAGTACCATTACAATGTGACTAAGAGAACGCCAGTAATAATCTGTGATGTTCCACACTAAAGGTCAGCAAACTAAATTTGACTCACCACTTCATTTTGTAAACAAAGTTTTATTGGAACACAGCCACACACATTCATCTAAGACTGTTTCATGCTGCAACAGTATGAATGAGTGGTGGCATCAGAGTCTCTATGGCCCACAAAGTTAAGAATGTTTACTATCTGACCCTTTATCAAAAATGTTCACATACTCAATCCAAATCGCTCTTACCTCAGTCACCGCCGCCTTTGCTGATTCCCCTTCATCTTTCTGATGTATGAACACTAGAGTCTTGTAGGGCTGAGTTTTTAGACATCTCTTCATTAATACATCAACTCCTTACTGAGGTCAATTGTTTTCAAACCATTCTTAAGAATCAAGTAGAGAGATTTTAAGAAATACTCATGCCATTTTAAGAAATACTAACACTAAGGAGCTCTGGTAGCGTAGTGGTTACGAATCTGGCTGTGAACTGCAAGGTTAACAGTTTGAAACTACCAGCTGCTCTTTGGGAGAAAGATGAGGCTTTCTGCTCATGTAAAGACTGGAAACTCTGTTCAGGATCAGTATGGGTCAGAACTGACTCGACGGCACTTAACAACAACAACGACAATGCCATGGTGGTTTCAATAACCTCATGTGCATGTGAAAGCTGGACAAAGAATAAGAAGACCGTAGAAGAATTGATGCCTTTGAGTTATGGTGTTGGAGGAGAATATTGAAAGTGCCAGGGGCTGCCTAAAGAACCAATAGAACCGTTTTGGAAGAAGTGCAGCCAGAGTGCTCCTTGGAGGCCAAGATGGCCAAACTTCGTCTCTCATACTTTGGACATATTGTCAGGAGGGACCAGTCTCTGGAGAAGGATATCATGTTTGGTAAGGTGGAGGGTCAGAGGAAAAGAGGAAGACCTCCAACGAGTTGGATTGCCAAGTGGCCACATCGATAGACTCAAGCGTGGCAACAATAGTGAGGTTGGCCCAGGATTGGGCAGTGTTTCACTCTGGTGTGCATGAGATCACTATGGGTTGGTACTGACTCAATGGCACCTAACAACAACAACAATACTTTGATGTCACCCCAGTTATTTTACTTTACAAATTTAGGATAGGACTCAGTCATCAGTACTTTCTGAAATCTCCCCAGGAAATTAAAATGGATAGCCAGGATTCAGAACCATCACTCTAGAATTTGTCTAGTCTCAGGTCTTTATACTAACTCTACATCGGGCTGCTAATCTCACGGTCAGCAGTTCGAAACTACCAGCTGTTCCACGGGAGAAAGATGAGGCTTTCTGCTCCCATAAAGATTTACAGCCTTGGAACCCTGTACAGGGTCGCTATGAGTCGGAACCAACTCCACAGCTCATAACCACCACCACCATCATACATCAACAGCTCCCAAATGATATCTCTAATCCCAGAGTCTTCCCTGAATCCTCTGTTTACATATCTAATTGCTTACTTTACATATCTAATTACATCTCCATTTGGATTTCTAATATTTCTAATATGCAGCTCAAATTTAACTCATTTATATAAGAACTCATGATTTTCTCTCAGTCTGTTTCTGCCCTGTCTCAGCAAACACTGCTCTATTCTTTCAGTTGGACTCGCTCTTGACTTCTCTTTTTTCTCTCATGCTCCATATCTCTATTCCATTAGAAAATCCTACTCACTTTCAAAGATATATAAAAATTCAACCACTTACTATCTTCTCTGCTATCCCCTGGCCCAAGCTATCACTATACCACCTGACTTATTACAGCACCATAGTTTCTTTGCTTTTACCTTTCCTCCACTACCTCACCAAATTCTCTGCCATCCAACTCTAACTTATTTGTTGTTGTTGTTGTTAAGTGCCGTCGAGTTGATTCTGACCCATAGCGACCCTGTATAGGGTTTCTGAGGAGCAGCTGGTGAGCTTGAACCACCAACTTTGCAGTTCAAACAGCTTTGCAATCTGGTGCATTAACCCACAGTGCCACAACAGGACTCCTGACTTATAGCGACCTCGCAAAACAGCATAGAAAGTGCTCCTTAGGGTTTCCAAGACTGCAAATCTTAATGGGATGAGATGGCTTTCTCTTTTCCCCTCAGAGTGGCTGGTGGGTTTGAACCATTGATCTTGAAGTAGCAGCTCTAACACTTAACCTGCTGTGCCACCAAGACTCCTTCCTCCACTCCAGTATATTCCTAGCAGAAGCCCAGATGATTCCAGATAAAACGTGAGTTAGACCATGTCATTCATTACTCTTCTTAAAACCTGCCAGTGGCTTTCCATCTTTTTCTGGGTCAAAATCAAAATTTTCATATTGGCCGCAAAAAGTGTGCATGGTCTAGCTTCCTGCTATGTCTCTCTTCATCTTTGGCTTCTGCGTCATTCCCCGTCTCTTGCTCTGACTGAGCCACATTAACTTCTTAGACATTCCTTGAGCACATCTTTCCCCCCAGAATAGCTATCCCTCTCCTAGAATGCTTGCTCTACTCCCAGATGGCCAATTGGCTCTCTCCTCCCTATTACTCTGTCAGGGAGAATCACTCTAACCCCATAATATCTGCAAGAGCCCTTCCAACTCTACAACCCTCCCTTTTTGTTTCTCACTATTTGAAGTTTTTAATGTTTAATTAGGAAGGCAAACATGTTGGAGAGTAACCCAATGTATTTCCTTTTTTCTTTTTAAATATTTTATTGTGTTTCAGGTGAAAGTTCACATAACTATTGTTTTGCCTGAATCTGTAGTCATAAAAAGGAGCTCTGGTAGCATAGTTGTTACGAATCAGGCTGCGAACCATACGGTCAGCAGTTGGAAACTACCAGCTGCTCTGCAGGAGAAAGATGAGGCTTTCTGCTCCTGTAATGATTTACAGCCTCGGAAACCCTGTTCAGGGTCGCTATGGGTTGGAACCGACTCTATGGCACTTAACAACAGCAACAACAACAATAATCATAAAAAAGATGCATTGCAATACTTTCTTATATGTTTTATGTTTCCATTAAACAATCCCCTTCCAATGTTTATCTTGCTTTATGGTCCTTGTGATCTTATTTGGTCATATACCTGTCTTCACCTCACTAGAATGTGTGCTGCAGTTACAGAAGGCTGCTGTGTTGTACAACCCCAGGAGTACACATCATAGTCCATGTGAATGTGTCCCTGAAAACTGTGCCATACACAGCTCTGGTAGCTTAGTGGTTACAAATTGGGCTGTGAACCTTAAGGTCAGCAGTTCGAAACTACCAGCTGTTCCGTGGGAGAAAGATGAGACTTTCTGCTCCTGTAAAGATTTACAGCCTTGGAAACCCTGTACAGGGTCACTATGAGTTGGAACCAACTCCATGGCACATAACAACAGCAACAACAAAATAGCCTGAGTAGTTGCATGCAGTCATCCTGTATTACAGCAACGGTCTTGTGGCTTTGTTCTCCACTTATTTCTAGGCCCTGATACAAAGTAGACTAAAAATCATGTTTGACTGAATTGTTTTGCCTGACTCTGTACTCTGCAAAGTCAGTTTGAACTACAAGCGGCTGCTTGGGAACCCTATACAGGGTCACTATGGGTCAGAACCGACTCAACAGCACTTAACAACAAGAACATAGTTATAAAAAAGATGTGTCAAAGTGTTCCTATACTATTTAAAATACTATATTCTTCTTCATCAACATATAATTGAGAGGTGTTTTCTCTCGTACTTAAAAAAATGGTGATGTAAATATTCACTGTCAAATTTATATTTTTATGGACAAGATAGTCTTCCATAAGTGATTTAATTAGTGCTGCTGAATAAGCACTGGACTGCTCGACATGCTAACTGCAAGATTGGCAGTTCAAACCCATTAGCAGCTCTCAAAAGCCCTATACAGGGTCGCTATGAGTCAGAATCTACTTGAAGGCACACCACAGCCTCGGCATTCTTTAAATCAGTCCAGGTAAGACAATGGCTAAGAGTTTGGCTGTTAAACCAAAGACCTGAGGTTTGAACCTACCAAATGCTTGTGCGAAAAAAGATGTAGAAGTCTGTTTCCATAAGGATTTATAGTCTTGGAAACTTCATGAGGCAATTATACCCGGCCCTAGAGGGGCACTGTAGGATAAGCACTGCCAAGTTGGTGTGAACTGTAAAGTGGACGGTTCAAATTCACCAACTGCTATGAGTTGGAACTGGCTTGATGGCGCTTAACAACAACAACAACTAGAGGGTCATTGAGTTGGAATCAACTTGATGGCAATGGGTAAGTTGTTGTTGTGAAGTGTCGTCGAGTCGGTTCTGACCCATAGCGACTTTGTATAGGGTTTCCGAGGAGCAGCTGGTGAGCGTGAGCCGTCGACCTTGCAGTTCAAATGGCTTTGCAGTCAGGCGCATTTACCGACAGTGTCACACCAGGACTCCATAATGGGTAAGTAGTCAGGTTTAAAAAAATATGTATTGTGAATTTGGGAGAAGGTTTACAGAGCAAATCATTGGTTATACGTTCAACAAATCGAACACCCTTTGCTGCATCTCAGCAATTGCAATGCCCTCAGTGTAATTTCATTTATTCCTTCCTGGATTATCATTCATAACCACCAAATCTTGTCTTTTTCTTAACTACACTTTATATATATGTATAATTTTCTCTCCACTGGAATGTAAGCTCCCTGAAAGCAAAGATTTTGTTTTGTTCACATCTTGACTTGTATTAGATTCTCAATAATGTTGCGTAAAAGACAGACAGACAGCCAAGAAGAAATTATGGGAGGGAGGGCAGAAAGAAGAATGGGAGGAAGTAGGAATGGAAGAATTGGAAGAGGTAAAGAAAAACCCACAAGGACCAGAAAATAAGGCCTTCCAGTTGGCTAGTGTATCTGAACACCACTTGTCTGTCAGTTTGTTGTACTGTGGTGGCTTATGTGTGGCTGTGATGCTGGGAGCTATATCACTTATATTTTAAATACTAGTAGGGACACCCATGGTGGAAAGATTTCAACAGAGCTTCTAGACTGTGACAACGAAGAAGAAAATGACCACTTAGGAAAGGTTAGTTATTGAAAAACTTATGAATAGCAGTGAAACAATATCTGAAACAGTGTACAAAGATTAGTTCTTCTGTGTGGAAGGCACTGAAAATATGCCTGGGCTTTCCATAATGACTGACTTTATTGACAGGGATGAAGCAAAGCTCTTGCGACTTTCATTTACTGATGA
>NW_006408564.1:15845862-15851738 GCF_000296735.1 Chrysochloris asiatica
AAATCATGTCTTACTTGATTATTTTTATAATTTCTGTATACATCAATTATCTTGATGGCAGGGTGTTGATGTTTTTTAGTAATTTACCTCAAAACAAAAGCAAAATATCCCAACAATTGTTTGTATTTCTATCCTGAAAAGAATTTCCTTAATTAAAATATCAGAATGTATAGATAAGGATGAAGCAAGAAAACTTGAGAATTTATTTATTTTACGTTGCCGGTGATTCTTGATCTGCTCCAGAAATTCCTCATGATGCTGAAGTAGCAAACAAATTGTTGTATAAAGGAGGCAAGGTTATTGCCAAAGTTTGACTAGAGATTGGTTTATTTTCTAAAATTCTTTCCAGTATCCTTATATGTTGAAAATATGGATCATTTACCTTTTCATGAAATATCACCCATGTGTCTATTTCAATCAGTTTATGACTATGATATCTATCTGTGAAATTGTTTGTCTTGAGTCACATAAGTGTATATTGTGGGTAACTTGTCTTTCAGATGCTAGAGGAAAGAAACTCAATCTCAAAATTACATCTTTCTTATTTGTGGATGAGGAAAACTATCTTATATGAACTGTCACTTTTCCTTAGAAAAACTGCCATCTCTTTTATAAATACATTGTTTGAAAGTAGTAAATGAAGCAGAACAATAAGTTGTCAGAGGTAAAACTGGGGATATTTTAAGACCTTGCAGCACATTTGTAGGAATTCTCAGCATTGGAGTGGAAATAATTTTGAGAAAGATTGCACTGAATTCAAAAGACTGATTTTGACATGGATGAAGGATTCTCTTTGCCTTAAAGGTACAAACTTTCTTAAAAGTAATTCAAGTTATGCTTTTCTTAGGTTCTTTGCTTCAAACTACTTGTTAACAAAGAAGTCTCTTAACTGATATTATTTTAGTCTTTGTGATCTAAACTCCTTTAGCTAACTCAAGAATTGGTTGGTTGGTTGTGCACTGCTGAGCTGGTTCTGCCTTAAAGCAACCCCGTACAGGGTTTGCAAGGCTGGAAATCTTTATGGTAACAGAAAGCCTCATCTGTTTTCTGTGGAACAACTGGTAGATTTGAACTACTGACCTTATGGTTAGCAGATAGATCATACTCTACTACGCTACTAGGATTCCTTAACTCAAGCATGTTGTTGTTGTTAAGTGCCATCAAGTTGGAGCAGCTGATGGAGTCGAACTGTCAACCTTGTAGTTAGCAGTTCAGTGCTTATCCTACAGCACCATAAGAGAGGAAAGGAAAGGCTAAATGTCATTGGTACATTGGACGTTTTGGGGTACCATTAAGTCGTTTCTGACTCAAGAGTGGTAAGACTGCTTCATAGGGTTTTTTCGGTAGTCCTTGTTACTGAATCTCTACAGCCCCAACTAGTCTATCAGTTTTTCATACATACTGTGGTGGCTTGTGGGTTGCTGTGATGCTGGAAGCCATGCCACAAGTATTTTAAATACTAACAGGGGCACTGTGGTGAATAGATTTCAGCAGTGCTTCCAGATTTCGGGACCTTCATTTTCTGATGGGCAAGACTCGAAACAACGACAACAACAACAAAACCTGCAAGCCATCCATTAATATTTGGAATGTAGATTGTAGGAAGTATGAATGTAGGAAAATTGAAAGTTATCAATATTGGAATGGAAAGCATAATCAATCTCCTAGACACTAGTGAGTTTAAATGGAATGATATTGGCCATTTTGAATCCTACAATCATATGGTTCACTACAATGAGGGTGGCTATATTAAGGTGGAATGGTATCACATTAATCATCAAAAAGAGCATTTCAAGATCTTTCTGAAGTACAGTGTTATCTGTAATAGTGTAATATCCATACACCTACAAGAAAGGATTACTATAACTATTAATTCAGTAGTAGTTAGAAAGAGGCAGGAAAGGAGAATGGAAACAGGCAGTCCAGGGAGGAAGGGGGAAAAGTGCTGTTACGTTGAGGTGATTGGAACCAATGACATGAAACAAAATGTATATAAATTGTTGAATGGAAAACTAGTTTGCTTATAAACTTACTGAAGCTACAAAACAAAAACAAAAAGTTCAAAATCAAAGCAAACAAAGTTCTTTTCTTAGAAATGAATTTTTTGTCTTAAAAATGATTCTTTGACTTAGAAATGAATAAAATTATAATCTTTCTAGCATCTGATTTCTGATTGTTCCTTAACTAATTTCTGGAAATGGCTTTTGCTTCCATGAAAGTGCCATGCAGAGAAGAATTTAAGTCTTGGCTGAAAGCAGAGATTAAAAATAAACTTAATATCAAAATTAAAGATGGTTTACTTGATGGTGGTGATTGTATGTCAGGTCAGGGTTTCTGAGGCTGTAAATCATTAGGGAGTAGAAGCTTCATCTTTCTCCAGTGGAGAGATTGGTAGATTCAGACTGCTGACCTAGCAGTTCACAACCCAGTTTGTAATCCACTATATTATCAGAAAGGAGCTCTGGTAGCGTAGTGGTTACGAATCCAGTTGCAAACCACAAGGTCAGCGGTTTGAAACTATCAGCGGTTCCGCGGGAGAAAGATGAAGCGTCTGCTCCTGTAAAGATTTACAGCCTCGGAAACCCTGTACAGGGTCGCTATGAGTTGAAACCGACTCCATGGCACATAACAACAACAACAACATATTACCAGAGGAGTCCTGGTGTGGTGCTGTGGCTTAATGCTCTGGACTGCAAAGTTGGTTTGAATTGCAAGGTAGGTGGTTCAAGCTTACTTGGAAATGCTATACAGAGTTGCTATGGGTCGGAACCAACTCAACATCACTTAACAACAACAATATACTTAGTTTACTTGATAGTCCTTAGTTTACTTGATAGTCCACAAAAAATAGAGCAAAGTCAAGTTTGTCCTTGCCTATGGCTTAATAAGAAAACATTTTCCAGGGAAATGTACATGCTTTATGAAATCCTCACCTAGAATTTAATGCACATTGTTTTTATTTATCTCCCAAAAGAATGCCTGTTAGTCACAACCTCAAAAAACTTGTCTATTGCCTTCCTGCTTATTTGGCCTACTGATTAATTTTTCCCTTTTATGAAAAATTGAAGTATAAGATGAATAAGACTAGTGTTGTTCTATGCTTACAAAGTTAAGTATTCGAAATATTGTCACCAAGTATTAAGTAAATGAATTTGACAGATTATGCCATCAATATTCTATTTTTAATATAATGGACAAATGTATCCTTATTCTCATACTTCAGACATATTGTCAGGAGGGACCAGTTGCTAGTGAAGGATATCATGTTTGGTAAGGTGGAGGGTCAGAGAAAAAGAGGAAGAACCCCAGTGAGATGGATTGACAAAGTGGCAGCATCAATGGGCTCAAGTGTAGCAACAATTGTGAGGTTAGCCTAGGACGGGATAGTGTTTTATTCTGTTGTGCATAGGGTCACTATGAGTTGGTACTGACTCAATGGCACCTAACAACAGCAACAATCCTATTATGACCTCTTGAATGTTTTAAAGATTAAAGATGTCACTTTAAGGGTCAAGGTATGCCTGATTCAAGCCATGGTATTTTGATTTGCTGCATATGCATGAGCCCTGGAGGAGACTGTAGGATAAGCACTGGATTGGTAACCACAAGGTCAGCAGTTCAAATCCATCAGCCCCTTTTGGAAACCCTATACTGGGTCACTATGAGTTGGAATCGATTTGAAGGCACACAACAACAACATGTGAATGTGAAAACTGGACATTGAACAAGCAAGTCCAAAGAAGAATTGATGCATTTGAATTATGTTGTTGGTGAAGAATACTGAAAGTACCATGGGAGTTATATTTATCAAGATACTTAGCACTTTCAGACTATGCCTTATACATTTATGGTCATTTGTATGCTTACTTGCTCAGAACATGTATCCAGCTAAGGAATTAATTCCATATGGACACGATTCACGTCTGTTGTTCTATAGGACCTAGAACCATGCTTGGCACACATCAATTGTTCAATAAGTATGTATTAAATGAACAAATGAAGTTAATGTTTGTTGATAAGAGAAAGAGGAAACACATCATCCAGTTAGTTTCCAAATGAAACTTAAAAAAAAAATTATTTTTCAAGTTGTATGCTGATCACCCCAGAAATAATTTAGAACTTGGGCTTCTATGAGAATAGCCATGAGAAAAACTACCCAGCAGCCATCATTATTTTATTAGGAATTCTCGAGGAGACATCAGCACCTAGTAAGTTAGGTGTAGCTTCTTCTCCCCTCAATGGGGACAGGCTAATAGGCTATTTTTCATATCTAATTTTGTTTGTATTCTCCATGTAAATGCAGAATAGGCATTATGAAGACTTGGCTGATGATTTCTTGTTTCTGCTTGAACAGTGAGCTGATTTGAAAAGGCCTCCTTATTGTTCCTTCCAGTTCTCTGACACCCTCAACGTTCCTTGCGGTACTGCCAGGAAGATGAATGGGGCTCATGGGCCAAATGAGTATATCGCATATCACATAGCAAGGTGTCTGTTTCTCCTCTTTTCAGTGGAGCTTCATAAAGGCCAGCAGTGTTTTAATAGACTCAGTCTTCTACCTGGAGGTTTATAAACCTAGGAAAAGTTATTTGTGTTCCACAATGTTGACATGGATATTTTTATTAATTTGAAGACATGATTCCCCCAGGAAAATAAGCTTCTGTTTGAATTGTGTGCTAGTCTTTCAATTGTTCTGAAATCTTATGTTTGAAAATTTCAAATGGGGCTTCAGGGTCAACATAAAGATGCAACGTTCTGTAATTTGGGAAGGTTGAAGTCAGGCATAAAGTGATTTTGAAAACACATTTAACTATGACAAGAATCCCAATTCAATTCTAGAGAGGGAAAGAGAGAATGAATTCATTGATCCTGTAATCAAAAAGTCCAGAGCTAGGACTGACTCAGCTATGTCCTAATACAAGACTTAATTATACTCTGTTATTTTCTCTATCTCTCAGCTTCTCTTTCTTCTGGCTTTAAGTTTGAATAAGGTTTCCTTTAAATTGGTGGCATGATGGCTGTCAACCACATCCAAATTTCTGTTCCAACCATTAGTGTCTTCAGCGTGAATAGGAGTCCTTGTTTGCTAATTCCATTAACAAATGTATCATAGTTGATTCCCATTAGCCTTATTTGGGTCAAATGTCCATTCTTTTCTTATCTTTTAGTGGGGGTGGGTAGGGGTGGGGAGAAGTTGTGTACAGAAACACTCAGGAATATATAATCATTTAAATAATCAAAGGGAACATTCTGCAAGCCTGCCTTTGGCCGCAAGCACACAGCCATTCTCTTTTCCATGAGTCTAGAGTCTTCAGCTGCTCTCTCTCTCTCCATGTGTCTGCCTCCATCTCTGGTGTCGCTGCTTCTCTGGATAGGGACTCACATTCTACTCATGCTTTTCTCCTTTGATGGCCCTAGGGTCCCTCTATTCCTGGACTGTAAGATTAACTACTCTCCCCTTTTTGTTATAAAACTTCTACCTTTATAGCTGTAACAGTTGCAACTAGTCATGATAACAATTACTCGCTATTGAATCATAAGAATGTTATCCACATCTCCTTTCACCAGACTGGTCTAGACAAGATGAAATCTGTTCAGTGGGTATTCTACCTTGCCATGCACACTCAGAAACTAAACTCTCTCTTGAAAATCTGTTAAGCCAGTCACTTCGTGTTTTTATAGTGCCCCCACCCCCCATTTTAGGTAGTCAATTTCTAAGTTGCCTATCCCTATCTACCCTGTATACATAGGGGATAGCATTGATACTTGATGTGAAGACTCCTTCCCTCTCAGTTGGTATTTTGAGCTACTACATCCGTAAGTATAGACTGAGCTCATCAAATTGTAACAATGTACACTTGTTTCCTTTATTAAAAATT
>NW_006408564.1:15853398-15854396 GCF_000296735.1 Chrysochloris asiatica
AGTTTCGAACCGCTGACCTTAAGGTTCGCAGCCCGATTCGTAACCACTACGCTACCAGAGCTCCTTCTATAGTCTTCTTTATTCATTGTCCAACTTCCACAGGTGATTCAAAATACTATGACTTGGGTCAGGTATGCCTTAGTCTGCAAACTTGAACATCTTGAACAATTTAAAGAGATCTTTTGCAGTAGATTTGCCTAATGCAATGCATCATTAGATTTCTTGACTGTAGCTTTGGTCTTTCTTTCAAGAAATATATTCTGTTTCTCAAGCTGCTCCAGGCTGATCTTCTTGTCCTTTCAAGTGGGAATGTTCCACCTCAGAAGTCTCTGGATGGGACTCAGGATTCCACCTAGGGCCCTACAAAGTCTCCGCAAGAAGCCCGTTTCACTTGGCAAGTTCAAGAATCCCTTGTAGGAATTCCAATGAAGATAGACTTACAAGCTTTTTGTAATCATATTTCCTGATATACCTTTCTATCACACTCAAGTATCTATTTTACAATAATAGGCAAGGGAAACCAATATTCATAGGATAGTCTACTATCTTAACATTATTTCCCCTCTTTTACCCATTTAGACTATGCCTTGATACGTGTATCACAGAATACTGTTGTACCAAGGTTGAGCATACATCACTATTTACCACTGTCCCATTTAACGCATGCAAACCTGCTTCAGTGTTCCCCTATCTACCTTGTTCTTCCATCACCCTCTCCCTTTTTGTATATTACCCTCCCCAATACCTGAACTCTGGTAGTGTAGTGGTTACAAATCAGGTTGCAAACCTCAGGGACAGCAGTTTGAAACTACCAGCTGTTCCATGGGAGAAAGATGAGGTTTCTGCTCCCGTAAAGATTTACAGTCTCAGAAACCCGTACAGGGTCGCTATGAGTCGGAACCGACTCCACGGCACGTAACAACAACAACAACAACAACAACAAGGCATTTCTGTTTCTAACTTTCTGAGGTAGAGCCATAATGCTTCCCAGAGTGGTA
>NW_006408564.1:15862576-15863494 GCF_000296735.1 Chrysochloris asiatica
ACATTCAGTGTAATTATCAATAGCTATTAATTAATGGCTGTCATTATGTTTGTTTTTTTGTGGTGCTGCTGGTTTCTTTGTTTTGCATGCTCTCCTGTGTTAGGTTCATGTTTTTGTGTTCTTTCTTGCAAGTTTCTTTATAGTATTAATATTTCCATGTTCTTGCATTTTAATTTTCTTGTTATGTTGTGAAGTATTACTTTTCTTTGAGTTTACCCTATATTTTATTAACTTTTTCTCCATTTAAAACAATCTATTTTATTCTACAATCTAACTGAACTCCTCACCACCTGGATCTCTCTTCCTATGTTTTTACCTTCTTTTACATTGCAGTTGTTTTGATCATAGACTGACCTTTCAGATCCTCTGAATTCGTTCATTATTATAGTTTTGTTCTGTTCTCAACTCCTCCATCTGTATTGATTTTTGGGTGGTGTTGCCACGTATGTCAGTCTTTGGTTTTTGTCTGTTCTTATTGGTTCCTAGTCCAAAGAACTCCTTTTAGGGTGTTTTGAAACACTGGTTTGGCTTTGGCAAAATTCCTTAGCTTCTATTATTTGGGGAATGTTTTTATTACACCGTCGTTATTGATTGACAGTTTTGCTGGATAGATGATTCTTGCTTGGCATTTTTTTTTCTTTCAGAGTTTTATATATGTTTCCCCATTTACCTTCTCTCCTGCATGGCTTCTGCTGAGAGATCAGAACTTAATCTGATTTCCTTAACTTTGTATGTAACACTTTTCTTTTTCCTAGCTGCTTTCAAGATTCTCTCTTTGTCTTTGATTTTGGTTTGATTATGATATGTCTTGGTGATTTTCTTTTGGGGTCTGTCTTCTCTGGGGTTCGTTCAGCTTTTTGGTTGTTTATCTTTTTATTTTTCAGGATGTTAGGAAAATTTTCCTCTAGCAGCTCTTCA
>NW_006408564.1:15865157-15893456 GCF_000296735.1 Chrysochloris asiatica
CTGCAGTAGGTCCATACAATAAACAATGGACTTCAAGCCAAAAGGTTTGCAGGAGAAAGATGATGCTTTTTGCTCCTGTGAAGATTTAAAAGCTTCAGATACCCTATATAGGGTGGTTATGTTTCTGAAGAGCAGCTGATGGGTTTGAACTGTCAAACTTGTGGTTCATAGTCCAGTGCTGATCTTATAGTGCCAAATCTGAAGTCCAGAAAGCCTACAAAGGGTCATTATTAGTTAGAATTGACTCAGTGGAAATGGGTTTATTAGAGAGAGAGAGTGGTGGGTAATGGCAATTTCATTGAAGTTATATTGACCATAAATGGGAACGGGATGATTCATTGAGGAAAATTGGGAAGCTGTTTAGAAAAAAAAAGGAAATACTGCGCTGCTTGTTTTCAGCATCTTTGCTAACCTACTTTGTAGCTTCCTTTTCTTTTTTCATATTGTTTTTACTGTTCTTGCACGACACAAGGCTTCTTAATAGCTAAGTGTGTTAGGGGAATCTAGAGGCTGCCACCACTTTGCCATGCCACCACACAGCAAACATCTTTGCATAAGATGTTGACTTGACTTTCAAGACAGCTGACCTTAACCTGTAGAATACAAGTTGGAAGCTGTTTTCTTTCAGGCAATAAAGCAGACAACAGATGAGAGACCCTGTCTACAAAACCTTCAAGTACTATGCTCCTCTTCAAGCTATTTCTGTCAATATCTATCTGTTAAGTGATTTTGGAAAAAGCCATATAGTATAAGTAACTATAGGGACTGCTTACTTTGTCATCTAAGTTTGACTTATATATGAAATAATGATTATGTGCAGTTCCTAAAATGTATAAATTCTCCATAGTAATTGAAAATGGTATCCAATATTTACTGTGTTTCCTATTTCACAGGAACTATTTCATTTATAATATATATATCATGGTGGTTGTTGTGTGCCTTCAAGTTGATTTTGACTATAGTTATCCTTTATAGGGTTTCTGAAGCTGTAAATCTTTATATGAGCAGAAAATCTCATCTTTGTCTTGTGGAGCAACAGTGGATTTGAACTACTGACCTTGTGATTAGCTGCCCACCTCATAATCCACTATGCTACCATGGCTCCTTACATATGTATCATAAAGATATGCATAAACCAGTTATCACTGAGTCGATCTTAACTCATGGCAAACCCATGTGTGTGAGAGTGAAACCGTGTTTCATAGACTTTCCATTGACTGAGTTTTTTGAAGTAGCCCTTTCTTACAAGGTACTTCTGAGTGCACCAAAATTGTCAATCTGTCAGTTAGCAGTTGAGTGCATTAACCATTTGCACCACCTAGGAATTCTATTGTATAGGTATATACAATATATGTGTGTGTGTGTATACAAGTATGTTGTTGTTAACTACTGTCAAGTCAGTTTCAACTCATAGCAACTTTTTCAAACAGTGACTGGTAGGTTTGAACTACTGATCTTGCGGTTAACAGTAAAGGGCTTAACAGTAAAGAGCAATACACCAGGATTCCATGTATATGTTTGTGTATGTGTGTATATATATATGTGTGTGTGTGTGTATTTTTGTTATTGTTTAGTGCTGTCATGTCAGTTCTGCTCCAAAGCAACTCTACATAGGGTTTCTGAGGAGTGCTTAGTGAGCTTGAACTGCAGACCTAGCAGTTCAAACTGATCTTGCAGTCCAGTACATGAACCCACAGCACCACACCAATATTCCTATAAGTATATATATGCATGGGAGTCCTGGGGTGCCAACTCCATAACAACAACAACAACAACAACAACAAACTATACATATATGTGGAGTTCTGGCAGCATAGTAGTTACAAATAGGGTGCTAAGCTCAAGGTCAGCAGTTTGAAACTACCAGCTGTTCTTGGGAGAAAGATGAGGCTTTCTGTTCTTGGAAAGATTTGCAACCTCGAAAACCCTATGTCGGGTTTCTGTGAGTTGGAACCAACTCCACGGCACATAATCAACCATATATATAAATAGTGATATGTCAAAGCTTTAAAATATTCATGAAAAAAAAGAAACTAAAAAATCATGGACTTTTTTTATGAGCTTTCAGAAGTCCATATATATGTGTGTGTATGTAGGTTTATATCTGAATCTATGTATAGATGTGTTGTTGTTAGGTGTCATAGAGTTGGTTCCAACTCATAGCAATTCTATGCACAACAGAATGAAACAATGCCCAGTCCTATGCCATTCTTACAATCCCTCTTATTGAGGGTCTTTCTCGCTGACCCTCCACTTTACCAAGCATGATTCTTTCTCTGTGTACTGGTTCTTCCTGATAACTTGTCTGAAATATGAGAGACAAAGTCTGGCCATCCTACTTTCTAAGGAGCGTTCTGACTGATCTTCCAACACAAACTTGTTTGTCCTTCTGTCAGTTCTTGGTACTTTTAATATTCTCCTACAACACCATAACTCAAATGCATCAATTCTATGGTCTTCCTTATTCCTTGTTCAACTTTCACATATATATGAAGCTATTGAAAACACTATGGCTTGGGTCAGATGCACCTTAGTCCTCAAACTGATATTTTTGTTCTTGAACACTTTAAAGAGGTCTTGTGCAGCACATTTGCCTAATGCGATACCTCATATGATTTCTTGACTCCTTTTTCCAGGAGTATTGGATTGAAGCAAAATGAAGACTTTGGTAATCTCAATCTTTTCTCCATTTATCATGTTGTTATTTAAAGGTTCAGTCATGAGGATTTTTGTTTGCTTTTCACTGAGGTGCAATTCATATGAAGGTGGTAATCTTTGATCTTGATCACTAAGTATGTTAAATCCTCTTTGCTTTCAGTAAGCAAGATTGTATTATCTCAAATGTACAGATTGTTAATGAGTATTCCTTCAATCCAGATGCCATGTTCTTCTTCATATACTCTAACTTCTCAGATATTTACTCAGCATATAGATTGAATGATTATGGTAAAAGAATGATCTTGGCATAGCCCATTCCTGATTTAAAACTAATCAGTATCCCCTTGTTCTGTCTGAATGGTTGCCTCGTGGTCTATATACAGTTTTCTCATGAGCACAATTGAATATTCTGGGAGATCCATCTCCACAATGTTATCCATATCTTGTCCTGATCCACACAGTTGAAAGCCTTTTCATTGTTAATAAAGCCAAGTAAACATTGTTGTTGTTTTTCTATCCTCTGCTGTCAGCCAGGATCCATGTTATGTCAGCATTGATATCCCTTGTTACATGTCCTCTTGTGAATCCAGCTTGGATTTCTGGCAGCTCCCTGTTGATATGCTGCTGCAACCCTTTTTGAATGATATTCAGCAAAATTTTACTTCCATGTGATATTGTTGTTAGATAATTTCTATATTCTTTTGGTCCCCTTTCTTTGGAATGGGCACAGATTAGATCTCTTCCACTTAGTTAGCCAGGTAAATGTCTTCCAAATTTCATGGCATCAATGAGTGAGTGCTTCAAGAGCTGTATCAGTTTGTTGAAACATTTCATCTGGTATTCCATCAAATTCTAGACCCTTGTTTTAACGAATGTCTTTTGTGTACTTTAGACTTCTTTCTTCAGAAAAATGTATTCTTGATCATAGCTCAAGCTCGAGTTATATCCAGATCTCAGACTCTGGATATAGAATGATTTCAAAACTCATACTCTTGTTTTCTATAACAACCCCCCCCCACCCCCCCTCTTTTTTTTTTTTTTTTTTCCTGCCTGACTCTTTTCTTCCCTCTTCCCTCTTGTCCTCCCTTTCCACGTTTATAATTTTTTGGTCACTCTTTATTCTTTCCCTCATACCCTCTATTCTTTCTTTGTCCTTCATTCCATCATCTTTCTCTTCTTCCCATTCCCCAGGGCCTGCTTTCCCATTCAAAAAGCATTAAAAAAAATGAAACTATAAAATGCCAGTATTTTGCAAATTTCTGCACTACATAGATGAAGATAATATTCTTAATGCGAATCGCTTGCCTGTCTTGAAAATAGCTTTCTAAATTAACTCCGAGGTTTTCCTAAGATAGAACTCACTAAACCTCAGAAGTGGATGTTCAGCTTGATTGGTTTTGAGTAAAATACTTTTGGTCCTTTTGGAAACTTTTACATAGATACTTTGCTAGTGAATTTGACATTGGAGTGTGGTTTTAGTTAGTGTTAAACTTAACCTCGTATGATTGTTACTTAAAAGAAATTTCAGTGGTATCACATCCTGTGTCTCTTTAAATGACTTAAGTTTATCTATGTGGGCTTGTCAAAAAGAAAACAAGGAATGAGGTGGACTGGAGGGAGGTGATAGAATAAGCAATTTTTTAAAATGCAGGAACACGAGGCCATATACCATTAGAAAACATATCTTAGGTTGAGCTTGAGAGATGATGGAAAGCTATTGTTTCTCTGTTTGTCTCAGAGTTCAAGCATCATGCTATACTTAATCTGATTCTAGTGTTTAAAAGTAGTAGTTTTTCATTCAACATATCCCTTAAATATCATAGATCGGATGCTTAAATGAATAAAGGGTTATGTGGCCATGTGGGACTGCCCGTGTGATTTAATTGTTAATCAGGGGGACAATTTTGATGGCACACATTTTTCATCTTATGCGTTGACTTTGGAATCTCACCCATTCATGGGAAGAGATTCCCTTGTATTATGTTTAAGATTAGTGTTTTCTAACCAACCAGTTGTTTTAGAGTTGACTCCGATGATGACTCTTTGTATTTCAGAGTACACCTGTGTGGAATAAGGGTTTCAATGAGTGATTGTTCAGAAGTAGATTGCCAAGTTTTTCTTTCAAGGTGAGTGCACTCAAACCTCCTACCTTTTTGTTAGTAGCCAAGTGCATTGACCAATTGCACCACTTAGCAATTTTGCCTGCCAAACCTCCTATATAAAAAATACTGGATTTGTGTCTGCACATTGTAATAATCTTAGAAGGAGATCATTTGCAAGAACATTAACTTGATAGGCAAGCCACCATTAATTAGAAATCTTAGTGTGTTGACTTGCTAATGGCTAATTAAGCCTCTATTGAGATCGATTGCAGGTAAGAGGCAAAAAAAGAACAATTTTGGAATATGAAAATGGTGTTCATCTTTGAATATGACTGTGTTTAAAAATAAAGTAGGGGCAAGGGAAGTTCTAGGTAAGAAAACTGTTGCCAGCAACAAATCACAAAGGAAACCACAGGGAAAGATAAGAGCTTTCAAAATTAAAAATAGAATCTATTATTACCTGTTGAAGCACTTGTATTACTGTAGGTTATAGAAATACTCTCATGATTGCTTTGTTAAAACAAGTGTGTAAATGTCTTTAAATCCCCTAGAGACACACTAACCATTTCAATAGAGTTCATTTTTTTTTTTCTGTAATTTTGTATTATGTTATTTTTGTTGTTTTTTTAAACACAATGGAAGAGCATAAAGTGACACCATTTTAACTGCCTTAAAACCACAGAAGCAACACCCTTATATTTCAGGCTTTCCATTTTGTTACTTATCACCCCCAATTTTTTTTTTCTTTCAATTTAATGGACAAAATCAGGAAAGTTCAATCCTTAGTTTTCAATCATAAACAAGATTTGGGCTTTTCTGAGTAAATGTCTGTGGGTTTAAATCTTTGATCTTTGGTCATTTATTTCACTTTCCTGAGAGTAGATTTAACTGAAAGAGGCAAATTGGCTAGGAATCACAGACTGGTTAAAGACTTACCTTTCCCACATCACTGACCATTCTCTGGTATGGCTGGGTGGCATAAGTGCTTACAGACTTGGCCACTAACTGAAAGATGGGCAGTTCAAATGTACCCAAAGTAGTATAAGAAGGAAAGCCTCATGGTCTACTATTGAAGATGCATTCATTGAAAACTCTATGGACACAGTTCTAGTCTATCACACACGGGACCACCAAGAGTTAGAATCAACTCGAAAGCAATTAGTTTACTATTGTCCATAGTGACAATTCTCAGTGAATAAATATACCCTTCTTTTCTCCTGACTCACCTAACCTCAGGTGACAATTCCCCCAAGAAGCAAAACTGGGAAAGTCACAAAAGAAAACGATCTCCTCTATTGTGACTGGGGAAGTAGCTCACTAGGCCTGTCTTCTGAAGTGCACTTGAGTGGGTTTGAACTTCCAGCCTTTGGGTTTATAGCCCTGTGCCTCCCATTTGCACCACCCAGGAACTTCCTTTGATAAACATCTTATTCTTTGAAAATCAACAAAGAACTAGGAGTTATTTTACAAGTTTTTGACTCATTTTCTTAGTTTTAGGCAGCAGAAACTGATTCTAAGCATCTTACCGTAAGCCAAGGGGGATGTGTTGGAGGGGCAGCAGAGCTTGCGAAACTTACAGAAGGCTGTGGAACTGATCTGGGAAATGATGAGACAGTAAGACAACCCTAGAGAGCCAGGGGTCAGGAATGATCCTTGACAGATCAAGAGCTCTCTGTCATGGGGCTCCTGCTAGGATGAGTCACCATCAAGCATTCCTTCTACTCTTCTGTAGCTTATTCACGATTCAAACTCCCAGGAGATTATTTCAATGGCTGCATTTAAATATTAGGTTTGCCATCTTCAGCCTAATCTAGCTTGCTGATTGTCTCCTTTGGTTGTACTCCAAGCCACATAAGATTCTGACTCATAGGGACCCTATGTTATTATTGTTGTTAAGGGTTATCAAGTCAGTTCCAACCCATAGTTATCCTGTATAGGGTTTCCAAAGACTTGTTGGTAGATTTGAACTGCTGACGTTGCAGCTATCCTTTCCACTACTTACCCTACAGTGCCATACTGGTTATGTTGTCATGCTGTGGCTCACAGTGACCTTAGGTAGGGTTTCCTAGGAGTGACTGGTGGTTTGAAGTGTTGACATTCCAGTTAACAGTCCAGTGCTTGCCCTAAGGCATCACACCAGAACTATGTTGCTGCTATTGTTAAGAGCTGTTGAACTGGTTCTGAATCATAGCAACTCTATATGGTGTTTCCAAGCAGTGGTTGCTGAATTTGAACCACTGACCATGTGGATCAAACCACCTTGAGGTCCAGTGCTTTATCCTACAGAACCACATTACCCCAAAGAATTTTTAAGTCTTTATATCTTTACTGAAACAAACTGCCACATCTTTCTCCCTCAGAATGACTGGTAGGTTCAAACCATCGACCTTTTGGTTAGCACCTGAGTGTCTTTACCACTGGTGGTACCAGGACTTCCTTTGGTTATAAAGCCTCTAGATTCTTTTTAAAAGACTAGGTGAGTGCTAACCTTTCTTATTTTAATTTCAGTGAGCTGTGTCCCATTTGACATTAATATTCTCAAACATTTAGTTTATTGGATCAATAAGTTTGTGAATAGTGAATTGAAACAGTGTTGATTCAATGATAATTAATATACCATTGGCAAAGAACAAGGTACCAGGAATTGATGGAATACAGATTCAAATATTTCAAGAAAGTGAGTTGGCACTGGAAGCACTCACTTATTTATGCCCAGAAATTTGCAAGACAACTACCTGGCCAACTGATAGGAAGATATGCATATTTGTGCCCATTCCAAAGAGAGGACACCTAACAGAATACGGAAATCATCAGACAGTATCATTGAAATCCCATGTGAGTAAAGTTTTACTAAAGGCAATACAGAAACAGCTGCATCCATACATTGACAGAGAACTTACAGAGGTTCAAGCCAGTTTCAGAAGACGATGTGGAATGAGGGATATAATTGCTGGCATCAGATGGATCTTGGCTGAAAGCAGAGAATACCAGAAAGATGTCTACCTCTGTTTTATTGACAATGCAAAGGCTTTGTGGGGCATGACAAGCTATGGACAATATTGCAAAGTATAAGTATTCCAGAACACTTAATTGTGTTCATGAGAAACCTGTACATAGACCAAAAAGCAGTTGTTTGAACAGAACATGGGAACACCAAATGGTTTCAAATTAGGAGAAGTGTGCATCAGGGTTGTATTCTTTCACCATATTTATTCAGCCTATATGCTGAGCAAATAATCTGAGAAGTTGGGTTATATGAAGAAAAATGTGGCATCAGGATTGGAGGAAGACTCATTAACAAACTGCAATATGCAGATGATACAGCCGTGCTTGCTGAAAGTGAAGAGGAATTAAAATATTTTATGGATGAAGATCAAAGAGCACAGCTTTCAGTATGAATTGCATTTCAGTGTAAAGAGAACAAAAATCCTCACCACTGGACTAATAAACAACATTCTTATCAATGGAGAAAAGATTGAAGTTTTCAAAAACATCAGTTTTTCAGATTAGCCATCAACCCTCATGAAAGCAGCAGTCAAGAAATCAAATGACGTATTGCATTAGGCAAATCTGCTGCACAAGACCTTTTTAAAGTGTAGAAGAGCAAAGATGTCAGCTTGAGGACTAAGGTGCACCTGACTCAAACCCTTGTCTTTTCAATAACCTCATATGCATGCAAAAGTTGGAGAGTGAATAAGGAAGACCTTAGAAGAATTGATGCATTTGTGTTATGATGTTGGAGGAGAATATTGAAAAGTACCATAGTCTGCCAAAAGAACCAATAGGTATGTGTTGAAAGAAGTACAGTCAGAGTGCTCCCTGGAAGCCAAGATGGCCAGACTTAGTCTTTCCTACTTTGGACATATTGTTAGGAGGGACCAGTCCCTGGAGAAGAATATTATGTTTGGTAAGGTGGAGGGCCAGAGAAAAAGAGGAAGACCCCCAGTAAGATGGATTTGCAACGTGGCAGAGTCAATGGGCTCAAGGGTAGCAAAGATTGTGAGATTGGCCCAGGACCAAGCAATACTTTCTTCTGTTGTACATAGGGTCGCTATGAGTCAGTACCAATGAGATGGCACTTAAAAACAACAACAACAACAATATACCATTACTAATGAACTATCTTCATTTAGAATTCATTTATTGATCTTTTAATTCAGGCAAAGGTCTTTCCAGAGAGCTACTAAAGATAAAGTTGTTTGCTACATGAACAGGAGTAAAAGTTCCTTGAGCTTTAAAAATTCCTACTTTGTCCAAATGCTCATGGATAACAAATATTTTTATTTCACTGGTTTCTTATAATCTTTTGATAATAGAACTGGTTTCATGAATTTTTAAAAAAATAAATATGTTTTATATATGCCATTTCCAGGCTTTTCTGTAGCTTTATTCCTGGAACTCTGCAGTATAAGGTCGGGGAAATGCCTTAGCTCCAAGTAAAGTGTAGCTTTTCCACAATTTGTTGTTGTGTCCCTTGGAGTTGATTCTGTTGTTGTTATGTGCAGTTGAGGTGTTTCCAATTCATAGTGACCTTATAGCTAACAGAACCTTACATTGCTGATTCCTGCGCAATACTTTGCTGTATTTAGGTCCATTGTTGTAACCACTGTGTCAAACCCTCACTTTGAGGATCTTATTCTTACTCATTGACCCTCTACTTTACCAAATATGTTGTCCTTCTCCATAGACTGGTCCCTCTTAGTAACATGTTAATTAAGTCTTGCTATCTTCTCACTTTTAAGGAACATTCTGGTTGTACTTTATCCAAGACAGATTTGTTCATTATTCTAACAGTCCCTGGTATATTTAATATTTTCCCCCAGCACCACAATTCAAAGGCCTCGATTCTTCTTTGGTCTTTCTTATTCAGTATGCAGATTTCACATGAGTATGTGTCATGGCTGGTGTCAGGTGCACCTTAGTCCTCAAAGTAACATCTTTGCTTTTGAACAATGTCACATGTCTTTTGCAATAGATTTGACCACTGCTGTATGTTGAATTTCTTGACTGCGAGCTTCCATAGGCATGTATTGTGGATCCATGAAAAACAAAATCCTTAATATCTTCAGTCTTTTGTGTTTATCATGATGTGACTTATTGTTCAAGTTGTGGGGATTATTTTTAAGCTTTTATTGTGATTCAGGTGAAACTTAGTTGTGAGAATTTCTGCAATTCATCCTGAAGGCTGTAGTCTTTGATCTTCATCAACGATTGTTTTAAATCCTTTTGGTTGTCAACAAACAAGGTTGTATCGTTTACATATTGCAGGTCTTCCTCTAGTCCTGATGTCTTGTTTTCTTCTCCTTATTGGTTCAAAGAGTCAGTTTCTCTGATTGTTCAACATGCAGATTGAATAAGTATGATGAAAGGATACAACCCTGATGCACATCTTTGTTCTGGTCTAAAGACCGCCTCTTGTTCTTTATATACAGGTTCTGCACGAGCACAGTGAAGTGTTTTGGAATACCCCCACATCACAATGTTATCTATAGTTTGTCTGGTGAGCTTTTTTTCATAATCCCACCTAACTCTCCCTGGTCTGGAGGAGTGGAGAACATACCACAGCAGTTTCCTGTTAACTGCATAGTGTTGCAAAGTAATACCTCTGAACTCTGCCGTCCTCCAACCATTTTCTTTTCTGTGTTCAGTACTTTTCAAATGGTGTGGACTATGAAAAGAAGTTTGGAGTCGAGTCACATCAGACCGAGGTGAAGTGGGAGGGTGTGTATGTGCTGTGGAATCGGTTCTGACTCATAGCAACCCTCTCTAGCATTTTTAAGAATGTAAGTCTTTATGGGAACAGAAAGCCTCATCTTTCTCCAGTGGAGCGACTGTAAGATTCTACTACTGACCTTTCAGGTAACGGCTCAGCTCACAGTCTACTACACTACCAGGAAGCAGATGGGTTCTTTAGTTATTAGAGAGTTATTGGGTGGTGGTTGTTGTGTACCACTGAGTCAATTCTGAGTCATAGTGACCCTATATAGTGCTTTCTGGGCTGCAAATCTTTATGGGAGCAGAAAGCCTCATCTTTCTCCTGTGGAGGGATTGGTAGATCTGAACTACTTAGATAGGTTTCAGTAAATGTCTTCTCGTCTGATTTGAACATTAAATGTTACTAGCATATAGCATGTATATATTTTTATTTTGGTAAATGTATATGAAATAAGATGTGCCATTTTAACATTTTTTTGCATGTAAGAATTAGTGACATTCATTATGTTTATCTGTTGTTCAAAGATTGTCATTATCCATTTCCAAATTTTCCCATTACCCAATGCAGCTGTTGAAAATGAGATTCCTAAATATTTTCCCTACATTTGGGGTTTTAAGAAAGAACTTCAAAACAGTGTTCCTCCATTAAAATAGACCTTATGTCATTATTTCATCTGGAATAACTCTGGAAGGTCAATGTTAGGGCTTCACCTTTGAATTTTGGCATTTCCAAGCTGGCTATGTCTTCTTCCCAAATTAATATCTTCGTTTCCTTAATCTCTTTCCTTGTTTTAGCTCTCTGCGATTTCTCTTTAGATGTCTCACTCCTCATTTCTATGAGACCTTAGTTAACATCAGTTAAACATTCTATACACTGCTGGGAGTAGTTTGGGGAAAAGATGTTATATAAACCTAATGAATAAATAAAACCCAGCTTGTACCCTTAGGCCTTGTGTTGCCTAGTGCTGATGAAGTTAGCAATTTTCTAGGATTTGAATAAGTATGTTACTCAAATGAGTACTATGAAACAGAATAAACTTCATTTAAATGAAGAGAGGTTACTTTGGGGTAATTCCAACCACAAGAAAAGGCTCATCATATCTCTGTGCTTTTCTCCTCTTTTTTTTTTTTTCTTATGCATATGTGTTTGCCTCTGTCTAATATTGTTAATCTTGAATCATTAAGATACACTTTATATTCCTTTATTCCTTCTGTGCTGTGCTTAAGATATATTTTTCTCTTGGTATAATATGTGCATAGATAGAAAGTCTGTGTTTTTATGTAATTATATTTGGGTTTCTGGTGAAATCTACTAGGGACACTTGATTGATTGAGAATAAATGAAATATCATTTGTATATTTAAGGGAGACTTTTAGAGTTAGATGCACTTATGTACTGAGCACAGATTGTGGTATTACTACAAAAGGAACATAGTCATTGCCTCGTTTTAGCTTTGTTGATCCTTTATCTTTCTCATGTCTTACCATCTAAAGATTAGAAAGAACCCAGTTTTGTTTTTCAATTTTGACCCAACACATTGTGCCTTCTTAGTACTCAAGCAAAGAATACTGACCTCTCTGGAAACAGACAATATATTTCATCCTTGCATCTCTCCTTGGTTGCCAATGACCAGAGCAGGAGGGTAAACCAAGTAAATTGCACTCAGTGAAGCAATTAAGCAAATAAAAGTCTCTTCAAATGGGAGAGGACATGTTTGTGTTTGGGAATATTTCCTATATGGTTGTTTTCATCATGTGAAAACAACTCACTGGCACAGAGATAACACTGAATAGAAAGTAAAGGAGCTGAGGAAGGTTTTTATCAGCACTCCCTTTGGGACAGTTTTCTTGGAATTAGTCAGGCTTAGTCTCTTCAGCTAAGGAGCTCTGGTAGTGTAGTGGTTACGAATCGGGCTGCGAACCTTAAGGTCAGCGGTTCGAAACTACCAGCTGCTCCGCAGGAGAAAGATGAGGCTTTCTACTCCCATAAAGATTTATACCCTCGGAAACCCTGTACAGGGTCGCTATGGGTCGGAACCGACTTGATGGCACTTAACAACAACAACAACAAGTCTCTTCAGCTATATGATGATGTATTTTATTGACTTCACTGTCATTCTAATAAGATGATTTTTTATCTCAAATGTATCTGTCTATTTTTAAAGAAAGATTGGCTAAGAATCGGTGTGCTAGTTTATGAATTCATTTTGGAATCTTGCATTCCTGTCTGCAGACTTTATAAAATAGATAAACTGACCCCATAACTCCAACCACAGCTGCTTGGTCTAAGGGTGAACATCTGACAAAGAGTCAGTCAAACCATTAATGACTAGTGTGATGTGGCAGGGTTAAAAGACAAATGAAAACAAAAAGTAAGCGGGCCAGTGAAATTTTCTTTCTTACAGGATTTGATCTGTGAAAGAGAAAGAGAAGAAGGTAACTAGCAAAAGCTAAGGCTTAGAGTTTGAATAGAAACCCTTATATAGATGGACTGACACAGTGGCTGTAACAGTAGTCTTAAACATAGCAACAGGATGGCTCAGAACCAGGCTGCATTGCAGTCTGTTGTACATAGATTGCTGTGAGTTGGAACCGACTTGATGGCACCTAACAGCAATGTTATGTAAGTGTCTTTGAATTGGTTCTGACTCACAGTGACCCTGTATAGGGTTTCTGAGGAGCAGCTGGTGAGTTTGAACTGCCAACCTTGTGGTTCAAACCCTATGGGACAGTTTTACTCTCTTCTATGAAGTCTCTGTGATTTGGAATCCACTTGATAGTAACATGTTTGACCACTGTATGCAGTATTTTGCAGGAGTCCAGCTCTCGCAGGGTTGAGGGACATGAGAGGAGACGTGGAGTCAGCAAAAATGAAAGTAATCGAGAAGTCTCTGCTTAGTCAGCTTATGGGGCTCTCTCTCCTTTCTCTCCTTCATGCCTCAGCTCAGCGAGTCTTTATTTATATACTTAAAATTACACAGTACATAATGATTTGATACTTTGATTTTTCCATGAATTATTACACATTCACAACATTCCTTTTACTCTGTGATTATACAATGTTAACAAAAGTATTTCTGTGATGTCCAAACTGACCTTTCCATATCCTGTTCATTTTTCAACAACTGAATACTTTCTTTTTGACATCATCTCCTCTCCTACATAAGTGATAAATTGCTTCTTCTTATTCCCACTAAAAGATCAAGTTAAACCTTACACAAATCACTTCCACTTATCAGATCCTTGATTACATCCTCTTAGTAATATAAGTTTCTATTAATCATCAATGCCTACACTACTTTATTGTTTTTACTAGGTGATTATCAATCTTCTATCCTACATAATACACTATTATTTTCATGGTAAAAGTATTACTAACATCTACTTAATTTTGTTTTCTAAAAAAGTGTTCATTAAATTGCTTAACCACAGTGTTCTTGTATTTCTTTTCTTTTGAGGCTATGAGGCGTAAAACTCAACCTGGCTAATTGCTGCAAGACATATAGATTATTAAGTTTTGACCACCTTTCACTGATGTTCACTATTCTCTGCCTATTCATGTAGGTGCCTGTATGAAATAGCGGGGGTTTGTGAATTCTGTATGGTAATTGATTGTGGTGAGGTCTACAGGGGTCGGTCAGCTTCACTTTAGTTTGTTATCTGCTTTTGTGATTCATAAATGCAGTTACTGTGTACTTAGGTTTTCTGTGAATGGGAGTGGCACATACAATTTCCTTTGAATTCAATCCACGGAAGCTGAAAACAATTGTTGTTTGTAGATCTCATTCATAGTAAAAGGCTGTGAATATGGCCATATTATATATTTTTACAAGTGAATTCAAAGTTACCCTAAAGAGAAGATAGAAAGTAACTTCTGAGAACTATCTGCCTTACATGATATCTCTCTTTCTGCTGGGACCGTGTCAAACAGCAGAAGTGAAGCTGCTCTCTGCAGTATTTGGAAGGATTTTTTAAACTGTGAGAAAGCAAAAGCTATAAGATAAAAATAAGGCCAGCAAGCCGAGTTAGGAGATCATAGTTAAGCAAAGAACATAGCTTAGTCATGAATAGTGGATCGCTCTCTATTTTATCTAATCTTTTAAACATCCAACTTCAGCAAGGCTATTAGTTTTTGTATTTAATCTTTGAAGTCTTTGGGTGGTGTCAATAGCTAATGAGCACTGCTGTGAACCAAAATCTTGATGATTTGAGTCCACTCAAAGGAAAGGGCAACTGGCTTATCTGATATATTATGGTCCTTTACTCTGTTAAAGCAAAAATCATATTAAGCCAATAATAGAAATGGAATTTTACTGAATATATGATTTGCAAATTGGGGTAGTAGATCAGGGTAACATTTTAACTACACTGTCAGAAGTGCTCTGATGATGAAAAGAACTTCCAAAATTCTAATAAAAAATCTTAACAGCATAGCTGTGGATATAAGGCTTGGAAAACAACTGATAAACAGATGTGAGGTGAGGAAGGATCTTCATACACCATTGTTTTAAAGAACGATTAAATAATGACTAACTTTGCCTAGATATAACTCCCATTCTGGTCTTTGGAGTCTGTTTTCAAAGTTCCAAGGCAAAGCAAGCTTACTAATGTATCTATGCTATCATTTCACTCAAAAGTAGCTTTTAGGAACCAGACTTTCAAAGCTCAAAATTCAAAATGATACAAGGTCAGTGGCTTGTGTTGATTACCCCATCTTTCATAAAACCCAGAAGTCTGGTTTCCAGGAGAATTAAAATGGTTCTGTTACCACCATCTTCCTTCTCTTCCTCCTTTTTTATTTCCCTCTTTCTACAAATATTTACTAAACACCTATTGTATCCTCAGGGGCAGACATTCAGTGATGGATAAGACAGACATAGTTGTCACTATTGTAATGTTTAAGTTAAATAAAGAAATAAAAGGGGTGTCTACCAGGACCTTGCTCTAACTTCAGTCTCTGAAGTTATGGAATACTGTAAGTTAAAGCATTTATTTCATTGGCAGAAGCTTAGGGTGTACAGCATAAACTGTGACATGAACCAAACCTGAAACTCCAGAGAGAAGAATTGATAAGCTCCAGAATACAAATTCTCTATAGTCCCTTCTTAACCATTCCACCAAACTCCCATTGCAATATTGTAAGCGTGTAATTTTCCCGAAGACGCTGAACATTATTGTCACATTTTCTGTGTCTTGAGAGGCCCTGCCCTGGATCCTATGCCTGAACACAGAAATCCTAGAAAGTCTACATTAGATGCCTACATAAGACACAGTAGTTGATTGGTGAATATCTGAGGAATAAATGGGGTAATAATGAGGCTGTACCAAGCCCTGCATCTTAGAAGTAGACTCAGTACAGGCAGCAGAAAACTCCAGGTGATTGTAATCAAAGTGTGCTTTCTTAGAGGCATATAAACGAAGGAAATGTAAGGGTGAACTCTCTCTACAAATTGAATTTTTGTTCCTATTGTCAAGATTTCAAGGAGAAAAAAATGATGGTTTGCTTTAAGCTTAATAGGCTTCGTATCCCAAGGAATCTACTATATTAACTACAGTAGCACTAGGTGAACCGGGGAATTGCCCATTAGAAAGTAAAAATATATTAAACGAACCTTAAGTTCAGCCTGTGTCTATTTGGATGCCATTAATGTGGCAACTGAACACTTATCTGACTAACACAATCAATGGAGACATTCATTCTAGGCAAGTCATGTCCAGGATTTCTATAGTAATGTTCTTGTCTTTTAATTTTTAAATATTTAGTGGTTTGGTCTGGACACAAATTTGTTTTCTGGATGGAAAGATTGTTCCATCCTTGGAAATGTTTTGGTAAAGAGTATAACAGCTGTAATTGATGACTCAAGCTGACTGATTCATGGCAATCTTATGTACAATGGAATGAACTAGTTCTCAGTCCTGCATCATCTTCACAACCACCAGCATGCTCAAGTTCACTTTGACTTTTGTGTCACTGTACTTCATGAAGCATGCGGTCCTCCCCCAGCCATTGAGCCCTCCTAGTGATACATCTAAAACTTTCATTTTAGGCAGTGTTCTATTGTGACTCATAAGATTTTCATTAGCTAATTTTTAGAAGTAGATTACTAGGTCTTCCTTCCTAGTCTGCCTTAGTTTGGAAGCTCTGCTGAAACCTGTCCTTCATGATGAACCTGCTGGTCATTGGAACACCAGTAGCATAGCTTCTAACATCATAGCAATAAGCCATTAATATTTATTGAACATTGACTATGCGTCAGTGATATGTCAAAGTGCTTTATATCTAGTCTTATTTAATCACCGGAATTATCCTAGATGGTTACATTTAATGTCATCTTTAAGGTCACAAACTTATGATAGGTTTTATTCTAAGGTTATTTAACTCAGGACTGAGTTATTTATCCTGTGCAGCAACCTGTTGTTGGTCCCCCCAAAAGATTTTCAAGTTCTAATTCTTGCTATAAGGAGCTCTGGTAGCATAATGGTTATGACTCGGGCTGCGAGCCACAAGGTCTGCAGTTCTAAACTACGAGCTGTTCCGCAGGAGAAAGGTGAGGCATTCTGTTCCCATAAAGATTTACAGCCTCAGAAACCCTGCACAGGGTCGTTATGAGTCGGAACTGACTCCACGGCACACAATAACAACAATCCTTGCTATGTGTGAATAAGATATAATTTAGAAATAAGGTCTTTATAATTAGCTTAGATTCTTGAGATAAAGTGATTCTGAAATTATTTTATGTTGTTGTTAGTTGCCGCCAAGTTGATTCCAACCCATTGCAACCCTATGTAGGTATGACAGAATGAAACACTGCTTGCTTATGCACCATCTTCACAATCACTGATATGTTTGAGCTCATTTTTGGATTTAGAGTACTGCTGTGGTGCTGTAGGATAAGCATTGGACTGCTAATAGAAATATTTGTTGCTCAATCCACCAACTGCTCCTTGGAAACCCTATACAGAATCACTATGAATTGGAGCCCACTGGAGGGCACTTAACACCAGCAGCCATGGTTGGACTTAGGGTGGGCCTTACCTCCAATGGCTGGTGTCCTTTTAAGAGCAGAGTACACAGAGAAGCACCCAAAGAAGAAGATGACGTGAAGATGGAGACAGAGATTGGAGTTATGTTGTCACAAGCCAAGGAATGTCAAAAGTCATTCAGAGCTGGGAAATGTAAGGAAAGCTCCTCCTTTAACATTTCTGGAAGGATTATAGCCCTGTCAACATTTCAGATTCTGGCCTGCAGAACTTTGAGAGAATAAATTCCTCTTATTTTAAGTCAGTCAATTTGTGGTACTTGTTATGGTGACCCTAGGAAACTAATACACTCCCCCCAAAAAGAGAAAAGTCAGAAGATGGCATATATACAATATATTTTCTTTTTAAAAAAATCAAACCTGTTCTTTTATCAGAAGATTATAAGAAACCAGTGAAATAAAAATATTTGTTATCTATGAGCATTTTAAAAAAGATGTAGGAATTCTTGAAGCTCAAGGAACTTTTACTCCTGTTCATTTAGAAAACAATTTTATCTTTAGTGGCTCTATGGATAGACCCTTGTCTGATTTCAAAGATCAATAAATGAATTCCAAATGAAGAGGATTCACTAGTTGTTGTTGTTGTTGTTGTTAGATGCCATTTCATTGTTGCTGACTCATAGCGACCCTATGCACAACAGAAGAAAACATTGCCCAGTCCTGGGCCTACCTCACAATCTTTGCTACGTTTGAGCCCACTGATGCTGCCACTTTGCCAGTCCATCTTGCTGGGGGGTCTTCCTCTTTTTCTCTGGACCTCCACTTTACCAAACATGATATCCTACTCCACCGAGTGGTCCCTCCTGACAGTATGTCCTAATGCAATGCATCATTTGATTTCTTGACTGCTGCTTCCATTAGTGTTGATGGAAAACAGCTACCTGGCCAACTGACTGGGAGATATCTGTATTTGTGCCCATCCCAAAGAGAGGTGACCCAATGGAATGCGGAAATCATCGGATAATATCACTGATATTCCATGCGAGTAAGGTTTTACTAAAGGTAATACAGAAATGGCGACAAGCATAAATTGACAGAGAACTTCCAGAGGTTCAAGCCAGACTCAGAAGAGGACATGGAATGAGGGATATCATTGCTAACATCAGATGGATCTTGGCTGACAGTAGAAAATACCTGAAAGATGTTTATCTGTGCTTTATTGACTAGGCAAAGGGTTTCAGTTATGTGAATCATGATAAGCTATGGATTACATTGAGAAGTATTAGTTTTTTGGAATACTTAATTGTGCTCATGAAGAACCTGTACATAGACCAAGAGACAGTTGTTTGAACAGAACAAGGAAACACTGACTGTTTTAAAACTAGGAAAGGTGTGCAATTGGGTTGTATTATTTCACCATATTTATTCAGTCTGTATACTGAGCAAATAATCTGAGAAGCACGAAGAATGTGGTATCAAGGCTAATTAACAATCTGCAATATGCAGATGATACAACCTTGCTTGCTGAAAGTCAAGAGGACTTAAAATACTTATTGATGAAGATCAAAGACCCCATTAAATAGAGGATCAGTAAACAGTACATGACTGAATGAATAAGTGAATGACTCAGGGACTTAATGAGTGGTAACCAATACTCTAGATCAAACATAACATTTTATTAGAGTATTACAAGTGGATTTTATCAGATGAGTGAGCTGAAATATGAAGACGTGAAAACTTGCCCACAGTGAGTAAAGGACCCACATCTCCTGACTCATGCTCTTTTCCGCTCACTAACATGTTTTGCTATAACTGTGCCATCAGAATTTGAACTGTGTGAGAGTGTCATAATAAAGGTGGGATAGAAGTAGGCTAGGCACTGTAACAGTTGAGCTAAAAAATAAAAAGGTACAATTTAGTTTCAGTTGCAAAAATTCTCCCACAAGCTTGAAGGCTGAAGAGTGGGAGGCTGATGTGTCAACCTTTGTGTCTTCTATGCATATCTCTGCAAATTTTACATTTTGTTCTTGTAGAGGAACCAGGTTTGAACTTCTCTACCTCTGCCTTTGCCCAAAAACATCATGATAAATGGAGAAAAAATCAAAGTTGTAAAAGACTTCATTTTGCTTGGATCTGCAATTAACTCTCATGAAAATAGCAGTCAAGAAATCTAACGACATATTGCATTAGACAAATCTGTTGCACAAGATATCTTTCAAGTGTTCAAGGGTGAAGATACCAGTTTGTGGACTGAGGTGCACCTGACCCAAGCCATGCTCTTTTCAGTAGCCTCATATGCATGTGAAAGTTGTACAGTGACTAAGGAAGATGGTAAAAGAATTGATGTCTTTGAGTTATGGTGGTATAGAAGAATATTAAAAGTACCATGGACTACAAGAAGAACAAACAAATCTGTATTGGAAAAGTACAGTCAAATGCTCCTTAGAAGCTAGGGTGATATGACTTCATCTTTCATACTTCCAACATGTTATCAGTAGAGATCGAGCCCTGGAGAATGACATCATGCTTGGTAAAGTGGAGAGTCAACAAAAAAGACAAAGATCCCCAGTGAGACACATTAGCACATTGGCAACAGCATTGGGCTCAATCGTCACAATTGTGAACATGGTGCAGTTCTGGGTAGTGTTTCTGTTGTGCCTTGGGTCTCTATGAATCAGTGCTGACCCAATGGCACCTAACAACAACAACAACAGTATAAAGGCCTTAGCTTCCTCATGTATTGAAAAGACATTGAGAATAGATAAGATAACAATGTCATATAGTAAAAAGATAGTGGAATAAGAAGTGAGAAGGCCTAAATTCTGATTCTGGCTTCATCCTGTACTAGTCATGAGGTCATGGATTACTCAACCAAAATCAAACCTTGAGTGGATTTCAATCATTTGTTACAGAGTAAAACTGCCCCATAGGGTTTTCCTGATTGTAATATTTACGAAGGCAGACTAGCAGGCCTTTCTTCTGTACTGTAGGAGAAGCTCAAATTACTAACATTTGAGTTCATAGCTGCCTTGCTTACCATTTATCCAAACTAGGATCCTGGGCTATGGGTTAACTTCCCCTTAAATTCTCTGATTTTAAAATCAGAAATCATTGCATCAAGGTTGTATCCTTTTACCATACTTAGCCAATATGTATGCTGAGCAAATAATCAGAGAAGCAGACTCTATGAAGAAGAATATAGCACCAGGATTGGAGGAATATCTGTGATATGCAGATGACAACAATTTTGCTTGCTGAAAGCAAAGAGGACATACTAATGAAGATCAATGACTACAGCCTTCAGTCTGGATTGTACATAAATAAACATACAGAAAACAAATATCCCACAACTAAACCAATAAGCAACATGATACATTGGGAAAGTGGTGAATTTCCTAAGTACTTCATTTTACTAAGATCCACAATCAATACCCATGGTAAATGCTAACAATAACAATAGTATAAAAACAAAACAAAACAAAACAGTGTGTTTGGAGTACTGAAGGGCAAGGAGATTGGGATTCATGGAGAAAATTATGCCTTAACTGGAATCTGAGGTCACCATGGGAAGATCTGGAGGAAAGTCACAACCATTCGAGGGAGAAACAATCATCCTAGGTGGAAGCTATCATGGAATGTCCATGGAACAGGAAGAGCTGTATACTTAGATCAGTATCTAATAGGATAAGAATGCGTTTGATGTGGTATCAGGGCAGAACATGAGGAATCTGCTAGGGCATGGGAAGGATTTTGAATTTTATTCTGAAAGTGATGGAAAGTGATTACAGAGTTCTAAACAAAGCAGTGTCATAATTTGATTTGCTTTTAAAAGTGATCCCTCTGCTAAGTGAAGCCTGAGTAGGAGGGTCAACAGTTGAAGCAAGAAGGCCTTTTGGAGACTACTGTGACAGCTGATAGTCTTATATTCAAGGCAAAGCAGGGAGTTGGTGAATGGTGACCAGATTCAGGGTACATTTGGAGGTAAATCTGACAAGATGGAATAGAAGTTGGGGTTTGAGTAAATGATGGAAAGCAGTCACTTCAGGATTGCTCTTAAGAGTTTTTTTTTTTTTTTGCTTGTTTGCTTGTTTTATTTTTCTTGTAACATGGATTTACTGAATAGAGGCAAACTCCACTGCCCTATCTTTTCATGTTCCCCAACCCTCGGATTTGTAGATTCTATATTTATGAGGGACTAGAATGCTGTGATTAAGAATTTGAGCTTTGGAGACAGAGCTGAGCTTGAATCCTGGCTCTGACAGGTGTGTGTGTCCTTGGACAAATTTCTCAACACCTCTATGCTTCAGTTTCCTCAACCAAAAAATGAGCAAAATATAATGTTAGTTATTGCGAGGATTTAATAAGATAACATGTGATAAGTCCTTAGCATAATTCCTAGGACATCTTGCATTTCAAAAATGGCAGTAGTGATAGCCCTTACTTTATAATTTTTTTAATGTACTTTTCTTAAAAGAGTATCCCAGTTCTTTGATTTTCAGTGCCTTTATTGCTACTCTTTGGTTCCTTGGACTTTCTAACATAGTGCTTTACCTAGACCACCCTTCTCCTCCCAGTGTTCTGCTATCTTTTATCTCATGCCTATCTCTGACATAGTGTTGGCCTTCAATATCAGTTCAATGTGCACAACGTTAGAAAATGCTGTCGTTTGTAGGGCTGCTATGAGCTGGAACAACAACAACAGCCATGTAAAAGGGAAAACTCATTGGATTTGAAGTCAGACATCTCATTCACTAACATTCAAGGTCGAAACTTCAGATTCTGATGAGGTAAACATTTTTATCACAATTTTTTTGAATATAAAAAACTGAAATTTCAAAATGTATAAGAAATTTTATTGGGTTAAAGGAAGAGTTATCCTTAAACTACCTTTCCCACCACCAAGGAAAGATTGCTCAACAGACAAAGTAAGCATGTGTATTGAACATCACCAAAACAGGGGCACTTGTTGCTTGAAACAAAGACCCATTGATGCCAAACAGATAGGACACTCTTAAAGGAAAATGAGCACCACAGTGGAAGGAAACTTGCAGGGCACTAAATGAAATGAATGCTATTTTTTAAATTTTGTATATAGTAGTAATTTTATTGCCCTTTTCATTTTGGACTGATTGCTTATAAACTTACATTTAGTTCTCTCATCAGCTGCATAAGAATGCGTCTGATGTATCTGACCCTGTACAAAGCAATCCAAAAGACATTTTCAGATTGAGCATACCCTTGTATTTTTATCAAGTTCCTTGTGACTACTGTCACCCCTGCAAGGTATCAGTAGTACTCCAGTCAACTGTGAAGATGCAATGTCTAAGTAAAGTGAGGGCACAAGTTTTATGTATTATTTTAAGACAAAAACACTTGTGGAGATTTGAGAAGGACCAGCCAGGAAACATCATATGACAAATAAATGAAAGTATTTCCTATTGCCTTGAAAGTTCTCGTGTGGCACTATAGGGTAAGCACTATAAGATAAGTTCAACCCACTAGCCACTCCTATATAGGATCACTATGAGTCAGAATCAACTCGATGGCACTTATCAACAACAACAACAGGCCTTGAAAGTAGTGTTTCTTCTGACTATCTCAGACCTGAAGAATAAACATACATGTTCCAAATCTTTATTTTTTAATTTCTTTGGCTTACTGATTTTTAAATATAAATATTACTTGTTTTTTAAATTTATCTATTTTCATTATTCAAATGTATTTGTTATTGTTGTTGTTGTTAAGTACCACAGAGTATTTTCCAACTCATAATGATGCTGCATAGGGTTTCCATAGAGCAGCTTGCAAGCTTGAACTGATGACCTTGCAGTTCAAACTGACTTTGCAGTCCAGCGTGTTAACCCACAGCACCACACCAAGACTCCTGTTATTGGTGAACTAAAAATTAAAAATGTCATAATTTTATATTCAGGTAAAATGACATGGAAAAACTAAGTTGGGTGTAAAAACAAAAGCTTGCAGAAGATAAAAGCAAAAAGATTTAGAATTGCTAAAGACAATTAAAAAAATAACCTCTGCTGATGGTACTTCTTAAGTTGAATGGCTTTAGTCTCATGGGTGTAAATCATTGTGCTATCATCACTAATGCTGAAATTACTAGTTGTTATTGCCAGATGCCATCAAGTAGGTACCGACTCATAGTGACTCTATGCACAACAGAACAAAACACTGCCTGATCCTGGGCCAGCCTCACAATTGTTGCCACGTTTGAGCCCACAGATGTTGCCAGTGTGCCAGGCCATCTCATTGGGGATCTTCCACCTCTTCCCCGACCTTCTACTTTACCAAACACAATATCCTTCTCCAGGGACTGATCCTTCCTTATAATACATCCAAAGTATAAGAGATGAAGTCTGGTCAGCCTGATTTCTAAGGAGCATTCTGGCTGTACTTCTTCCAACACGGATCTATTTGTTCTTTTGGTAGTTCATGGTATTTTCAATATTCTTCTCCAACACCATAATTCAAATGGGTTAATTCTTCTACCATCTTCCTTATTCACTATCCAACTTTCGCATGCATATGAGATTATTGAAAATACCATGACTTGAGTCAGGGGCACCATAGTCCTCAAACTGACAACTTTGCTCTTGAACACTTAAAGAGGTTTAGTGCAGCAGATTTGCCCATTTACTAGTTGCCATATGAATATAACAGAATTTTGTCAAAATTCTGCTTCCATTCCTTAATGTAGTAAAAAAAATAATAATAATGAGACAGAAAATATAACTATTGTACAATATGAAATTATTCCCTATGGGAATAATTGTTTATGAACAATTGAAATACAAATCTTGCTTTGTGGAATAAGTTTTCTCTTATTGATGCTAATTATTGGATCAAACTGGTGTCAAGTGATTATCACCATAACAGTTGTTGTTGTTAAGTGCCATCGAATCAATTTCGACCCATAACGACCCTGGATCAGGTTTCCAAGGAACAGCTGGTGAGCTTGAACCACCGACCTTGCAGTTCAAACGACTTTGCAGTCTGACACATTAACCCACAGAGCTATACCAGGACTCCAATATAACATAACAGACTATTTGAAATTCCTTGTAAAAATTCTCAGGGTGATAAGCAAACCAGGTTAAGTAGTCAGAATGTATTTCTAGGGTGGAAAGCTAATGATGCATATTCTAATATGAATGGCTACTGTATTCTCCATAAGGCAACTCCATATATTGTTTTGTCTGTAAATTAATTCAGTCCTGAATCATTTAATTCTCAATTTGCTACAGATGGATTTAATGATTGGTACAACTCAAATATGATTAATAAACCTGAAAACAGCTCAATTCACAGGGATTATATGTTATCATTTTTTAATTGAAGACTTGTTTTTGGCTTAATTTATGAACTGGAAACACAAATTAATGAAGAATGCCAGTCTTGGAAAGCCATTTTGTAATGAATGTGTTGTTATGGACATTGTAACAATTGCTGAATGTAGACTATCTTCTTAAGGATGAAATGAAGTGTTCGGGTCCTCACAAAATGGAAATTTGGGGATTTACTTGAACTATTTACTCAGTTTGGTGCATTTTTAGCAAGTCACATCTCAGAATATGTACCACAGGAAAGAGCAACCCTTCGCATATGTCTAAAACAGCATATAAAGAATTAATAAACTTAGCGAATGATACAGTTCAAAACTTTTACAGTGAAAAAGTTCTGTAAATCCCACTCCTGATCTTTCTCATACAGATAAGCTAAGTATTGTTTTAAGATATGTATCTCTAACAGATGGAAAACCTGTCAATCAATGTGTCATATTTAGTAACTTAAAAAGTCGTACTGGTAAAGAAATTGCTAGTCAAGTACTTCCCTATTTATGTGAAGCTTGTAAAATTAATTTTTCTATGAACAGAGGCTAGTCCTATGACAATACTGTCAATCTGATAGGTAGTTATAAAGACATGTAACAGAAAATGTCACTGTTCAGTCACACTACACATTGTACTACTCACTGATGGGTAGTTCTTAAAACATATTTAAACAATGTTCAAATATTAAAAATCTTGCTAGTACACGTTAGGAAATGCATGCATTAGCAATGTGTGCAGTCCTTCAACCATACACTCAGATTCTAGATGCTTTAGAAAATATAGTTGAAGGCCAGTCACAGAAAGGAGAGTCCAGAAGATAAGTTGAAAACATCATTAACAAAATACACATATTAGAACATGTGTTTACATTGGTATGTGGAATAATATTGCAACATTTTCATCACAAGAGCGTCAAGTTCTTCCAGATACAGAAGTAAATTTAATGATATGCATACATCCTGAGTAGTCATGAATAGGGTATTTGCATAATGTAATAGAAGAATTTGGAAATTTTGAATACACAACAAAACAGACACTGCCAAATATTGATTATCAAGCCATTCACCATCACAAATGCATTAGAAAGAAACAAGTAAATGACAGAAATTCTCCATAAATATCACTGAGAGCTCGAGATCAATTTCACACAGCCACTTACTAGTACACATTGACACACTTGAATCTTGAATGACAAAAAGGGTGAAAGTGTATAAAATTGTTTGGAAATATTTTCTTCTTAAACAGTGTGGATGATGAAAAATACATAAAGGCATCCAAGAAATGAACATAGGCTTTTCCCAATAACTTAAGTACAAGCTTTTACAGAGAAGTACGAAAATTCCATTCTTAGCCGAGAAATTTACAGATAAAGAAAACAAAAATTTTACCTATGTAGACATGTATGAGAGTCCTGGTGTGGTACTGTAGAATAAGCATTGGACTGCAAGATCAGTGGTTCAAACTGTTCCTATACAGGGTCACAATAAGTCAAAAACCACTTGATGACTCTTAACAAAAACAAAACCACTCATTAGGAAATGCATGCATTAGCAATGAGTGCAGTCCTTCAATCATACACTCAGATTCTAGATGCCTTAGAAAGTATTGCTGTAGGCCAGACACAGAAAGGAGAGTCCAGAAGAGACGGCGAAAACATCATTAACAAAATACAAACATTAGAACATGTATTTACATTCTATGATACCATAACAGAAGATAAAATATAATGCAAATTTCCCAATGTTGACATTGCTTTATATATATTCCTAACTTTAATGATCATAAATTGCACTACAGAATGTTCATTTTTGTCACTAAAGAGACTCAAAAACCCTTAGAATACAACAGTGATTCAAGAAAAACTCAATTCATTATCCTTATTATGTACGGAAGTAGATCTCCTTTGGCAGCTTAACTGTGATAAAATTACTGAAGACTTTGTAACAGCAAAGGATACAAAGAAACACTTTTGGTTAAAACATGTTAGAAATGAAAGATCTATCCAAAAATATGGCAATTTGCTTTAATATTTGTTTTCTGATAATCTAACTTTTTATATCTTTTCATTTGTTCTCTCTAATTATAGCATTTGTTATGAAACAAGCATCAAAATTAAAGTGTGAACCATTTGGTGAAAGTCAGTTTTCATTGTGCAAGATCGATAGAATCTTGCATTGATTGTTACAAAACTAAGTTTACTGACTCATAATTTTTGTAGAACGTATGTAATATTCTTTTTCTAGAACATGTATATAATAAACATCTTCGTATTACACAGACACTAAAAATTGATAATACATTTCATTTCATCCACTAAAATGGCGTACATCACTTTTACATTGAATCACTAAAATTACAGTCACATTTTAAAAGAAATTATATCATTGCATAGTGATAGCAGCAATAGGCTCCAGCAAAAAAATTGTGAGGATGTCACAGGACTAGGCAGAGTTTCATATGATGTGAGTTGGAAAGGATTCAACAGCACCTAATAACAAGAATCACGCAAACACACACACACACACACACACACACACGAAGTAAGTTTGAAAGTATTGCATTCTTGAAGGACTCTCATTGTATTCCTTTGAAATAGTCTTTGATTTGGGAGTACAAAAGGAAGTCTGAAGGGGTAAGATCAGGACTGAAGTGTGGATGGGACAAGGCTTCCTAATGAAATTCTCATTGGACAGCCCTTGCTGTCCTTGGCGGATGACTGGATGCATGCTGCGATGGAAAAACCTTTCTTAACACAAATTTCCTGGGCTTTTCCTTATCATTACAGCTTTCCATTGTCTTAAAACTTCTTTGTATTAAGCCAACATGATCATCCTGTATCCTTTGAGATAGCCTACCAATTTTACCCTGTTGTTGTTAGGTGCCATGGAATTTGTACCGGCTTATGATCAACATTACACACAACAAAATAAAACTCTGCCTGATCCTGGGTCAACCTCAAAATCATTGCAAAGTTTGAGCCCGTTGCTTCCACTGTGCCAGTCTATCTTGCAGGGGATCTTCCTTTTTTTCTCCTACCATTCACTTTATCAAACATGATATCCTTCTCCAGTGACTGGTACCTCCTGACAATATGTCTGAACTATTAGAGATGAAGTTTGGCCATTCTGACTTCCAAGGAGCACTCTGGCAGTACTTCTTCCAACATAGATATATTTGTTCTTTTGGCAGCCCATGGTACTTTCAATATTGACCACCAACATCATAACTCAAAAGAATCAATTCTTCTACAGTTTCCTTATTCACTGTCCAGCTTTCACATGCATATCCGGTTATGGAAAATACCATGGCTTGGCTCATGAGTACCTTAGTCATAAAACTGACATCTTTGCTATTGAACACTTTAAAAAGGTCTTGTGCAGCAGATTTGCCCAATGCAATGTGTAGTTCGATTTCTTGACTGCTGCCTCCAGGAGTGTTGATGTTTGATCTCAGTAAAATGAAATCTTTGACAACTTCAGTCTTTTCTACATTGAT
>NW_006408564.1:15894136-15896306 GCF_000296735.1 Chrysochloris asiatica
TGCCATAGATGAGTGAGTGTCTCTAGTGCCACCTCACTTTCTTTAAAGGTTTTAATTTGTTTTCCATCAATTTCTGTGTCTTCAATGCACCTTGGACTTCCTTCAGGATCATTGGCTCTTGATCATATGCTACCTCTTGAAATGTTTGAACATCAACCATTTCTTTTTAGTACAATTATTTTATGTATCCTTCCATTCTTTTTTTTTTTTTTTCCTTCCATCATCTTTTGATTCTTTCTTTATGATTCAGTATTTTCCCCATCGAGTCCTTCACTACCGCAAGTTGAGGTTTGAATTTTTCTTTAGTTCCCTCAGGTTGAGAAATACAGACTGTGTTCTTCCCTTTGATTTTCTAACTCCAGATCTTTGCACATTTTGGTATAGTATTTGACTTTTTCTTCTCCAGCTGACCTTTGAAACTTTTGTTCAGCTCTTGTATCTCCTCACTTCTTCCATTTTCTTTAGCATCTGTATGCTGGAGAGCAAGTTTTAGAGTCTCTTCTGACATCCATTTTGGTCTTTTTCTTCTTTCTTGTCTGCCTTCTGACCTTTTTTTTCCTTACTGTATGATGTTCTTGATGTCATCCTACAACTCTTTTGGTCTTTGGCCTTTAATATCTAATGCATCAAATCTGTTCTTTAGGTGATCCCTTTAGAGCCCCCAAAACTATTGCTACAACCTTCAGTGTTGACCTCCCTGCCTTAAATGTATCTAGCTCAGATGATACTCCAGGACACCACTGTTTTAATAGGATCTGTGTTTTAGTCAATTTATTTCTTTGTAAGACACTAGGGTGGTACTGTAGGATAGCCATTGAAGTGCTAATTGCAAGATTAATGGTTCAAATTCACAAGTCACTCCTCAGAAATGCTATACCGGGTGAATATGAGTCAGAACTGACTTGAATGTACTTAACAACAAAAGAGACTAAGAAAAATGTACTATTGTCTTCAATCATACACTGATTACAGAGACATGTTTAAACATGTTTGTTTGGAATAAACCTGTGCATGTATGAACTTGAACCCCAGTAGCAATAATTTTTGACTTACCCTCATATACACATGTACAAAGGGACTTTTAAAAAGTCGATGGAAGAGAACAAACAAGATGGCAGATCAGGTAGAAGTGCAGTGAGGAGCTCTGTCAGCAACAACACAGCATACTGGATCAGCAGGCTCAGGAAATGGTGCCAGAACTCTGAACCACATATAAAGGAATATTAGAAAGGTTGGAAGGCTTACAGCTAGGGGAATTTGTAGCAGAAGCAAGAAATCCATTGCTTCCTAATCCAAGATACTAAACTGCTCAAGAGCCACCATCTTGGGTAAGACCAAGAGGGGAAGAATAAGAGCAGCCACGGATGCATGACAGAACTGTGGAGATAAAGAGGAGGATACTCTTTGTTTGGCATCTGTTCATTGGTCTCTCGCTGTCTGTGCACCTCCATTCAGGTGACTAGAAGGAGTGTCTGAGCAAGTGCACCCCCCCACCCCCAGAGGGTTCTACTACCCATGTGCACAGATCTCTTCCAAATTTAAAGTGACAATTTCCACTTAAAACCAAATGGCAGTGCAAAATGGCCACAGCTGGTCCTGAACTGTTTATCACTAGGAAATAGGCCTGAATGGGGATTGTGGAGAGGGACACGCAGACTGTAAAGGAAATAAGCTGAAATTAAATCCTGAGTTACGTCACAACGACTAACAGTAGCATCTTGAAATTTCTCAGCAAGAACAGTGGAGAGAGAAGCCCATCTCCTGATTATATCTAACTGGAGATAATAAAAAAAGCATAACAAATTCCAAAATACACACCCATCTAAGTATTAAGGCCACAGATAATGCCTGAATATGCCAAAAATCAGAAACAGATGACCATAGCAGCAAATGTCCAGAAATGAGATAAAGTGAATGAGACAAATAAGCTGGAAGTAGACCTACATGCCACACTGGAGAGCAGGCTTTGGAAATGCCTGTGAAGGAATTCAGAAAAATGATTATAAAATGTATCAAAACACTACAAAATGGAGTTGAGAAAAATAAGGGAGAAGTCAGGAAAGCGCTACAGGAACAATCAAATAAGTTAGATACAGCAATGGCAGCAATTCAAAACCTACAGAAAGAGGTCCAAATGATTAATAATAGAATATCAGAAATGGACAATACA
>NW_006408564.1:15900349-15902981 GCF_000296735.1 Chrysochloris asiatica
CACTGGGTCAACAGTTCAAGCCCACCAGCTGCTCCTCAGAAACCCTATACTGGGTCGCTATGAGTTGGAATCAACTCAGTGGTACTTAACCAAGTATTATGTTTTTCTCCAAGGACTGGTCCTTTCAGATAATATGTCTAAAGTATGAGAGACAAAGTCTTTCCACCTTGACTTTAAGGAGCATTCTGCTTATATATTCTTCTTCAGAGACAGATTTGCTTTTATTTTGGTAGTTCATGGAACCTTAAAAATTCTGCTCCAGCACCACAACTGAGTTCTAGGGTCTTCCTTATTCATTGTTCAACTTTGACATGCATATGAAGCTATTAGAAATACCATGGCCTGCATCAGGCACACTTTAATCCTCAAACTGACATCTTTGTTCTTAAACACTTTAAAGAGATCTGGTGCAGCAGAGTTGCCTAATGCAGTATGTCCTTTGATTTCTTGATGGCTGCTTCAATGAGTGCTCATGGTGGATTCAAGTTAACTGAAGCCTGTTACAACTTCAATCTTTTCTCCACTCGTTATGATGTTATCTGTGGGTCCAATTGTGAAGATTTTTGTTTTCTTTACATTGAAGTGCAACCCATATGGAAGGCTGTGGTCTTTGACCTTCATCCGGTAAGTATTTTAAGTCCTCTTCACTTTCAGCAAGCAAGGTTGTATCATCTACATATCATAGATTATTAGTCTTCCTCCAGTCCTGATGCCGGGCTCTTCTTCATATATTTCAGCTTCTCAGATAATTTGCTCAGCAAACAGATTGAATAGGTATGATGAAAGAAAACTAACCTGGCAAACTGTTTTCCTGATGTTCAATGTCCCCTTGTTCTGTTCAAATGATTGCCTCTTGTTCTATGTGTAAGTTCCTCATGAGCAGAATCAAGTGTTCCGGAATACTCATTCTACATAATGTTTTCCATAGCTTGTCATGATCCACAGATTTGAAAGCCTTTGTGTAGCCAATAAAGCACAGGCAAACACTTTCTGGTATTCTCTGCTTTCAGCCAAGATCTGTCTGACGTCAGTAATGATATCCTTTGTCTGTGTCCTCTTCTGAAACCGGCTTGAACCTTTGGCAGTTCCCTGTTAATGTACTGTGATTTTTAAATTGTATTTTGCAAAATTTTACTTGCATGTGATATCAATGATACTGACCAATGATTTCTGCGTTCCATAGGGTCACCTCTCTTTGAAATGGGCATGAATGTGGATTGCTTCCAATCAGTTGGCCAGGCAGCTGTCTTCCAAATTTCTTGGCATAGATGAACGAATGCCTCCAGTATTATATCAGTTTGTTGATCCATTTCAATTTGTATTCCATCACTTTCTGGCCTTATTCTTTTACAATACCTTGGACTGAAGTACTATTGCCTCTTGAAGTGGTTTAACATCAACCATTTCTATTTGTTACAGTGACTCTCGGCATTCTTCCTGTCTTCTTTCGATACTTTCTGCATCAAATAATATTTTGGCTAAAGAATTTTTCAGTATTTCAAATTGAGGCTTGAATTCTTTCAGTTTGAGAAATGCTGAATATGTTCTTCCCTTTTGGTTTTTGCACTCCAGATCTTTGCACATTTCAATATAATATTTGACTTTTTCTTCTCAAGTTGCCTTTTGAGATTTTCTGTCTAGCTCTTTTACCTCCTCATTTCTTCCATTTAATTTAGCATTTTTGCACTGAAGAACAAGTTTCAGAGTCTCTTCTGACATCCATTTTAATCTTTCTTTTTTATTCTTAATGACATTTTCTTTTTTTTTCTGTATGATGTTATTGATGTTGTTCTACAGCTCAACCTGAACTGCATGCACATAAGGAATTGGTGGTGTGTTCCACAATCTGCCTTAGCCTTGTTTTGGTTGATGATATGGAGCTTTTCCTCTGTCTCTTTGTACAGATATTAACAATTTGATATCTGTGTATTCTATTTCGTGAAGTCCATGCACATAATAGTCTTTTATGTTATTTAAAAGAGGTATTTGCAATGAAGATGTTATAGGTCTTGCAAAATTCTGTGATTCCCCAGCATAATTTCTCTCCAGGCTTTATTTTCCAATAACTGATCCTTCCCCTTTGTTTCCAACTTTTGCATTCCAAAAGTCAGTGATTATCAATGCATCTTGATTGCATGCTTTATCAATTTCATACTGAAGAAACTAATAGAATTCTTCTATGTCATCATGACTGGCTTTAGTTGTGGTGTGAACATTTGTATAATAGTGGTATTAACAGGTCTTCCTTAAAGATGTATAGATATTATTTTATTACAGAGAGTGTTGTACTTCAAGACAGAATTTGATAAGTTGTTTTTGATGATGAATGTGATTCCATTCTTCTTCAGTTTGTCATTCCTGGCGTAGTAAACCATGTAATTGTCAGATTCAAAATGGCCAATACATTCCAATGAGAAGTGACCCAATGGAATGTGGAAATCATGGGACAATCTCTTTGATATCCCATGCAAGTAAAGTTTTACTAAAGGTAATACGAAATGGCTGCAAGCATACATTGACAGAGAACTTCCAGAGGTTCAAGCCAGATTCAGAAGAGGCTGTGGAATGAGGGATATCACTGCTGATGTCTGATGGACCTTGGCTGAAAGCAGAGAATATCAGAAAGATGTTT
>NW_006408564.1:15903640-15921519 GCF_000296735.1 Chrysochloris asiatica
TTTGAGTTATGGTGTTGGAGGAGAATATTGAAAGTGCCATGGGCTGCCAAAAGAACCAATAGATCCATTTTGGAAGAAGTGCAGCCTGAGTGCTCCTTGGAGGCCAAGATGGCCAAACTTCGTCTCACATACTTTGGACATATTGTCAGAAGGATATCATATTTGGTAATGTGGAGGGTCAGAGAAAAAGAGGAAGACCCCAATGAGATGTCTTGGTCAAGTGGCAGCATCAATGGACTCAAGCATGGCAACAGTAGTGAGGTTGGCCCAGGATCGGGCAGTGTTTTATTCTGCTGTGCATAAATAAGGTTGTTATGAGTCTGTAATGACTTGATGGCACCTAACAACAACAACAATATCTAGGATATTAATGGTCATGCATTCCTACTGATTTTTGGACTTCCAATTTTCCTAGATTCATACTTCGTACATTCCATGTTACAAATTTTAATGAGTGTTTGCATATATTTCTCCTAATTTTGACTTGTGCCCTTCAGCACATGAAGTGCCTGAAAGCTTTACTCCATTCTCTTCATCATGGTCAACTCTACTTTGAGGAGGCAGTGTTTCCCCAGTCATATTTTGAATACCTTCCAATCTAAGAGACTCATCTTTCGGCAGTACATCTTAGAAAATTCTGGTGCTGTTCATCAATGTTTCAGTATCATGGTGCTCTCTTACAATGTTTCACTACTATTCATATATTTTCCAGGGGCTAATAATTCAGAAGTAGTTTGCCTTTCCCCCCTTTCCAAGTCTGTCTTAGTCTGGAAGCTTATTTGAAACCTGTCCACCATGGGTGATGCTGTTGGCATGCAAAATCCCAGTGTCATAGCTTCCAGCATCACAGCAACATGTAAGCCACCACAGTGCAACAAATTGATAGGCGAGTGTTGGAGATAGAATTAGACATATTCAAACCGGAAGACAGATTCATTTGTTCTAAGTAGTAGATCAAACTTTATCCTCTTGGTCTATAATTGTAATTTTCAGGAAGCCTTGACCCAGTATTACTTAATGATGCAGACCTAGATTTTTTTGGCATATTCCCCATGATGAGTTACTTTTCTACAAAAATTTTCATAATTTTTACCCTCATGAATGAACAAATAGTAATTAAATGAAGTTCTGTCATTTTCATGTCTTTGAGATTTGGTCAGTATGACAGGCAGTTAAGGCTTTTCCTTATAAGTAAATCTCTGAATAGTGAAATTCCACCCCTGGTTTAGTGATTATACCATATGTATGATAATTATGCACAGTTCTTGGAAGTCAAATGGGCTTGGAACAAAATTAGAAACTCTGTAATATTCATCTGGTAATGTAAATAGCTTCCTGTGATAACCACCAAAAGTGGAGAATGACAGGCAAGTGTCTTTCCTAATTAGGAAATAGCTTTTATTGCTGAAAAGTCTCTAGATTTAAAATTAAACTGGTTGTCAACCTATGAGAATTGGTTGAGTCATGTGGAATTCTAATACAATAGAATCTGGAGCTTTGCTTCTATATTTAGGCCCACTCAGATTCATTCTTTTTTATTTTTACGTGCATACAACTCAACTTAGCAACTGGTAATTACTGGGTCGGATGAGAGAAACCCAGGGCTTTTCTTAGATTGCAAAAAGTGCCTTGCCTACAGAATTATGTTTCTCAACTAATGAGTTCTAATGTGGTCAAAAGTTGAATCTGACACTTTTAAAGGTTGATAAGTTCCATGTGAAAAAAAGCTCATTGAACCTTCATGGCTATTCATTGTCCTCTTAACCTTGCTCTCCATCTGGAAAATCATTGCCATTTATTATGGTAGCACAAATCCTTTATAGAATGATTCAAGTACCTTCATAACAATTAAAAATAATTTGGTACCTACAATTACACATAGGGGGAAATTCACTGCACATAACTCAGTTATGCTAATTGGTCTGTAGTGGTAGTTGGTGGTGGCAGTGTGCTGTGGGGTCGGTTCTAACTCCTAGTGACCTTGTGAACGGTTTCTGAGGCTGTTAAACTTTAGGGAGCAGAAAGCCTCATCTTTCTTCCGTGGATCTGCTGATAGTTTCCAACTGCTGACTGTGACGTTAGTATCTCAAGTCATAATAGTACACTCCCAGAGCTCCTTAAGGAGCAAAATACAGGATTGTATATAACCATTTCAAACAAAACTACTTAACAAATATAAAACAAATATTGTAGGTGAAACTGAAATTGTCATACATTTTATCTAGGACAGATCTATCAGCCTAAACAGATGGTAATGTACATGGAACTGTACAACAATATCTTTTTTGAAAGAACAAAGCATGCCTCCTATATTAGCAGCATTTTAAGAACTATTTAGGGTGTTTCATGAAATTTCTACATGGCTATTAGTCATTTAGACTTCAGTAAAGATAAACTATCATTTAAAAGCAATAATGTGAAGAAAATGTTTAGGCCACAATAGTATTGCCAGCAATATTGCTTTTATGAAAGCTTTCAATGGAATGATATACAATATTTATTTGTGTTCTAATTCCAACATTTTTTTTAAAAAAATGAATCTAGTCCACCTGGACAGACTACATTAAAAAGAAAAAAGTTCATTTACATTTTTTGGCAATGAGACTGTAACTTTTCTTTTAATATAATTATTTACTTAGGTTAGACAGTGACCACCTACTAAGCCTCAGACATCTGTGACAAAGTCTTAATTCTGGGGCATCATGCCAACAAAGAATAGAAAGACACAACACTGTAATCATAAACGCAACAGATGCTGCCATCTCAGCTTCAGATTGGCCAAGGAAAGAACAGAAAAGCTTTACTATTAGAAATAAAAATTTATCCTTGAGTCAAATGAATATACTATTCATGCTTCAAACAGATTTTAGGTTCAAAATCACTAGTCACTCCTTGGGAATCTCATTCAGGGTCACTCTGAGTAGGAACCAACTTCACAGCAATTAACAACAGCAACATATATTTAAAAGACTTGAAAACAAAAACTGTCTTATTGAACTTACAGCTGACTCCTAGTAAACTCTCTCTTGAGGTGTGGAATGGACCATGACAACTAGCAAGAATGGGTTTTAAGCAGAAAATATTCTTTGAAAAGCAATAATATTCATGAATCATATTCATAGACTGAGCTCTTGTAGCGTAGTGGTTATGAATCAGGCTGCGAACTGCAAGGTCATCAGTTCGAAACTACCAGCTGCTCTGCGGGAGAAAGATGAGGCGTTCTGCTCCCGTAAAGATTAACAGCCTCGGAAACCCTGTGTAGGGTCGCTATGAATCGGAACTGACTCCACGGAACATAACAACAACAACTCATATAATATGTTAATGAAAGTAGTCACTGAAAATGGACAGAGTCAATTCCAAATTAAATTACTGGAGAATCCCACTGGATTCCAGTTTTGGGGGTGGTTCATTACTTGATGGGAAGTCTTATCACTGTTACATTCTAAGCCCCTTAAAATGAAATAAGTTTCATCTTGTCATGTATATTACCTAAGAAAGTCTAACATGTTTATTGACAAAACATTTATGCTTACATAAGATACACATATGTGTCCATAGTATAATTCTGTCAATAAGTTATATGCTTGTAAAAATTAAAGCAAAAATTGCATGACATATGTTTACTTAAACAACAAAATTAGTAGCTATTGAGGTTGCTGTGGTATTGTACTGTATGATAAGCATTGGAATGATAACCACAAGTTTGATGGTTTAAACCCATTAGCCACTCCTTGGAAACCCTGTATAGGGTCACTGTGAGTAGGAACTGACTCAACAACACTTAAGATCAACAACAACAACAACAACACGTGCAACCAAATACCTCATGGGATTTCATTTCTTGGCTGAGTGGTTTAGTTACTGCTTCATGCGACATCTCAGTTAACTAGCCTAATAACATGTTTAATATCTTTGTTCTACCTTCTAGTTTGTTGCACAGTGCCCAGTGACTTAAAAACTTGCTAGTAGCTATTGTGCTCATGAGGAATCTGTATATCTGGACGAAGAGGCAGAACAGAACATGGGAACACTGAATGGTTTAAAATTAAGAAATGTGTGCAACAGTTTGTATCTGTATATCTGGACCAAGAGGTTCGAACAGAACATGGGAACACTGAATGGTTTAAAATTAAGAAAAGTGTGTGACAGGGTTGTATTCTTTCACCATACTTATTCAACATGTATGCTGAGTAAATAATCTGAGAAGCTGGGTTGTATAAAGAAAAACATGGCATCAGGATTGGAGGAAGACTCATTAACAATCTGCCATATGCAGATGATACAACCTTGCTTGTGGAAAGTGAAGAGGACTTAAAACATTTACTGATGAAGATCAAAGATAATGCCTTCAGTATGGATGACATCTCAGTATAAAAACAAAAATCCTCACCACTGTACCAATAAACAACATTCTTATCAACAGAGAAAAGATTGACGTTGTCAAGGACTTCATTCTTCTTGGATCAATTATCAACACTCACAGAAGCAGCAGTCAAGAGATCAAACAATGTATTGCATTAGGCAAATCTGCTGCACAAGACCTTTTTAAAGTGTTGAAGAGCAAAAATGTCAGCTTGAGGACTAAGGTGCCACTGACCCAAGCCATGGTGTTTTCAATAACCTTATATGCATGCGAAAGCTGGACAGTGAATAAGGAAGACCGTAGAACAATTGATGCTTTTGAGTTATGGTATTGGAGGAGAATTTTGAAAGTGCCATGGACTGCCAAAAGAACCAATAAATCTGTTTTGGAAGAAGTGCAGCTAGAGTGCTCCTTGGAGGCCAAGATGGTCAAACTTCGTCTCTCACACTTCAGACATATTGTCAGGAGGGACCAGTTGCTGGAGAAGGATATCATATTGGGTAAGGTTGAGGGTCAGAGAAAAAGAGGAAGACCCCCAACGACATGGATTGGCAAAGTGGCAGCATCAATGGACTCAAGCATGGCAACAGTAGTGAGGTTGGCCCAGGATCAGACATTGTTTCGTTCTGCTGTGCATAAGGTCGCTATGAGTTGGTATCCATTTGATGGCATCTAACAACAACAACAACATCTAAGGCACAACAATTGGTTTCTGGTCATGTGGAGCAATAGTGAAAGGAGGAGAGTCATGAATAAGAGGAGGATTTGAAATGTGTGGATAACTGCCTCCATGAAAGCAGAATAACGATGGTGCATGACTACTAATGCTGAACATTTTGTTCAAATATTCTAGAGAAGAATCATGTTCAAAAGGTAGAAAACGCAGAACAGAATTTCATATTTTCATGGACTGTAGATTACCTGGAGCCATAAAGGCTGAATGATCCACTCAAAGCATTGTCCTGAGATAATCTTTACACCCTAAGCCAAAAATATTCCCTGAAGTCATCTTAAAACTGAGAATATTTGGTTTGTCTTAACTAGTGAAAAGCTCTGCTTTGAATGCTATGCTTTTAAAAGAATTATCTTTAAGATATGGGATCACATTGAAAAGAGCAATGTGAACTATTAAACAGGAGCCTTGGTAGGCGGTAAGCTGGGGAGGAACAGTTCAGAATGAGAACAAAACACTTTCTGGTCTGGCACTGTCCTCACAATTGTTGCAGCGACTGTGTCAATCCATCTTACTGACGGTCTGTTTTTCATTGATTCTCTTGAACAGATTAAACTAACATGATACTTCAAAGAAGTTGCAAATTAAAACATTTTTCTGTATTTTAAAGAAGGAGCTGGAATAAAAGAAGCAATAAACATAATGAGACTGTGGGCTTTGATGAGAAAATGCGTAGGGAAAGAACGAATGCTTCATTATCTTTATATCTCTTAATTTGACTTAGCATCCTGCCATAGTTGTTTCTTAGAGGAGTGTCTTTTTGGAAGTTGCTGACGTTTCCTTTGCATTAATGATAGCATCATCAAGAGGCTGTGCAGAACACTAGTGTGGAGCTTGGGATTTTCAGTCAAATCTATGTGTATCCTGGTTAGTTCTACCTCTCACTAGCAATGTGACCCTAGAAAAGTTACTTACCTCTTTAGAGCTCACATTTTTTTATCCTTTAAAGGGCACAACAAAAGTAACTATCTCATTAAGTTATTATGAGGAACCAATGAGATAATGCAGGAAAGTCTTGTCACAATGCCTGGCACATCCAACCAACTCACTACCATCAAGTTGGTTCCAACGCACAGTGATCCTATAATCCAAGTAGAACTACTCTTTAGGGTTTCCAAGGCTGCACATTTTTATGGAAACAGGGAGTTTTATCTTTCCTCTATGGAGTAACTGGTAGGTTTGAATCACTGACCTTTTGATTAGCAGCCCAACCCTGGATGATCCACTGTGCTACCAGGGCGCCTGGGACCTGGTAGATACCTAATGAGTATCAAATGTCATTTTCATTAAACCCAATGCAGTGGCAAAATTTTAACATAATTTTAACATAATAGTGTCATGTGATACCGTGGTTGGCAGGTAAATATATCTCACTCATGTGCAAGGTCACGCTGAGGAAGCCTTGCCTTCTTAACAATACTGTAAAGTCTTTCAGAACAGATTCTGTAGCTTGTCACTCTAGAAGATTAACCAGTTAAATTACCTTTTGCTGACTCTGGGAGCCTTCATCTCTCTCCTTTACTTCCTTTGGATGCCTAAGAGTGTCTTCTTCTGGCTTACTGTATACCGAGTGAGGAATATTAGAGAGAACCATCAGTTGTTCTAAGTGGTGTGCAGGATTAATTAAAAGGTCCCTATGTATGTTTGTATAGGATTACTTAGGGGTAGAAGATATTGTCATTATCTAGTCCAATGTGAGATTAAAGACAATGCTTTGTTCTGAAGAGTGAAAAGATAGAGTTAGAAAAATCTGTTCATTCAGTTTACTATTGCTAAACTGCCTCATCGTTAGTATCAAGTGGAAAGCTTTTTAACAAATATAAATTCTCTGGCCCCGACAGAAAAACTACTGAGTTTGTTCTCCACAGGGTGGAACCAGGCAATCAAAAATTCCATAAATCTCTCTGGGTGGTTATGATGATTACTGGTTTGAAACACAGCTGGCAAATGGGTGTTGGTCCCCTGATGCCACTCTAGATTGGGCAGCTCTCGGTGGTTCGGAATGAGAAGTATTTTGTCATGGCATCGGGAGTTATTGGCTCTGTGCTATGAACAGAACACTATTTTCACATGGTCTTGGGTTAGGAGGATGGCGGGACTTATGCTTTGTTCTTATCAGCATTTATCAAGTTTAATATCCTCATTTTTGAGATGTAGAAAAAAACTTAAAGAATCAGACTTATTCTATCAGTTGGGTTTAGCTACTTAGCAAATCATCCCCAACATTAGTAGCTTAAAGCAATCATTTATTTACTAATGATTTTGTACGTTTCTTGGGTAATTTTTCTGGTCTGCATTGACTCATCTGGGACAGGATTAGTTAGAATGGTCTTGTTCTCATTTCTTGTAGCTGGAGTACTGGTTATTCTGGGAGGTGGGATGGTGACAATCACTCATTCATGGTCTGGAGTTCACTTCTGTTCATTTGAGGCCATGGCCACTTGTCTTTCATCAGACAGCAGGGCAACCTGAGTTGGTTCATATATGGCAGAATAAATTTCAACAGCCAAACCAAGTGAGGTCCAAGATGCAAACACTTGGCAGACATCTTCTTGCATCGTATTTACTAATGGCCCATTGATTAGAGCATGTCACTTAGCCAAGCCCAGCTTCAATCGATGGAGAAATACAAGGAGGAGTCAAAAATTATCCCCACTGCGGTTATATTAAAACAACCATCCTGATGACCAGGGGGCAGGCTTGCGGGTGTACGCTTTGGTTGGCTGATAATGCATGGAGGGGATTGTACCCATGGCAATGAAACAAAATATGATAGGATGAATGTAAAGCTAAATGTTCTCCCATGTAAACTATCACATAATTTGCAATAAAACATTAAAAAGAAAAAAGACCATCCATGTCCACATCTCATAACAACATTGAACCTGCATGTGAAATTATTCTGTCAAATTGAGGAGTGACAGTAGATTATGTGGTGAATCATTTACAAATCAGCCATGGCCTCTGCATATGAAATAATCCATGACAGCCTTGGGTTTATGTGTCATGAGTGTCATGTGTGATGAGCATAAACAGAAGCGTGTGGACATCTGTAAACAAAATTTGGACCGATATTCAAAGAAAGGTAAAACTTTCTTTAAAAAAAATCATTACTGGTGACTAGACATGGATTCAACACTACAAACCTGAGAGTAAATGGCAGAGTGTGGAATGGAAGCATCCTCAGTTGCTGACCAAGAAAAAGTTCAAAAGCCAACCACCAGCTGGAAAATTGATGCTTACACTTTTCTGGGATTCTCAAGGGCTAGTATTGGAACACAATCAGAAAAAAACATTCAGCAATCAACAGTGAGATGCTCACTGAAGAGCTGAAGTCTAAATTTCAGATTAAAAGCAGAGGACTGCTACCTAATGGCATTGTGGTCTTGCATGACAATGTATGTTTCTCACCTCTTCCCACACTGTTGACACTCTGCAAAACATCCTTTTGAGGGGTTAAAGCCCCCCCCCCCCAGTCCTAATCTTGCTCCATCAGAGTTTCACCTGCTTAGTTCCCTGAAAGCACCCTTAGAGGATGAACATTCACCACTGATGAAGAAGTAGAGACAAAGGTGCATTTGAAGCAAACACCTCAGCCTAAAAGACTTTTTAACGTTGTTGTTGTGAAATGCCGTAGAGTCAGTGCCGACCCATAGCAACCCTGCATAGGGTTTCCGAGGAGCAGCTAGTGAGCTTGAACCGCTGACCTTGCAGTTCAAACAGCTTTACAGTTTGGCGCATTAACCCACATAGCCACACCAGGACTCCATAGGAGAGTACAAAAACTAGTTGACAGATGTACAAAGTGTATTAAAAAGCAAGGAGATTATGTCAAAAATTATATATTTGTCTTTTCTAAAAGTTGATTAAAATAAATTGTACAGCCAGAATTCAGATAATTTTTGACTCATCTTCATAAATTGCACTTCTTGATGGAATGGATATCAAAGTCACATTGGGAAGAAATGTGCCCCAAACCACACATCTGATTTGTTGAAGAGCTAGAATCCAAGGTGTCTGCTTCCCAGTTCACATTTGTTGCCTAAGTTGAAAGCAAGAGAATTGCAATGCATTTATAGCCAGTGATACATAATTGGACCTCAAAAGTAGTAAAGGCTTGTCAAAGCTGGAGCTCTAGATAGCCATTTAGGTTTTAGGATATATGACCTGTCTTCACAGACAGCCTCAAGGAAGTTGAATGAGGCTTGACAAACTCAGGATGATAGCAATTGAGGAGCTTATCCAAGGAAAGGCAGTATGGTGAATCCGATATGGTGACAGGAGGGACCTAGGAATTGGTTCCTTGGAATCCATAGGGTGGCAGCATCATGATTCCAGGTGATACCAAAACTTGCCTGGAAGAATAAGGAGTGATATCTATATCTGTATAGGCTTTTGAGTTCCAGGATAAGTTCACCCAGGTCTTGAAATCTAACAGAGACCATTCATATAGAATTCATATAGTGCTGTTGTGAAACAGTTTCCTATCTGAAGATGGAACTTGTAGTGTGATCAGATAAAGGAGACATTGTCTCAGTCAGATGAACTGAGCGCAGTCTCCAACAATAGCAAAATGGTTTAAAGCTCATTGCCTTCAAACAATTTTGGTACAATAGAATATGCACAGCTTCGAAGCAACAATAAAATAACAATTATTGTCATTTATCAAGTATCTACTACATGCCAGGCATCATCCTATTGTTCTGTGCCTATTGTTCTGTGCCTTTGAGATGGTTTTACTCGCAGTAACTCTGTTTCAAGTTTCCAAGAACTGTTGGTAGGTTTGAACTGGTTAGCAGTTCAGTACTTATCCTACATCGCCATATCAGGGCTCAATCTATCTGCACTGTATGTATAAGTGCTAAGATTACACACGTTAGGTTTTTTGTTTGTTTTCTTGTTTTTAAACCCATTCTGTAGATGAGAAGAGTAGGGTTCAGAGAAGTTATCTAACTTGTCTAAGGTAACACCACTAATGCAGTGAAGGCACTTGGTGGCTAACCCAGTTTTATCTGAGTCCAAATCCTAAACTTCTTCTTCTGTAACACCTTTCCTCACTTCAAATACACTTTGATATAGCTCTCTAGACCTAGCCTGGGTGACCACCATGATCTTCAATTACTCCTCCTTAAAGTAAAGTCAGCTCTCTTCCATTTGAAGCATACACTTGAAACCCTTGAGTAACAATGAAAATACTTCACAAAATAACACAGCATGAGTCTTCAAAAAGCAAAACACAAAATCAAAAATCAAAACAATCCTTAAATATCATTTTTGTCCTGTAACTTGGAAATCAGTCAATTTTCACATGATTATGCAGACTTTTTTTGACTTTCAGCAAGCAAAGTTTTATCATCTGCATGTGGCAGTTTGTTAATGAGTTGCCCTCCAATCCTGATGGCACACTTTTCTTCATATAATCCACCTTCTCTAATTATTTGCTCCCCACGCAGATTGAATACAAATGATGAATGAGAAAGAATACACACACCTTTCCATAATTTTAAACCATTCAGTAGCCCCTTGTTCTGTTCAAATGGCTACCTCTTGATCTATGTACAGCCTCCTCATGAGCACAATCAAGTGTTCTGGAAAACTCGTCCTTCACAATGTTATCCACAGCTTGTTATGATCCACATAGTCAAAAGGCTTTGCATATTCAATAAAGCACAAGTAAACATCTTTCTAATAGTCTCTGCTTTCAGCCAAGATCTGTCTGATGTTGGTAATAATATTCCTAGTTCCAAGTCCTTTTCTGGATCCAGCTTGAGTTTCTGGCAGTTCCCTGTTAACATACTGTTACAGCTGGTTTTAAATTTGTCTTCAGCAAAATGTTACTTGTTTGTGATTCTAATGATGTTGCCTGATGATTTCTCCATCCCATTGGTTTATGTCTCTTTGGAATAGGCAAATATATTGATCTCTTCTAATTGGTTGGCCAGATTTCTTGGTATATATGAGTGAATGACTCCAGTTCAGCATCAGTTTTTTGTTTAAAGATTTCAAATGGTATTCTCTCAATTCCTTGAACCTTGTTTTGCACCAATAACTTCAATTCAGCTTGAACTTCTTCCTTCAGTACCTTTGGTTCTTGATTATATTCTACTTCTTGAAATGACTGAATATTGACCATGTCTTTTTGATACAATTTTGCTTGTTGAAAGTGAAGAACTGAAAATACTTCCTGGTGAAGAAAGATCAAAGACTACAGATTTCAGTATGGATTGTACCTCAATGTAAAGAAAATAAAAATCCTCACTGTCAGACCAATAAATAACATGATAGATGGAGAAAAGATTGAAATTGCCAAAGACTTCATTTTGCTTGGATCCATTATCAACACTCATAGAAGCAGCAGTCAAGAAATCAGATGACATTTTACATTAGGCAAATCTGCTGCACATATATTTAAGGTATGCAAGAGCAAAGATACATGTTTGAGCACTAAGGGGAACTTGACCCAAACCATGGTATTTTTGTTTCATATGCATGTGAAAATTGGACATTGAATAAGAAAGATCATAGAAGAATGGATGCATTAGCATTATGGTGTTGAAGAATAATATTGAGAAGACCATGGACTTCCAGAAGAACAAATAACTCTTTGTTGGACAAAGCATAGCCAGAATGCTCCTTAGAAGTGAGGAAAGCAAGACTCCATCTCTCATACATTGGAAATTTTATCAGGAAGGACCAGGGTAAAGTGGAGAGTCATAGAAAAAGAGGAAGACCCACAAAGAGATGGGTTGACTTCATGACAGCTCCCATAGGCTCAAGCATAACAACAATTTTGAGGAAAACTCAGAACCAGGCATTGTTTCATTCTGTTATATGTAGTGTTGCTATGAATCAGAACCAACTCGATGGCATGAATCAACAATAACTCAGGCTGGTAATTAAATTAAAATAAGATTGTCATAAAAAAATTTTAAGTTATCATTAAGTGCAGTCAAGTTAGTTTGTACTGATGGCAACCTTGTGTAGGATATTTGAGGCTATAAATCTTTGTGGGAGCACAAAACCTCATCTTTCTCATGCTGAGTGGCTGGTGGACTTGAACCACTGATCTTGTGGTTTGCAGTCCAGTACTTATCCTACAGAATCATTGTATTTAACACACTCATCAAAATAGCATATACAATTTTACAGCAGCAATCGAATTGGTGTAAATATAAACAAATATGTCTGAATGTCTTGGGTTTATAAATACAGAAATATTGTTCTCATTTTGGATAAAAGACTTTCTTTATTCTGGATGTGGCAACAGTACAGCTGCAGGCTCTGGGATGACAGAAAAGACACGGGTCATAGCTGAGAAGTCCCTTTACTCTTTGAAATTTCCAAGCTCTTACCTGGGAGAATCCTTGGGTTTGGGGCAGCATTTCTACATACCAAAGATAAAATTGTGACATCTATATTGAGTCAAATATGAAGTTTTCTTATCCAGATAATACGTTGATTTTTCATCCTAGAAAAAGAAAGCAAACCAACTCCAGTTCTGTTTTGGGTTCCAGATGCAGGTGGATATGTGACTTCAGCTCTATTGTAAATGAAACGTAATGTTGGAAAAGTCAGCATATCCAGAAATTTGCTATGCTTTTATCCCCCTGAAGTCTGTCTCTTTGCCATAAAGGAGCTGTTGAGCTGCTAGAAATAGACTTTTCTTCTTCTCTGGCAGGGTCTTAGGAGGAAGAAAGACAAGTGAGAGACAGCTGGAGAACTCGGAGTAGCCGATGCAATGACTACAGCAAGGCAGGCAGTAGGGTGGTTAAGACAGCGCAAGCTCAGAACCACCTGGGTTGAGTTATTTAGCATTTGCATGCTTCTTTTCTTAACTATAAAATGATATTCTGTATATCTAGCCCATAATGTGCACTGGAGAAACATCAGTCTCTATTATGCAGACCGTTCCTGCTGCCGGTGTTCTATCTACCCTGTGTGGAGCCTCCCTTTACTCCCTCATGAACAGGAGTTTGGCAGAAGACCAGAGGAGCTGAGTCATCGTTCAGTAGGAGTTCCTTATCACTGCATCTACCATAAAAAGTTCTCCAGTGGAAAAATACCCAGTGCTTAAAGCATCAATCCTGAAGGCATGAGTGAGAAGATAGAGCTGCTTCCTTCTTGTCCTCAAGCCCATAAATAACGCCCCCAAAGACTCTTTCCTTCTGCTATGCCTGGAGTCCTGGCGTGGTGCTGTAGAATAAGAACTTGACCACATGGTCAGTTTGAACTGTAAGGCTGATAGTTCAGACTCACCAGCCACTCCTCAGAAACCCTACAGAGTTGCTATGAGTTGGAAGTGACTCAATAATACTTAACAACAACAATATACCTGAAGTCAAGGGAACAAAGTCATTGGCCTTCTGGAAGCGAACTACCAAAGACTTAAAATCTGAATCCCATTGCTGTTGAGTCCATTCTAACTCAAAGTGACCCTAAACCTAGTGTAGAATAGTCTCTTAAGGGTTCTAAGGCCATAATCTTTATGGAAGCTGACAGCTACATCTTTCTCTTACAAAACAACTGGTGGATTTGAACTGCCAGCCTTTAGGTTAGCGGCTGACTGCCACCAGGTCTTCTTACTACACTTCTGCTGTTATTACTGTTATTAGGTGCTGCCGAGTTGGTTCTGACTCATAACAATCTTATGCACAACAAAACAAAACACTGCCTGGTCCTGCACCATGGTCACTGTGCCAATCCATCTCATTGTGAGTCTTCTTTTTCACTGACCCTCCACTTCAGCAAGCATGATGTCCTTCTCCAGGGTCTCGCCCTTCCTGATAATGTGTCTGAGGTATGAGAGATGAAGTCTCGCCGTTCTGGCTTGGGAGCACTCTGGACAATGAATAAAGAAGACAGAAGAAGAAGGGATGCATTTGAGTCACGGTGTTGGAGAAGAATATTATAAATATCATAGAGTGCAAGAAGAAACAAAACTGTGTTGGAAGAAGTGCAGCCAAAATACTATACCTTTGCGACTTATCAAATGAAGTGTTCACCAATATCCAGGAAGTTTGCAGAACTATGCTTTCCCAATTCTTCTTCTTTGGTCTTGGAAACCAGAGCTGACAGAGCTGTCTCACTATTGGGACAGACAGCAGAGAGGTGGCCTGGGACTCTATACTGGAACTGTGATCTGGTAAATGTAGAGGAGGAAATCTAACCACCTCATTGTTTCTTTCAGGGCACATATTGTGGGTCTCAGTGCTATCAAACCACAGGTCTTCTTCATTTGTGACCTTAAGAGTTGGAGTTCTCACTTCTCTTTTGTGAAATCATAAAAACCAAGCAAGTGAAGTTTATGGACCACAAGAGACTTTTAGCAGGGAATCTATCGTGGTGGTTGTGTGCAATCCAGTTGGTTCTGACTCAGCAACCTTGTACTGAGTTTCTGAGCCTGTAGATCTGTACAGAACAGAAAGTCTCCTCTGTCTCCAGTGGAGTGGCTGGTGGATTTGACTGCTGACCTTGAGGTTAGCAGTCCAATGTGTAACTCACTATGCTATAATGACTGCTTAATATATGTAAGAATCAGGAATCAACCCTGTAAAGTGAATTGATTCCCGTTTGGCTATGTTGTTGTTGTTAAGTGCTGTTGAGTTGGTTTTGGCTCATAGGAAACCTGTACAAGGTTTCCAAGGAATGGCTGGTGGTTTTGAGACTCATGACAACCCTTTATAGGGTTTCTGAGGAGTTGCTGGTAGGTTTGAACTGCTGACCTTGTGGTTAGCAGTCCAGTGCTTATCTTACAGTGCCACACCAGGACTCTTCATTTGGCTATAACACACTTTGATTCAAATGTATTTGTTCAGATTATAATTTCAGTTACTGTGTTCAATAAGAAAGTCATTGTTCTAGATGGTAAATTGGACTCAATTAATAAACTGATATAAAAATCTGAGCAAGTTCTCCACTGACTGATCTGTTGGAAATTCTTTCCCCGAAAATCTTTTGAAAGCTGAAAGTGGTATACCTTGGTTATATAAGCATATTAATCCTCTTCTGACGCTCTTATCATTAGAATGTTGTAGAAAAGTATTTGGTTTTAATAGTGCGACTGTATTTGTTATTTATTACTGTTTGAAAAATAACCCCAAAAGTTATCAGTTTAAACCAGCAACTATTTATTATCTCATAGTTTTCAGAAGGTCACAATCTGTGTATTGTTTGGCTAAGTGTCTCAGGCTCAGGGTCTCTGACAGGCTTTAATCAAGCTGTCGGGTCCAAATGCTGTGATCTTGGGAGTCCACTGAGGTCAGGGTGTCCACTTCCAAACTCACTCGTGTAGTTGTTGGGAAGCTGTTGGTCTGAGGGTCTTAATTCCTCATCTCAATATATGGGCCTTTCATAGAGTAGTTCCCAACAAGACAGCTTCTCCAAGCATTAGAGTGATAGAGGGTAAGAGAGCAATATTTTAGCCATCTGATCTTGGAAACCTTCAATGAGATGGACTGAAACAATAACCTCCACATTGGACTCAAACAAAACATCAACTATGAAGATGGTGCAGGACCAGACAACGTTTTGTTCTGTTAAGTGTGAAGATGCCATGAGTCAGTGCTGACTCAAGGGAAATTAACTACAATCTCAGAAGTGACAGTTTATCACTCTGGCCATGTTCTATTCATTAGAAGCAAGCTATTAGATATAGAGGAAGAACCCCAACAAGAAGGATTGGCCAAATGGCAGCATCGATGGACTAAAGTGTGGCAACAGTAGTGAGGTTGGCCCAGGACCAGGCAGTGTTTCGTTCTGCTGTGCATAAGGTTGCTGTTGGTCGGTACCAGCTCGATGACACCTAACAACAACACCAACAACCCTCAAGAGAAGGGAATTACATAAAGGTGTGAACACCAGGAGATTAGGAACATTGGGTCATTTTGAAGGCTAAAGTAGTGGTTCAAACTCACCAGCCGCTTCTTGGAAACCCTATACAGGGTCGCTATGAGTTGGAACAAACTCAGTGGCACTTACCAACAACAACCACTGGCATACATGATATATCCCACTCTAGTACATGTGCTGGTGCCCTACTTCAGACATATGATGCTCTCTAGAAGATTTCTCTGGTCACAGGAGTGTGTCTGACTTACAGTGGGATAGACCAGAAATACTGAGGAGTTAATGTCAGACAGGCCTCAACTAGTGAGGGATGGGAGTAGGTGAATAACTGCCTTATGGATTCTGAAACCGCTGATCTACACTACTTCCCAGATGCCCCTGACTGGATTGAGCTCCAGGCCCACAGCCATAACCTGCTCAGGAAAGCACCCTGTGTTGATTTTCTTCCCTTTTGTATTTTACTCTTCTCTCTTTCATTCATGCTTCTAGAATCACCTATCCACCCAATTAACTTTATTCCTTGTCTCGTAGTCTGTTTCTGAAGGAACTAAGAAAATATTCATATTAATAATTTCTTCCACATTATGATTGTAGCAGTAGAAATCACCATACTCCTAGAAATGACACAGCTGTGTAAGTTATTCAATCAGTAAGTATCTGTTCTTGGCTGTGCACCTATCATATACCACTTGGCCTGGGGACCCAAAATTTTACAAATTTAATTTCAGCACTTCATGAGCTGCTTTGAAATGAGAAAAGATTTGAAATTTTTACTTAGATTTCTCCTGTTGTTTGTAGGTTTGTGTGAAAACTGAGTAAGTTGGTTGTGCTTTTGTATTTACTATAACTTCGTGGGCTATCCTTATTTATTTGATGGGCATGTTTGTGTGTATTAAAAAAACAAAACAAATGGAGAGAGAAAGCAAATCAACTTAAACTTTTCTTATGAGGGTAAGTTAAAAAGTATTGCTATAAAATTATAGAAACCCTTATTAAATAAACAAAAACCTCAAAATAGGAAGTTATTAATTCTTAACATCTCCACCTAGGCTTGTACACTTACAGAGGTTGTGTTTCAATCTCTCTAACCCTTCCTCTAAGAATTCTGCATCCTTAAATTTTTGGTTGCTTTAAGTGCTGTGAAGTCAGCTCTGGGTTTCCAAGGCTGTAAATCTCTGCAGGAGCAGAAAGTCTCAGCTTTGTCTTGTGGAGCAGTTGATGGGCTCAAACCACTAACCTTGTGGTTCACAGTCCAGGGTTTATCCTAACCACCTTGCTTCCTCCTTTCAATTTATACTGCATCAAAACAGCAGTTTGACATCCTCCAGGGACTCAGACCTTGTTCCATTAAAATGTGCATTAGGTTTGGGAAACAAAAAGAAGGCTGAAGGGACAAGAACAAAGCTATAGGGTGTGTGGCATTAATTTTCTCAATGAAATTTTTATAGGCCAGCCCTTGCTACCCTCAGAGAATGAGCAGAAGAATTGTCATGATGAAAAACATTCCTCAGGGCAACTTTGCTGGCCTTACCAATGTTGTTTTCAATTTTCTTAAATTTTCTTCTTAATAGGCCTCATGATAGTCCTGGGTCATTTCAGAAAATCTCTCAAGATGACTCCTTGAGAATTCCAAAATATAGTCAGCATAATTCGGAGTGACCACTTTGCCATGAATATAACTGGCTCAGTAGATTCCCTAGTAAGCCACTGTTTTGTTAGGACTTTTTTTTTTATTAAGGTACCCTAGAGAGAATCCTGGCACTGTGGGTTAATGCACTGGACTGCAAGGTTGGTTTGAACTGCAAGGTCAGTGGTTCAAGCTCACCAACCACTTCTTGGAAACCCTATACAGGGTCACTGTGGATCAGAACTGTGACTTGCCAGTGCTTAACAACAACAATAACAACAAAGAGACTAAGACAAGTGTATTACTGA
>NW_006408564.1:15921978-15922743 GCF_000296735.1 Chrysochloris asiatica
TCTTTCTCCATATCACCATCTCTGCCTCCATCTCTGGTGTCTGCTTCTCTGGATAGGGTCCCACATTCCGTTTGTGCTCTTCTCCCTTGATGGTCCTAGGATCCTCTGTTTCTGGACCGTAAGATTAACTATGAACCACTTTTATTACAAAATTTCTACCTTTACAATTGTGACAGTCTCAGTTAGTCATGATAACTATTATGATTGAATCATAAGAATCTTATCCCCATTTCTTTTCACCAGAACTGTCAAAACATATGAGAACTATACAGCGGTGACTCTATCTTCCCAGACACACTCTGAACTTAAACTCTATCATGAAAACTTGTAAGCCAGTCACTTCATGCCTTTATTGCCCCCTTATTTTAGGCAGCCAATTTCTAAGTTGTCTATCCCTATCTACCCTGTGTACAGAGGAGATAGCATTGATACCTGATGTGAAGACTCCTTCCCTCCCAGTTGATATTTTGAGCTACTTCATCTATAGGTATAGGTCAAGTTCATCTAACTATAGCAATTTACTCTTGGTCCCTTGATCAAGAATTGTTTTTGTTTTTCTTTTATTTTCCTCTAGTCAAGTTCTGATTATCAAGCCATTGAGGCTTGGTTAACCATGCAGTAATTTTTAACTACTCATATGATGGTTGTTGTTTTTGTTAGGTGCCATTAAGTTGGTCCCAACTCATAGCAACCTTATGCACAGCAGAATGAAACACTGCCCAATCCTGGGCCAACCTCACTATTGTTGCCACGCTTGAGCCCATT
>NW_006408564.1:15925833-15934117 GCF_000296735.1 Chrysochloris asiatica
TCATCACTTTCTTCCTAGTCTGTGTTTGTCTGGAAGCTCATCTGAAACCTGTCCACCATGGGTGACCCTGCTGGTATTTAAAATACTGGTGGCATAGCTTTCAGAATCACAGCAACTCACAAGCCACCACAGTACGACAAACTGACGGACGAGTGGTGGTCATATGATGGAGTTAAAGTAAAAATGATTCCCCCCCCCCCCTTTAGCAGTTATTTGATAAGGTCTGCATCCATGTGAGTACTCTCAGGGACCAATCAAGTCCATCTCTGAAAAGATACAGAAAAAGAGTAATCGAAGTTACTGTTGGGATCACCATGCTAAGCTACCTTTCTGTCAAAAAATGCCACCATATAGAGAACTGGCCATATTTAGCTCTAGGAAGGAAGGAGAGGATGGATGGGCTTGTCTTCAGCCAATTGGATGGGATCCTAGAACATTCTGCAGTTCTTTTGTAGGATGTTGTTATTGTTAAATGCCATTGAGACAGTTCTGACTCATAGCCACTCTTATAGGGGTTCTGAGAAGCAGCTGGTAAATTTGAACAGTCAACCTTGCAGTTCACACTGACCTTGCAGTAGAGGTAAGGTGCTTTATTGTTGTCTTATTGTTGTTATAAGGTGCCATTGATTGAGGTCTGTCTCATAGCGAAACTATACACAACTGAACAAAACACCAACCAATCCATACTCAAAATTGTTATGTTTGAGCCCACTTATGCTGCCACTGTGTCAAGCCATCTTGTTGAGGGTCTTCCTCTTTTTAGCTGACCATCCATCTTTCCAAGCATTAATATCCTTTTCCAGGGACTGGTCCCTCCAGACAGTATGTCCTAATTATAAGACCCAAAGTCTTGCTGTCCTAGCTTCTAAGGAGAATTCTGGCTGTCCTTCTTCCAAGACAGATCTGTTTATTCTTCTGGTACTTTCAATATTCTTCTCCAACACAACTCAAATGCATCAATTCTTCTATCATCTTCCTTATTCATTTTCCAACTTTCACATGCATATGAGTTAATGGAAAATATAATGGTTTCTGTCAGGCACACTTAGTCCTCAAACTGAAATCTTTGCTCTTTTACAGTCTAAAGAGACCTTTTGTAGCAGATTTGCGTAATGTAACATGTCATTGTATTTCTCAATTGCTGCTTCCATGAGCATTGATTGCGGATAATTCTGCATGTCAGTAAGGAATGATGTCATGGGAATCCTCTTGGGTAACATAGCATAATTTGAGCCATATTTCAGGGGAGGCAATTGTTTCAAACAACCTATCAACTTGGACCAACGAAGTCCTGCTTAGAGAATTATTCTCATGGAACATTTTCCAGAAATATCTCATGTATATTAATCAGTTTACAATATAACCGCTATCACCATACTTGCAAACTAAAAACAAAACAAATAAATATAAAAAATTCCTCAATGTCATTTTTTATTGATTAATTTTTTTATTGGGCTTCACAGATACTATTTTTTTATTACAAAATGAAATTTGAGACAACCCCACAAAACATGGGCACCATGTTCCCAACAGTGTGTGCCCACTTCATATCTCTGTGACATTCTGGTGATTCTCATATTTCAAACTTTTTCAAAATGCTGTTAATAGAATACAGTATCATGTAATTTTAATTTAATAGGCATTAAGAAACAAAAATTGCATGTGACTCCCTTTATTGTGATATTTAGTTTATGGTGGTGGTCCACCATGCATTTAGAACCCAGTCCACAATAGCTCTGAGGTTGTTGTTATTGGTAGGTGCCATCAAGTTGGTTCTGACTCATAGCAACCCTATGCACAACAGAAGGAAACAATGCCCAGTCCTGTGCCATTTTCACAATCGTTGTTAAACCTGAGCCCATTGCTCCTGCCAGTTGTACTAGTCCAGCTCATTGGAGTCTTTTTGAAGACCCTCTACTTAACAAAGCATAATGTCACTCTTCAGGGACTGGTCTCTCCTGTATGTCTAAAGTATGAGAGATGAAAAGTTTTGTGGTCCTAACTTCTAAAGAGCATTCTGGCTGTACTCCTTCCAACATGGATTTGTTTGTTCTTCTGGCAGTCCATGATACTTTCAATATTCTTCTTCAACATCATAACTCAAATGCAACAGTTCTTTCAGGGTCATCCTTTTTCACTGTCTATCTTCCACATGCGTATGAGGTTATTGGAAACACCATCGCTTCGGTCAGGCAAACCTTATTCCTCAATCTTGTATCTTGGCTCTTGAACACTGTATAGAGGTCCAATTACTGATCCATCCTTTTGGTTTCCTTTTGCATTGCAGTCGCCAATATTTATCAATATGTCTTGATTGGCTGTGTGCCGTGGAGTTGGTTCCGACTCATAGCGACCCTGTACAGGGTTTCCAAGGCTGTAAATCTTTACAGGAACAGAACGCCTCATCTTTTTCCCGCGGAACAGCAGGTAGTTTCGAACTGCTGACCTTGCGGTTCGCAGCCGGATTCATAACCGCTACGCTATCAGAGGTCCTTACATGTTTATTATTTAACACTTTAAAGAAATCGTGTGCAGCAACTTTGCCTAATGCAATCTCTTGGGTATGCCTATACAAAACAATTTTAGCAGAGTGACTTACTTCCCTTCAGCTAAAGCTCTTCCCACGTCAAGTTAGCTGTTAGGAGAGCTGGAATTTTCAATAACCTGAGTACAAAAACTGTCTCTTTGTGGAGTGGAGCATGTCTGCCACCTTCTCACAACTGCTTGACTTAAAATGGCTGAAAGGATTTTCCTCAAATGTTCCAAAAGCAGCCCTCCTTAAGTTGAGGTGGAAGGAGAGACATTTCAACTTGGAGAGGGTGGCTACTTGTTCTAGTAACAGAGCCTTAGCTATTGTAAAAGTGCTTTTGCCCCTGTACTTGATGTCATCCAAAAAAAGAAAAAGATGGGTTGTATGTAGAAACTGTCAGATTCATTCATGACTTTTCTGACTCCTTTACAGAAAATGTCAAATATGGAACAGAGTAGAAAAGGGAAGGAAGAGTTCGTGGCTGGAACTGAGAACAGTGGTAGTTAATCGTAGGAGTAAGTATAAACTCTGGAGTCTTGACAGATTTTTATTTGAAACCCAGCTGCTTACATTCACACCTGCGTGGCTTTAGCAACTCGTTTAGATTTGCTGTGCCTCCATTTTCTCATCTGTAAAATGAAGTCACTGAGAGCTACTTCATTGGTTTACACATGGAGATGCTAACTATGACCTTTCTTCCACAAGAGAAGCTGTCTCATAAGACTTTTATACATTTGTTAGTAGTGGTGTTAAGAGAGGTAAGTAAGTTCCAACTTACAGCAACCCTGTACGGGGTTTCAGAGGCTACAGATCTTTGAGGATACAGAAAGCTTCTGTAAATCTTTGAGGAAGCAGAGAGCCTCATCTTTCATAGTGCATTTAGAAGCGATTTGAAATGAACGGTGTGATATGTCATCCTCTATGTATCCAGTGCATATTATAGCACCGTACAAAATAATTTAACATGGTCTGAAGTGTGGCCCTGTGGGTTAATGCACCAGACTGCAAAGCCGTTTGAACTGCAAGGTCGGCAGTTCAAGCTCATGAGCTACTCCTCGGAAACCCTATAGAGAATCGCTATGGGTCAGAATCGACTCGATGGCACTTAACAACAACAACAACAAATGCTCTTTACTTGACCTAGGTACATAAAGAATGGGTTTAAAATGGAGATTGGCTTTTAGAAAAATGACTGTTGAATAATCTTCAAAGTTTTCTGATTTCTACATGATGAGTCACTCTTCATAAACTTGTCTGTCTTGGAATTTACATTTCACACCAGTTGGAATTCTTGGGGACTTGAATGAACATCTGTTACCTTTGCCTTTCTGGTCCCTATCTCCTTCTTCTGAAAATGGAACCTCAATTTCAAGTTGAGGATTTATATTTTCCTGACACTGAGATGATGGCTTCTGGGTTGGGATATTAGAGGTGCAATCATTTATTGAAAGATGGTTAGGTAAGAATTTTAGTCCACTTTGAGAGAGGCCTATGGTTTTTATTAGAATTGTTGGAAAATAAAAAATTCTCTTTCCAAGTGTAAAACGTAAGTTGTGAATTAATATTCAGGCTCTTGAAGATACTGGTTTGGTGTGTGGTTCCAGCTTTGCATGAAGTTGATAATGTCTTAGCCTTTTCAGTTACATGAGTGCTAAATTTTCACTTTATTGTTTTTGTTATTTAAGCATGTTTTGGCTGCGTTTCTCTTGCTTAAAACAAAAAGATTATTGTTCAATACATGGATGGTAATTATAATTTATAGCACTTGTTGGATACTTAACTGTGTTTCAGATTTTATTTGAGGTGCTTAATAAAGGAGCTCTGGTAGTGTAGTGGTTACGAATCGGGCTGCGAACCTTAAGGTCAGCGGTTCGAAACTACCAGCTGCTCCACGGGAGAAAGATGAGGCTTTCTACTCCCGTAAGGATTTACACCCTCGGAAACCCCGTACAGGGTCGCTATGGGTCGGAACCGACTCGAAGGCAATTAACAACAATAAACCTTATATTTAATGTAATCTTTACAAAAATCCTATATGAGAAAAATGAGATGAGATATTTATAACACAGTTAATAAGTGGTAAGTCCTGGTGTGGTGCTGTGGGCTAATGCGCCAGGTTGCAAAGCTGTTTGAACTGACAGGTCAGTGGTTCAAGCTCACCAGCTAATCCTTGGAAACCCTATACAGGGTTGCTATGGGTCAGAATCAACTCGACAGCACTTGACAACAACATCAACAATAAGTGGTAAAGTCAGAATTTGAATACAGATTTCTCTTACATGGTAGCTTCAAAAAGTTCATGGAAAAATTCCATTATCTTTAACTCCATTTTTCATTGAGCTATTTGAAGCCTCCTCATATTTCAACATTCATGGTATTAAGTTGCACATTATAATTAAAAAAAGGAAGAGATGTCTCCACATAATAGATAATAACATTGTAATCCCATGTGTTTATCTGTTGTAAGGAATTTCTTCTTTCTTTGCATTCTAAGGGTGACCCCTGATTCTAATCTTCTGAGTACTAATATTGATCTGGGGTGCTCTTATGAAAAAAATATTGTGGCTACAGAATTGGTTATTGTCAAGTATCATCTGCAGTCAGTAGATGAGTAGGGGGAAGTGGTTCTCTCCTTTGACTTCCGCAATGCCTTATGTCGGTGATAAGTTAAGAGTGTGTATGGAGGTGGGATGTTGATGGATAGATGTGGGCAACTTACTGAATTTTAGTGGTTTAAAAGCATTTGCTTTACATTATTTGGACTAATTGAAATGAAAGGTTCAAGGCTCTTAAGAGTTGACTCATTCCCTTCATCCTGACATAGATTAATCGAGTTCCATTTGGTTGACGGTCTGAATCAAATTTCTCAGTGTTGGCTGACAGCCTCAGAAAGTTCTGTTCATTTTTACAACATTTCAGTGAGTCATTCCACACACATTGCTGGCATTGGTTCCCTGAGGAGAAGTGGGAGGAGGCAGAAAGGTCTCTAAGGAGAGCTAAGAGCTTGGAAGTTCACTGGGGAACAGGAAGTCATCAACAGCACTTTTATCCAAAACAAATTTGAGGCTCAAGTCCGAGCTTCCATTCCTGAGTTCTGTTGATTAGAGTGGATGTTGTACTCGGGGCAATAATACAAATTATATGGTCTCCATAAATCAAGGAATATGGGCTTTTAAAAATAATCCCAACCGATTAGTCTTAACAAATTCCATATGTGCATTATAACCTCTTGGCGGCTCCGTTTGCTCCTATTCACCATGGGAATAATCTCTACTTTTCTTACACTTTTGTGAGCATTGTTGTTGTTAAGTGTTGAGTTGGTTCCAAGGAGTGGTTGGTAGATTTGAATTACTGATTTTGTGGTTAGCAGCCCAGTGCCACACCAGGACTCCAAAAGGAGAGGTAACATATTCTAAGTGGAATTTTTCCGTGAACTTTTTGAAGACACCTTGTTTCAGCTGTTCTGACTCTGCTATTCACTAGGAGTTTTAATTTGGGCAAGTTATCTGACCTCTTTCATCTCCATTTCCCAATCTGTAAAATGGTGTAATAATACCGTAGAATTGTGAGAATGAACTAAAAGTACATGATTAGTTATTATTATTGCCAGTGGTTGTTAATCCTCTTAAATGTACTATTGTTGTTGGTGTTAAGTGCCTTTGAGTCGATTCCAACTCATAATGACCCTGTAATGGGTTTCCAAGGTGAGCTTGAACCACGCTGACTTTGTGCTTCAAACCGACCTTGCAGTCCAATGCATTAACCCACAGCAACACAAGAGGACTCCTTTAAATGTACTAAGCACTTTTTATTAATGTAAGTGAAGCAGTTGACATTGTTTCTGACACATTTTATTGTTGTTAATAAGTACTGGTGAGTCAGTTTTGACCCATCGTTTTTGACTCATAGTGACCCATAGGATTTCCAGGGAACACCTTGTGAGTTTGAACCTCCAGTCTTACAGTTAGTAGTCCAGTTCTTACCCTACACCAGGACTCCTACTTAATGCAGTAACAGTTAGCACTTTCCCTCAAGTCAATCTCACTATTACCCCATGTGTGTCAGAAGAGAATTGTGCTCCATAGCATTTTCCGTTATTGATTTTTCAGAAGTAGATAACCAACCATTTCTTCTGAGGCACCTCTAGGTGAACTTGAACCTCCCACCTTTTGTTCAGCAGTCAAGCTCATTAACTGTTTGTGTCACCCGCTGCTGCTGCCGTTAAGTGCTGTTGAGTTGATTCTGACCCATAGCGACCCTGTATAGGCTTTTCAAGGAGCGGCTGGTGAGCTTGAACCACTGATCTTGCAGTTCAAATGACTTTTGCAGTCTGACGCACTAGCCCACAGTGCCACCTAGGGACTCCTAAATAAATGCTAGTGGTTATTAAGGTTGATGTTATTTTTCCTGTTAAGTGCCATTGAGTCAGTTCCTACTTAGAGCAATCCTGAATAGGGTTTCAGAAACTGTAAATCTTTGCAGGAACAAAAAGCCTCATCTTTCTCCCACAGTTATTGGGGGGAAATCATAGAAATTGCTATTATTTCATCATTGTTTACAGACATAAAAATGACAAATTCATATAAATGAAACCCACTGCACTGGAGAGGATTCTGACTCACAGAGACCACATAGGCCAGAGTAGAACTGCTCCCTAGGATTTTGGAGGCTATAAATCTTTACGAAAGCAGAAAACCTCATCTTTCTCCCTCAGAACAGATAGTGGATTTGAACCATCAACCTTTCAGATGGCTTAACCAAATATTGTTACTTTTAAAACAGCTATAATTGCCACCAGGATTCTCTCTAGCAACCTAATAGTTTACATGCTTTTGTTTTGTTTAAGCAGCAGCAATTTCAGATTAATTGCTGTCTTTCCTTTCAGGACTTTACGCAGTGGTTGATTGAACATCATAAGACTCAAATTAATTCACAGGTTCTCTTGAACTTGATCTGAACTTAAGAAGCCACATCTACCTTCTTGTGTTACAAGAGTGTGAAGAAAATCAATCGTAAAATGAATGGCTAAGCTTGCAAGAATATACACAACCCGGTGCCAGGTGATTTCAGCTTATGTTTCTCCAGCTTGACACTCAGATTCTGGTTCCCAAGAATCCCTGGTCTTTGTCCCAGTTGGAGAAAACTCATGACACAGACATTTGACGTTTTGAAATTACAGTAAATTCTCCTTCGTTGTGGGTATTGAGAATTCGTTCTGTCTTCATTGGAAACTTTTCCTGGTAGTCAGTTTAAGATAACTCTGAACTTAATAACAGACTATGGAACTCTAGGAGATAAGACAACAGGTGGTGGTGGCTTAAACAACGGTGACAGCACTGGTTGTTGTTGTTGTTGTTAGGTGCCATCGAGTTGGAACTGACTCATAGCAACCCTATGCACAGCAGAACGAAACAGTGTCTGATCTTGGGCCAACCTCACTACTGTTGCCACACTTAAGACCATCGATACTACCACCTGGCCAATCCATCTCATTGGGGTCTTCCTCTTTTTCTCTGACCCTCCATCTTACCAAGCATGATATCCTTCTCTAGCAACTGTTTCCTCCGGACAATGTGTCCAAAGTATGAGAGACGAAGTTTAGCCATCTTGGCCTCCAAGGAGCACTCTGGCTGCACCTCTTCCAAAGCAGATCCATTGGTTCTTTTGGCAGTCCATGGCACTTTCAGTATTCTCTTCCAACACCACAATTCAAAGGCATCAATTCTTCTATGATCTTCCTTATTCACTGTCCAG
>NW_006408564.1:15935722-15946414 GCF_000296735.1 Chrysochloris asiatica
CTCTTTAAAATATTAAAGAGCAAAGATACCACTTTGAGAACTGTGGTGATCCTGACCCAAGCCATGGTATTTTCAGGTGCCTCATATGCATATGAGGAGTCCTGGTGATGTAGCAGAGGGTCAGTGAAAAAGAGGACTACTCAATGAGATGGATTAGGACAGTGGCTACAACAGTTGGCTCAAACGTGGCAACTGTGAGGATGGCACAGTACTGGGCAGTGATTCATTCTGTTGTACATAGGGTTGCTATGAATCTGAATTGACTTCCTGGTACCCAACAATAACAACAACAAATCAAAATCAGATTGATTGTAGTAGGTTTGGTTTTGGTATTGGATACCTAAATAGAAATGTCAAAAAGTAGTTGGAGATACAGTTTGGAAGCTCATTGAGATAAGTCGGAGTAGGGAATTTATAAAAGATCACTCTGTGTTGTCCATTATCCTAAACATGTGAGAGAAACAAATGAGTTATGGTTCCAGAGAAAACATTAATAGAGATGGTGGTAGTCATGGTGTGCCTGTGCTGTGGAGTCAATTCCAGCTCAGAGTGACCCTGCGTAGAGTTTCTGAGGCTGTAAATTTTTACAGGAGCAGAAAGCCTTTTTTTTTTTCCCCATGGAACAGCTGGTAGTTTTGAACTGCTGACCTTGAGGTTAGCAACCCTACTCATAACCACTATGCTACCAGAGCTCCTTAAGGAGAGACACAACAGGAAAATAAAACCAAGTGATGGAGAGGGAGTTTGAGAGCAAGAATGTGATAACGTGAGAAAGAGGACAGGATGTTGAATACCTCTTGATTGAACATTTACAATGTGCAAAGCATAGTGCTGAATACCTTTGCACACAGTCTATCCCCAAAGCTGTATTCCTTCTGAGAAAACCGAGGTTCAGAGAGTTTACGTCTTACAGCTAGCTGTAGGTGATCTGAGACTCCAAACACAAGCGACATGATCCTAAAACCATGGTATTTTCTACAGCCTCATGTTGTTGTTGTTAAATGTCTTTGAGCTGTTTCCTACTCAGTGACTATGTTTCCTCGGAGCAGCTGGTAGGTTGTAACTGCTGACCAAGTGGTTCAAAGTCCAGTGCTGATTCTAAAGCTTCATACCAGGAGGCCCAATAGCCTCAGATGCATGTAGAAGTTGGATAATGAATTTGGAAAACAGTATAAGAATTGATGCATTTGAGTTGTGGTGTGGGACAATAATATCAAAAATACTATAAACTGCCAGAAGAACAAACAAATCTGTGTTGGAACAAGTACAGCCAGGATGCTCCTTAGAAGCCAGGGTGAAGACCCTTTATCTCTTATACTTTGGACATATCAGAAGGGAACTGTCCATGGAGAAGGACGCCATACCTGGTAAAGTGAAGCATCAGTAGAAAAAAGAAGAAGACCCTAAAAGAACTAGAGTGGCACAATGGCAACCACAATGAGCTCAAACATAACATAGGAGTGAGGATGGTGCAGGACGGGGTAATGCTTTTTGTTCTTTTGTGCATACGCACCCTATGAGTCATAGCTGACCCAATGGCACCTAAAAATAACAACAGCAACAAGGTCTCTATTCAAAATGGATGTTGATTCTTTTTTGTCGGTATAAGAATATAATTTATTGGCAATGACTGAGGGACAGAGATTTAAGAAAGAGACAGGTACTACCCAGTTTGTAAAATGCCTACTTGTGCATTGTCACTCACAGGAAACCACATCCTCTGTGTCTACACAGAACATATGGAGGCAGAGGGGAAAAAAAAGAAAGTGGAAAATTTAAGATAGAATCAATTATTCAGAATAAGGAGTGTAGAACTTCTAATTAATGTGGTGGTGGTGGTTATGTGCTAGGGAGTCAGTTCTGATTCACAGTGACCCTATACAGGGTTCCTGAGGATGTAAAGCTTTACGGGAACAAAAAGGCTTATCTTTCTCCCAAGGGACAGCTGGCAGTTTCAAACTGCTGACTTTGAAGTTAGGAGCCCAACTTGTAACCACTATGCTCCCTTTCTTATTAGTAGATTAGAAGGTAGCATAGTGGTTACAAATTGGGCTGTTATCCTCAAAGTTGGCAGTTCAAAACTACCAGCTGTTCCACAGGAGAAAGATGAGGTTTCTGCTCTGTAAAGATTTACAGCTTCGGAAACCCTGTGCAGGGTCACTATGAGTCAAAACCGACTCCATGGTACTTAAAAACAACAATGTAATTCTTTAAAGTGTTCAAGAGCAAAGATGTCAGTTCGAGGATTAAGGCGCACCTGACCCAAGCCATGGTATTTTGGATAGCTTTGTATTCATGTAAAAGTTTGACAATCAATAAGAAAGACTGTAGAAGAATTAATGCATCTGAGTTATGGTGTTGGAGGAGAATATTAAAAGTACCATGGACTGTCAGAAGAACAAACCAATCTGTGTTGGAAAACTACAGCCTTAATGCTTCTTAGAAGCCAAGATGGCCAAACTTTGTCTCTCATATTTCTGACATATTATTAGGAAGGACCAGTCCCTGGAGAAGGACATCATGCTGGCAAAGTGGAGGTCAGCACAAGAGAGGATGACCCCCAATGAGATGGATTAGCAATGAGTTCAAGTGTAACAACCATTGTGAAATTGGTGCAGGACCACACAGTATTTCGTTCTGTTATGGTTTCATTCTGTTATGTGTCAGGTTTCTATGATTCCATACCAATTTGATGGTACCCAACAAGAATGTAATCCCATGTGTTACATTCCTTATTTCTTTTAGTTCTGGTTCCTGTCAGATCTCCTTGCCCTTCCCTTGTGAATTCCCTGGTAACCGTGCTGATTGAAATCTCTCTTCCTCATTCTAAGCAAACAATTTTGATTCACATTTCACTGCTCTGTATGAGTATTCCCAGCACACTGATACCTGTTGTTCTGACTTGTTAGCAATATTTCCTCAGGAATCTCTTTGCTTAATTGGAGCATTCCAGGAGGGGGAACTACATTCAGGCTCAATTGGATCCAGGATTTAAATATTCTTGTCAGGTCTTTCTCTTCCTAGTTTTACAGGACACACAAATCACTTGGCTTCTTTTTTAGATAGATTCTATGTATTTGCTGGTGACATGGTGTCTATTGCACAGAATGTTCCTTTACAGTTCAGGATTATAGAGAAGGCAAGAAACTATTTGTCTCTGTCCATATATCAACTTCCGGCTGCGTGCGTCATAAGCCATCTCTCTGCTAACCACACAGGAAGATGCAGATATAGTGATTGGCCAAGCTGGGTCATGTGTTCTTCCCTGCACCCAGAAGATAGGTAAGTCCCCATGATTTACAGTTTCATTGGTACCATATGGGACAGGTGGCACTGTGGATTAATGTGCCAGACTGAAAAGTCGTTTGAACTACAAGGTTGATAGTTCAAGCTCACCAGTCGGTCATTGGAAACCCTATACAGGGTGGCTATGGGTCAAACTGACTCGATGGCACTTAACAACAACATATGGGGCTGGGGAGAATATTTTCCCAAAGTAAAATAATGGCGATCTAATTTTCGGCTTAGATGGCTGTCATTGTTGTTTCTACCATGGCTGCAGTTATTATTCCAGCCTGGGGCAGTATATGAAGCCACACAATAAACTCAAGATAAGCAGCAGAGTTTTGGTTTGATTATTGGCATGTAAAAAAATCTTATTTCTTCCTCTTTTGATGAGTTGCATGAACTCTACTCTCCAAGTAGCTCTGTAATCTGTTTCTGAGATCTTATCAAAAGAATGACAAATCAATCCTGAAACCAGACCCATTGAAATGTCTAAACCGATTTCATCTTCTGTATGACCAACTAATTCAACTTTCCTTCTAAATCCTAGCTCAATTGAATGGAGAAGCCATTTATTTTCTACTCTAGTCTAGGGAGGTAAAACTGGCTTATTATGTCTGCAGGATTCAGTGCTCACATAATAATTACTTTTTGGTTGTCTTTTTGTAGGTTTCCTGTAAGACTATGGCACTAAAGGGGTAGTTTAGTCAGGGCAGAGTTTACAACTGTTATTTGCATAGCTTTTTAAGAATTGTAGAATCGTAGTTCTCAGAAGTGATGTAGATGTGTTTTGTTTTGAATATGCAGTGTTTTAATGATTTGATGTTTTTTGCCCAATATTTTAAAAACAGATGTTTTTCACATTTAAAAAAAAGTTTCATACATCTAACTTGGTGGAAGGTGCCACCACACTGAGACTACATTTCCACATTTAATAATTAGTGTGAGCTGAGTAGCAGCTGGTGCTTTAGTTGGGACATAGAGCATTTGGGAATGCATTCTGCTACAGGTAACCAAGGGTTAAACCTGAGGGACATTTATTATTTGCTTAGCAAGGAGTCTGTAGGTATGGTTGTCTAGTTTTCATTTAAGAGTTTCAGAATGCCATCTTTCTGTTTTTTGCTCTGCCATCCTCAGTGCCCTGGCTTACCAGCTTCCCTTCCCCACTCCCCTATCAATGTAATAAAAAAGGGAAGTCATTCAAGGGAGTTTTCCTTACCCCCATTTTCTCTCTCTCTCTCTCTCTCTCTCTAAGAAAGTAACTCTTCCCAGAAACCACGTACAAAGTTTTCCCTGGATCTTTTATTTCCTCCTTTCTTCCAATTTGCTTTAGCTTATCTACACTTAAGAGTAGGTAGGTTTCAGAGTATCTCCTGACATCCATTTGGGTCTTTTCTTTCTTCCCTGTCTTTTTAATGACTTTGATTTTTTCCTGTATGGTGTTCTTGATGTCATCCCACAACTCTTGGTCTTTGATCATTACTGTCTAATGCATCAAATCTGTTGTTGAGATGATCTCTAAATTCACATGGGACATACTCAAGGTCATATTTTGACTTTTGTGGACTTATTTTAAGTTTCTTCAGCTTCCGTCTGCACTTGCATTTAAGCATTTGATGGTCTGTTTCACAGTCATCCCCTGGTCTTGTTTTGAGTGATGGTATTGAGATTCTTCATCATCTTCTTCCAAAGATGTAGTGAATTTGATTCCTATGTATTCCATCTGATGAGGTCCAGGTATACAGTCACTGTTTATGTTGTTGAGAAAAGGTGTTTTCAATGAATAAATCATTTTTCTAGAAAAATTCTATCATGCAATTCTAGCATCATTTCTACCATTAAGGCCATATTTCCAACTACTGATCCTTTCTCTGTTTTTGCGTTTCACATTCCCGTCACCAGTAATTATCAGTTCATCTTGACTGCATGTCTAATCAGACTGAAGAAGTTGGTAGAATTCTTAAATTTCATAATCACTGGCTTTAGTGATTAGTGCATAAATTTGAATAATATATTAACTAGTCTTCCTTGTAGGTGTATGGATGTTTTCCTATCACAGACAGCATTCTACCTCAAGCTAGATCTTTAAATGCTCTTTTTGACAGTGAATGTGATGTCCAATCCTCTTCAATTTGTCATTCCCAGCAGAGTAAACCATATGATTATGTGACTCAAAACTTCCAGTAACAGTCCATTTCAGTTCACTAATGCCCAAGATACGGATCTTTACATTTTTTACTTCACATTTGATAACTCCCAGTTCTCCTAGATTCAGACTTTATACATTCCACATTCTGATTATTAATGGATGTTTTCTGGTATTTCTACTAATTTTGAGTTTACTCCATCAGCAAATGAAGGTCCAGAAAGCTTTGCTCTATTCATGTCATTATGGTCAACTGGACTTTGAGGAAGCAGCATTTCCCCTGTCTCATTTTAAGTGTCTTCCATCCTGAGTGGCTTATCTTTCCCTCTAACGGGCACTATAACATGCAATGTTCCACTGCTATTCAAAGATTTTCAGTTACTAACCATTCAGAAGTGATTTGTCTCTCCTTCTTCCTGCTCTGTCTTAGTTTGGAAGCTCCCCTGACTCCTGTCCACTATGGATGACTCTGCTAGTATTTAAAATACTGGAGGCATAGTTTTCAACATCACAACAACATGCAAGCCAACACAGTATGTCAAAGTGACAGAGGAGTGGTGAATATTATCCATATGCCTACAAGGAAGATCAGTTAATACCACTTTTAACCACATTTGTAAACCAACGAGTAGGATATTCTTTTTGGGTGTGGACATTTTTTTCCTACGTAAACACATTCTGATTTCCATGTAATTCCCTCTCATGTAGAAACATTCTAGGTGGTAGTAAGGCATTATATGGTCTTTGTTTCTATTTAGGACAAGTTTACAGTCCAAGAAATAGTTAAGAACACAGAAGCTGTTAGTGAGAAATGTGAGAGCATTAGCAAATACTTTTTTTTCCCCAGGTGTCAAGTTAAATTGTTTTTCCAGATAATGATTGAATCTCTGCAATATATTTGGAGGCACTCAGCCATCGATAATTATAAGTGGTCTTTTCAGTTATATCAAATATATATTTATGGAACCAAATTCTTTTTCTCTTGTTGTTTTAAGGTCTCGCTATTAAAAAAAATTGTTCCCCACACATTTGCGTGGCAATGAAAAATAGTAGCTGACTAAAATTTAAACAGTGAGTGCTAACTTTGTAGCAGCCTCTGTGCTTACCATGTAGTGACTACTCAACAAATTGTTATAGGTGTAGGATAGGTGAGTTAACAGAAAAATTGGTGGCATGTGTTCACTCAGAGGCACCTCGGAAGAAAGGCCTGGCTATCTACTTTTGAAAAATTAGCCATTGAAAATCCTATGGGGCATATTTCTACTGTGGCACACATGGGGTCTCCAGGAGGCTGAATCAACTCAACGTTAACTGGTTTCATGTAGAAATGGCTTCAGCAGAGCATCCACAGTAAAGTAGACTAGGAAGAAAGGCATAATGATCTATTTTGGAAAAATCAGCCATTGAAAAGCCTATGGACACACACTCTGAACTGCAACCAATTATAGAGATGGCACGCGACAAGACAGTATTTTGTTCCATTGTACATGGGGTAGCCTGTAGCAGGGACTGATTTGATGGCAACTAACAAATGAGCAATAACAATGACACTGTAAGATAAATGAGTTCAAGACTGTTAAAAGAAAATAGGGTCTTGACTTTCAAAAAGGTGCAGTGGCTAAGTGCCTGGTTGCCAACTGAAAGGTCAGTGATACAAACCAACCAGCAGCTCCCTGGGAGAAAGATCTGGGAGTTTGCTTCTTTAAATATTATGACCTTGGAAATCCTATAGGGTAGGTCCTCATTGTCCTATAGGGTCTCTGTGAGTTGGAATGTACTCAAAGGCAACAGGTTTGACACTTCAACAGTGATATAAATTAACACTAATAGAGGCAATGCAGGGCAGTGGGAAATAACTGGGCACTAGAGTCCTAGTGAAAGAGCTCTGGTAGCGTAGTGGTTACGAATTGGGCTGCGAAACTCCCAGCTGTTCCATGGGAGAAAGAGGAGGCTTTCTGTTCCCATAAAGATTTACAGCCTTGGAAATCTATGCAGGGTCACTATGAGTCCGTTGCGACTCCACGGCACATAACCACCTCTACCAAAGTCCTAGTGTGGCACTGTAGGATAAGCACAATATAAAGTCAGTTTGAACTGCAAGGTTGGTAGTTGAAATCCACCAGTCACTCCTTGGAAACCCGCTACAGGGTCGCTGTGAGTAGGAACCTACTCAACAGCGCTAATGAACTAGAATCAGATTGCTCTGAATTGGAATCCCCAGTGTACTAGTTGCTAACTGTGGAACTTTTGGAAAATCACTTAATTTTTAAAATAAGTTAATAAAACACATGCTTCTACGTTAATACTGAAAAGAAATGTTAAATCCTCAGGTTAGTACCTGGCACAAAATAAGAACTTAATTGATATTAGCATTTGTCATTAATCTGTCAGTCATTTCTCAATCATGCTACATAAAAAAAAAAAATCAACTCACAACTCAGGGTTTACAACAGGTGCTTTGCTCATGGCCTGTGGGTCAGTTGGAGAGGCTCAGCATCATACTGGGGATTGGTTAGGGCTGACTCTCTCTAGGCTGTGACTTGGGTTTCCTTCTGCATATCCTCTTTGCCTACCTGGGAATGTTCCTCTTATGACAAATAGCGCAAGTATAAAAAAGCAAGTCTACGTATGAAACATATGAGAAGACACTTGCATACTTCATGACCACATTCTGTTAGCTGAATCAAATTGCATGGTCAAGGCTTAAGTCAGCAGTGCAGGGAATTGTCCAAGTCAAAGTGGACTGTTGTCCAACTCAAAGTGGACGTTAGGTGCTGTCGAGTTGGTTCTGACCCTTAGCGACCTTATGAACAACAGAACGAAGGACTGCCGGGTCCTGCGCCAACCTCACAATTGTTATGCTTGTGTCCACTGCTGCTGCCAGTGTGCCAATCCAAAGTGGACTAAGGAGAGAGAGAGAAGTACATAATTGTTGGAAATCATCACATTTTTCAAAATTTGCAAGTTTGGCATTCTAACAGAACAATATTTAAGCACCTGTTGTTGTTAAGTACCATTGAGTTGATTTCAATTCATAGTGACCCTATACAGGGTTTCTAAGGAGCAACTGGTGGATTTAAACTGCCAACTTTGTGTTTGGCAGTGCAGTGCTTCTCTACAACACCACCGCAGGAGCCCATAAAAGTGCCTAGTTAACTGTGTATCAACAATTGTATATTTCTAGGCTTTCCTACCAATGTGTTAAAGGCTTTTGGATGCTTTGAATTAATTCTCACAAAGACAATAGTAAAAAAGTATTTATATTTTAAGTAAGGACCTGCTGGAAGGAGGCTTGGTAATCCCTAACTCTGAGTCAGTAATGCTAGTATACTTTGGTGCTGTGACACTTGGGTGTACAGTAAGTGACACATTGGTTGATGGTCTTTCTTATCGATGGAACTCAAGGTGGTATGGGAGGGCCCAGCACTGGATCAAGCAATGATCTAGTGTTAGAAAGCTATTCCTCTGTAGTGCTGCCAGGAAGGTAAAGTGCCTACTAGTAAATTTCTCTCTAGCTGAATCTCCTAAGCCTCTTGGGCTGAGAGAGTCCTTGAGAGGAATATTTATTTGACATCTTTTGGTTCCTTGTTTAATTGGAGTCACATATCTTCCCTGAGGCCATTTGTAAACTATACCATGTTGCTATTTATTGAACACATGTTCTGTATGTAGACAGACTGTGCTTTAGTTAGCATTCATAACTTGCCATTGTGAACTTGGGAGGATATTGTTCATGAAAATTAATGGGAAATGCTTGTTGTAAACAAAAGATTTTAGATGTATTAATAACTGTCATGAGTTAGTGTGTTTACTATGGTGTTATTTCATTAGCAGTAATATAGACTTTATTGTTCGTGTTCCATGATGTTTTTGTCTTCCTTTTTTTTATTGTAAATATATAAATAACACAACATTTGCCACCTCAATGTTTTTGTTTTTGCTTTTTTCATGTGTTGAATTCTGTGAGGCCAATTATATCAATCATGTTGTATAACAATTCCCAATATCCAGTGCCAAATATTCCATCACCATTAACTTCTAGAAGCTCAGTGCTTCCTGAGTGATGATTTCCCTCTTTCCCCTTCTAAGAAAATTTCAATCCAAATCTTAGGACTGCCACTTATTTTTCATGTTCTACCTCTACTCCAGCAATTCCGATGTATTTTCTGGGAAATTATACTTTATCATTATAGGATGATTGCTTCATTGAATGAACTATCTGATTTATCTTGTATTAAGCCTGGAGTTCTAATAAGTCACTCAGAGGATTATATAATTTCATTTATAAGCAGTCTATAGCTCAATTATGTTCTCAGTTACTTTCTTATTGACTTTAGTATTCTTTTATCTTTGTCATAAAACATAGAGCCATTTCAGGAACACTCTTTCTAAAAGTTTACTGTTTGAGTCCCCAATAATTTGTCACCTCTGCATTAGATCGGTGGCAGACGCAGGTTGAGTATTCAGTTATTTGTAAGTGACCTTGATGTTTGATGCCATAAAGGATGTTATAAATTTTGCTAAGATGCACTTAGGAATTATATGAGGAATGAGTCCCCAGGTTAGTGGGTGAGTCTAGCTAAGCACGCAGTAAATATATTATATGATGTTTTGCTATTTTCTAAGGAGCATTGATGGCCTAGTGAGTCAAGTACTGAACAGATGACTGCAAGGTCAGCAGTTCAAACCCACCAGTCAATCCATGGGAGAAAGTTGAGGCTGTCTGATTCCATATGCAGTCTTAGAAACCCTAGGAGCAGTTGTACTCTGTCCTATTGGATTGCAACCAACTCAGTGGGTTTGTTTCATTTTTGGTTTTGCTATTTGCTGGAATATTAACCTCAGGTTTGGCAGTTCAAACTCACCAGGCACTCCTTGGAAACCCTACAGGGTCACTATGAATTAGAACCGACCCAGTAGCACTTAACAACAACAACTATTCATTTTTTCAGAAGGAAATGTTTTGTAATTGAACTATTTTAAAACTTAAAATAAGTAATGGTTGTTATTGTTCTTAAGTGCCATCAAGTCGGTTCCAACTCATATCAACCCTGTATAGTGTTTCCGAGGAATCTTCATGGGGACAGAAAGTCTCATCTTTCTCCTGTGGAGCAGACCTTGTGTTTGGCAGTTCAGTTCTTAATGTAAAAAAAAAAAAAAAAAGATTGAGATGATTCAATCTGATGAACTTGACCTATACCTAGAATGCAGTGACTCAAAAGATGCAACACTGAAAATAATTTCCTAGACCTTGTCCATTT
>NW_006408564.1:15946514-15947044 GCF_000296735.1 Chrysochloris asiatica
AAAAAAAAAAAAAAAAAAAAGTAACAGCTAATGTATACTGAGCATTTATAAGGCACCAGACATTTTTTTAAGTATAATAAATGAATTGTCACATGGAGAGATTGTCATCACCACCATTTTTACAGGTGAGGGAGCCAGGGCTAACCAAGTGAGGTCCGTACAGGTACTACTAAGTGGTAGAGCCAGGGTTTGAACACAGGCAGGGTAGTTCCATGGAACCAGTGGTGGTTCAGTGGTAGAATTCTTGCCTTCCCTTTGGGGCCCGTGGTTTGATTCCTGGCCAGTGCACCTCATGTGCAGCCATAGTCTGTCTGTGAATGGAAGCTTGAATGTTGCTCTAACATTGAACAGATTTCAGCAGGGCTTCCAGACGAGGACAGACACCAAAGAAAGGCCTACTTTCTGATGATTTCCTTCTTAAACTCAGTCAACAAGAACCTTGTGGACACAACTCTGATTGCTACCCAATATGGGGATGGTGCAGGATTAAGCATTGTTTCATTCTGTTGTGTTTGGGGTCACAAGGAGTC
>NW_006408564.1:15947144-15964112 GCF_000296735.1 Chrysochloris asiatica
GCTTCCAGACGAGGACAGACACCAAAGAAAGGCCTACTTTCTGATGATCTCCTTCTTAAACTCAGTCAACAAAAACCTTGTGGACACAACTCTGATTGCTACCCAGATATGGGGATGGTGCAGGATTAAGCATTGTTTCATTCTGTTGTGTATGGGGTCACAAGGAGTCTGGGACAGACATGGCAGCTAACAACAAAAGTCTAACTTTAGAACCCAGCAACTCATTCCGTACCTCCCCTTCCCATCACTGATGACAGACAGGAAGACATTGAAGGAATTAGGAGTACTTATCTGGAAATTGCATATCTTAGAGACATCAAAGAAGGGGGCGCTGTATTGAGCAGTGCATCAGATCTCTGATTTGTGAAATTGTTTCAGTGAGTGCTCCAGCAGTATTTACACTAATAGCTTTATAAATGACTTTAGTCCCACACTTATATGGGAGTCATTAAAAGGCTAAAGGGATATTTTCTCTGTCATACTGTTATGCATTTCATGGGGAATAATATAATTTAAAGAGATCTATTTGAGAATGTAGTGGTCTTCAAAACCTTGGAGTATCCCAGCGGACTTATCAAGGACGTGTTTTATTACTATTTCTATATTTAGTTTTATAGTGAAGGATTTGTTTGCACAGAAGTGACTATAGATAGAAAATACCTAACACAGGAATATCAATCTCTAGCACACAGCAGTTGCTTATATGTTAGAATTTGAAGAGTTTAAATTTGTTAGGCACCATTCTTATTGGTAGATGTAGAGTGGATGGCAAGGCTACATCTCTGTCCAGAGTTTAGAGGGAAAATGAGAAAGGATAGTGGGCATCAGGGATTGTGGGGCTGGAGTCAGTAGGGAGGAAAGGGGTATAAGGAATAACATCCTCCAAAAGTGATGCCTTTCCACAAAATTTTAATATTGGTATGGTGGTTATTAATACCAATATTTTAGACAAAACAATAAAATCATGGTAAGGCACAATGGCCTAAGGATGGCACTTGCATTTTTTTCAAGCTTTTTACCTCATTGACATCTCTGGGTGCTGCAGTGTTTAAGAGCTTGACTGCTAGTTCAAAGACTAGAGGTTGAATTCGCCAGAGATGCCTTGGAAGAAAGACCTGGTGATCTTCCAAAAAATCAGCCATTGAAAACCCTAGGTAGTACAGCTCTGCATCATGAATCACCTCAGTTTAATGGCATCTGGTTTGTTACCTCATGAATCCATTGCATGGGCTCTAACCTCTTGGTTGGCCCAAAGGCTCTATAGTACCTTATTCACATTCTAGTGCCTTTTTGAGAAAGACTTCTGCCCCATTGCATACCATATTGAAGAAACTCTATTTCCAAGTACTCTGCTTCCCCTTTGCCTGGAAATGGGCCTTTGATTCACACTGGACAAGCCTTATTCTTTCCTAATATTTTAAAATTTACCAGTGACATGAGGGCAGGAAAAGTGTTGGAACTGATTATGCCAGCTGTGGTGGCTGATAAGATTGTCAATTTGTTTCTGTTACCAGGATCCCCAAAGGATCCCTGACTTCCGGCAGCATTTTCTCTGTCTGTTTCTTGAACTACTCTTGTAATTCTGAAAATCTCCCCCCATATTTCCAATGTATTACTTTGTGCTTAAGACAGCCAGACCCAATCAATTTGTGTTGCTTTCAAACAATGGATCTTAACTGGAAATGTTGGCTTTGTTATATACAATTAAAGGAGGAGGGCTAATAAATGGTTTCAGAAGAATAGCACATATCTGAAATGCATAAGAAAAAAATATACAGAAGAATTGCTTCAGAAGCATATCAGCTGTGTATTTTCTTCTACAATACAACAGATAGCTGGATTATAGAACTAAGAAACACATTTTTATCTCCTTTTTCTTTTTTCCCTCCAGTATTTTCTGAGTACTGATTTTGTCTTCCTATGTGTTCATTCACCAAGTATTTTTCTTTCTTTCCTTTTCTTTTCTCTTCATGTCAGGGAACAAAGCACTGATGTTGCTATTTGTTCTCTGAGTTCTTTGGAAAGCTCCTGAATCAGTTTGGAGGATCATCAATAGAGCACCAAATGGAATGATCTCCCTGGCCATCAGATACAAGAGGCCATAAATAGATACATTCTGCAATTATCATCAGAATGATTTGTTACCATTTGAAAGCAAATAAAGAACAAAGGAGATGCCAGTTATTCGCCAATATTAAACCCCAAGAAGTAGCTTTTTCCCCACTCTCTCTTTGAGTAAGTCTTTGGGTTTGACTTATTTTTGCTCAGCTTTTTCCATGCTTTTCTTGTTTCTGTTCTGCCAAACATCTAATCATGCTTGGATGTGCTGTGCATAATAAACACTCATTTTGCACTCTCTGTGACTCTTTTAGTACAATAACATCTTCATATGAGTGTGTCCTTTTGCCACATCCTTCTTTGGAACAGATATTCAGCATGATTTTAGCTGAGTGCTTTTTTTTTAAGTTAGTGACAGAAAAAAAAAAAAAGTAATAAGTTCTTCTGCGTGATAGCAGAGGGCATGTGAACTAGTTTGTGTCAGGGATATTGAGAAATCCATTCTAATTTAAACCTGGGCTTGATGCTTTCACATATTTGACTGGAACCTCTTCCTTGATGATGTAATCTGAAGCCAATTGTCAGAACTCAATATTTCTAAGGATAATGTAAACACAGCACATGATTTTACAATTAGACATGCCTGATGCTTGCTTTGAGTTCTCCACAAAGATGACCCTGAAACAAAGATGAAAGTATTGGTTGTTTTTAGGGCAGGAGATGGCAGGAAATGCTAGTAAAGAGTGGGATGTAAGACTAGGTAAGGAAGAAAGCAAGGAGGGTAGCATCAACAAGCCAGCCACCATTACAGGGTACTGGAGCTTGATTCCTTTGGGAAACTCTGAGAGATAACGTAGAACATTTCTCAGTGTTACCACATACAGAGGACCAAAACTGGGATGTGTGTCTGCCACCTCCCCATTTAACAATTGTTGAGGGATGCTCTAGGGACATTCAGTCTGCATCCTCTCCACGTGGCCTCGTGTGGGCTTAGTGTGTTCCCACAGGCAGAAAGAAAGCCCACCGTCAGATAGGCTCTGGTGTTCACAGCAAAGAGACTGGCACCAAGGGGATCTGGACAGGGCACTGGAATCCACTTATGATTGATTAGCCAGAGAATTACAAGGAATCCTGCATGCACCTTGCAGTTCCCAACATTCAGGAAGTAGAGTGAGTACTTTATGAAAAGGCCTGATTTTTTTTTTTTTAAAAAAGGAAAAAAGTCACTTTTGAGTTGATTCTGACTCTTGGTGAACTCATGGATAAGAGCAGAACTGTGTCCCGTAGGGTTTTCAATGGTGGATTTTTCAGAAGTAGCTCACCAGTTATTTCTTCCTAGATGCCTCTGGGTAATTTGAAACATTAAGGTTTCAGTTAGCAGCCAAGTGGGTTAACTGTTTGTACCACCCAGGGACTCCAAGGCCAGATCATAAGCTGCTTGTGCAGTATTTTTTTTTTTTTTCAAGTGAGTTTAGGTGTTGTTGTTTTTTTTTTTACATTCATTCTATCCTTTATCATCTCATTGCCATGGTTACAATCCCCTCCATGCAATCCTTCCCCCATGACCCCCAGGTCTTCAGCACACAGTCGCTCTCCCTCTCTGGATCTAAAGTCTCCAGCTGCTCCATTGCTCCATGTCATCATCTCTGGCTCCATTTCAGGCATCACTGCTTCTCTGGGTAGGGTCCCTGTCTCTGCTCTTCTCCCTTGATGGTCCCAGGGACCTCCGCTCCTAGACTGAAAAGTTAATCACTCCCCTCATTACTATAAAACGTCTACCTTTACATTTCCAACCCTCACAATAAGTCCTGATAACAATTATTCATTATTGTATCACAAGAGACCCATCTGCATTTCATTGCATTAGCCCCACCTAGACAGATTGAATACTACTCACTGGAGATTCTACCTTCCTCCAGGCCCTCTGGATCTATGTTCCTTCTTGAAAGCTTGTAAGCCAGTCACTTCTTGCCTTTGTAGCCCCCACCCCCTATTTTGGGTAGCCAATGTCCAAGTTGCCCATCCCTGTCTACTTTGTGTGTGGAGAGGGTGGGAATGATTCTTGCTGTAAGGAGTTGTTCCCTCTTTTGAGCTACTGCTTTCATAGGTGTAGGTCAAGTTCATCAAATTGTATGAGAATACTTTTTTTTTTTTTTCCTCTTCTTTTTACTTCTGGTTGAGCTCTGATCATCCAGTCACTGAAGCCAGGATAAGTGGGTATTATCTGCAAGTGTGGGTGTTCTTATGCATATGCCCTCTCTTCTTATCAGCTGGACACTCCACTCTCCACTCTAGTCCTCTGTGGCTATGTCACTGACTCTGGGCCCAAGAGTCCCCAGGTCTTGCCACACTGCTGTTGTGCAGTATTTTTTGAAGAGAAAAGTCCCCTTCTTCAAAGATTTTCCTTTTGCATGAATGATTCAATGGTTCCCAACATTTAGTCAGTAGAGATTCAGCCCTTTAGTTAAGCCAGAAGCACTCTGTAAGGTCCCTGAACCATCTTCATCAAAATGACCTCTTGGGTCTTATTCCAGGTCTGCTGAATCAGAACTGTGTTGGAACTGGGAGGCAGAAAACAGATCCAAGCAATTTCTCTGAACCCTCACGCTTAAAAATATCCAAGTATTTTCCCTCTTTCTGATGACCTTTAAATTTTTTGAATAAAAATATAGGTCCCCCGATTGCATTATTAATACGCTCAGATTTATGTAAAACATGCCTGTCTCATTCACCATTCTCTCTGTACTGCCTACTGCGCACAGGCCTGTCATCTAGTGAATGCTCAACAGATAGTAGTCAGAGAAGTGAATATTCATTATAAAAACTAGACTGTAAGGATTCTTGGTGCTTGAGTGACTCATACTTTAGTGAATAAGTTTGTCTACTCTTTTCCTCTAAGAAAGGAAGGACAGATGCAATAATAGAACACTGGGAGCCAGAGGGAAGGAACTGATAAAAATGGCATAAGAATCAGCCTTGCTGGCCACAGAATTATCCATCTGTAAAATGAGGGTGTAGTCAGCACCTGGTGTTTTTACCTGCCTGGTGTCAATTATTTTGCCATTGATCATTTCACCCTACTCTTCTGTTTGAGAAGGAGTCCTGGTGTGGTGCTGTAGGAGAAGCAATGGACCATAAGGTCAGTTGGAACCACAAGGTCAGCAGCTCACACCCACCAGCCATTCCCCGGAAACTCTCTACAGGGTGGCTCTGAGGGGGACCCATCCATGGCACTTAACAACAACAATAGCATTGCTTTTGGAAAACCACTGCTTTCTCAGGTACAGCTAAGGGTGCTGTGAAAGCCTGATTTAGATGTGGCTCTGGTAGTGTAGTGGTTACGAATCGGGCTGCTAACCTCACAGTTAGCAATTCGAAACTACCAGCTGTTCTGTGGGAGAAAGATGAGGCTTTCTGCTTATCTTACAGATTTACAGCCTCAGAAACACTGTACAGGGTCACTATGAGTTGGACCCGACTCCACAGCACACAACAGAAACCCTATACAGGATCGCTATGGGTCAAACCTGACTCAGTGGCACTCAACAACAACAACAACACCTATTTAATTTCCCTGCTTACACATGATTGATTCAGAAATGAACTAGAGACCCAACTGAGATCAATTAGAGTTTATTTGTGATAAGATATAAAAAAAACACGTCTTTGAATTTATAGAGAAGTGAAGCTGAATTGCTGTTGGCATTGTTCAAGAGGTAGGATATAGCTCTGAAATTGTTGATGACGATAGTATTCCCTACAGGTAGAGAACTTGCTTAAGAATGAAACCAAAAGGGAAAGAAAGAGAACCAAGAAATGGTGCAAGACAGACTCACAGATAGGGTTGCCAAGGAGGGGCTGGTGGATTTGAACCACTGAACTTTCAGATAGCAGTCTCTCTACTTATGCTGAAGTGCCCAACAGGATGCCTTTGTTTTACCTAGGAAGACCCTTTAAATAATTCCAAAGCCTCCACTGAATTCGATGACTTGTGATTATAAGACATACCACATTTGTTGTTGTTGTTAGGTGCCATCGAGTCGGTACCTACCCATAGTGACCTTATGCTCAGCAGAACAAAGCACTGCCTGATCCTGGGCCAACCTCACTATCATTGCCACACTTGAGTCCATCAATGCTGCCACTTGGCCAATCCATCTCGTTGGGGGTCTTCTTCTTTTTCACTGACCTTCCACCTCACCAAACATGATATCCTTCTCCAGTGACTGGTCCCTCCTGACAATATGTCCGAAGTAGGAGAGATGAAGTTTGGCCATCTTGGCCTCCAAGGAGCACTCTGGCTGCACTTCTTCCAAAATGGATCTATTGGTTCTTTTGGCAGCCCATGGCACTTTCAATATTCTCCTCCAACACCATAACTCAAAGGCATCAATTCTTCTATGGTCTTCCTTACTCACTGTCCAGCTTTCGCATGCATATGAGGTTATTGAAAATACCATGGCTTGGGTCAGGCGCACCTTAGTCCTCAAGCTGACATCTTTGCTCTTCAACACTTTAAAAAGGTCTTGTGCAGTGGATTTGCTTAATGCAATACGTCGTTTGATCTCTTGACTGCTGCTTCCGTGAGTGTTGTTTGTTGATCCAAGAAGAATGAAGTATTTGACAACTTCAATCTTTTCTCCATTGGTAAGAATGTTGTTTATTGGTCCAGTGGTGAGGATTTTTGTTTGCTTTACACTGAGATGTAATACATACCGAATGCTGTACTCTTTGATCTTCATCAGTAAATGTTTTTAGTCCTCTTCCCTTTCAGCAAGCAAGGTTGTATCATCTGCATATTGCAGGTTATTAATGAGTCTTCCTCCAATCCTGATGCCACGTTTTTCTTCATATATAGCATAGTGCTTAAGAACTTGAGAATTGATGTCAGTCAGATTGCAGGCCATATCTCTACTCCAACCCTGCTATTGTTGTTAAGTGCTGTGGAGTTGGTTCTGATTCATAGTGACCCTCTATAGTGTGTCCACGGAACTGCTGATGACTTTGAACCACTTAACTTGTGGTTCAAACCAACCTTGTGGTCCAGTGCTTACCCTATGGCACAACATTTAGCAAACCTATTCACCAACTTAAGTCTGTTTTCCCATCTGCAAAGCAGTGTAACCAATACCTACTTCATAGGTTTATTTTTAGGATTGTTGTTGTTATTAAGTGCCATCAAGTCAGTTCTGGCCCATAGCAACCCTGTATAGGGTTTCTGAGGAGCAGCTGGTGAGCTTGAACCACTGACTTTGCAGTTCAAAAAGCTTTGCAGTCTGGCACATTAACCCACAGAGCCACATTAGGACTCCATTTTTAGGATTAGGAGACAGTATTTTGTTGTTGATGTTGTTAAGTGCTGTGGAGTCAATTCTGACTCATACCGACTCTGTACAGAGTTTCTAAGGAGTGGCTGGTAGGTTTGAACTGTCAACCTTGTAGTAAAGTGTCCAGTGCTACACCACGTCTCCACATGAGACACTGTACCATGTAACATATTATCCTCTACATAATAAGCATGAATATCTTAACTATGACATTTATTGAAAGTCACTTTGCAGATTCTACAGGCTAACATAATTTACAATAACTATAATAACAATTGTTGTTGTTGTTAAGTGCCGTCAAGTCGGTTCCGACCCATAGCGACCCTGTACAGGGTTTCTGAGGCTGTAAATCTTTACGGGAGCAGAACGCCTCATCTTTCTCCCACAGAGCGGCTGGTAGTTTCGAACTGTTGGCCTTAAGGTCCGCAGCCCAATTCGTAACCACTACGCTACCAGATGATAACAATAGCCTATGTTATTGTTGTTAAGTGCTGTCAAGGTTGTTTCTTACTCATAGACACCTTGTATAGAATTTCCAAGGAGCAACTTGTGGGATTGGACTGCCTACCTTGTTTGCAGTCCAGTTCTTATCCTACAGCACCACATCAGGAGTCCTTGCTAAGTATTGTTGAGGCGGTTCTGACTCATAGTGACCCTGTATAGGGTTTCCAAGGAGCAGCTGGTGGGTTTGAACTGCTGATGTGGTGATTCACAGTCCAATGCTGATCCTTCAGCACCTCACCAGGATTCGTAGTGGAGAATAATAATAAGCTAGTCATGAATGCATACATGTGCCGTGAACTGTGCCAATTTCTTTGCAAGAATTCCCTCATTTAATTATCATAACTACTCTAAAAGTCAGGCACAATTACTATCCCCTTTAAGAGGAAGCAATTGAGGCCTGAAAAGGATCAGTATTGTGCTCAGGATCACAGGGAAGTTCAGTGGTAATCAGACTCAGAGCAATAGCTCTTCATGGCTCAGCCACACTCCATTTCTCTCTTGAATACATTCCCTTTCAGCTTTGAAGTAGGGATTCTTCTTTCAGGTCAAGTAGCAGCAGATTTCATTAGTAGAATGGTCTCTCAGGATTACCACATTGACTTGTAGAACAAGTAGCGCCCCAGTGTATGAAATGCTGTTGTTGTGAAATTTACAGGCTATTCTAATGCATAGTGACCCTGCAAATCAGATTAGAACTGCTCTATAGAATTTCTTATGGGTGGCACTGTGGGGTTAATGGATTAGACTGCAAAGTCCGTTTGAACTGCAAGGTCAGTGGTTCAAACCAGCAGCTCCTTGTAAACCCTATATGGGATCCCTATGGGTCAGATGTCACTTAATAACAACAACATAGGATTTCTTAAGGCTGTGGTGGCTCCATATGATAAGCACTGGACTGCAAACCACAGATTTAGAGCCCACCACTGCTCTTCAGGAGAAAGATGAGGCTTTCTGCTCCTGTGAATATTTAAAGCCTTGGAAACTCTATGCAGGGTCACTATGAGTTTGAACCGACTCAACTGCATTTCACAACAACAATTTAGGATTTCCTAGGTTGTGGTGCTGTGAGATGATGCACTGGACTGCAAGGTCTATTTGCACTGCAAGTTCCACAGTTCAAAGTCACCAACCACTCCTCCAAAACCCTATTCAGGGTCGCTATGAGTCAGAACCATTTTGAGGGCATCTCTCTCTCTCTCTCTCTCTCTCTCTCTCTCACACACACACACACATACTTGCAGGAGCATATGGCCACCAGATCTTTTCTCCCATGAAGGCTAGTAGATTCAAGCTGCCAACCTTTTGTCCTTTGATTGTACCAACAGAGCACTTAAAATGTATGAAATAGAATGGTTGAAAGAAAGGGAGCTACAACAGAACACACAGTGAAGACAGATTCACTTGGTTCTCCATGGATGATTCAGCATTTTCAAGGAGAATTTAATATGGGAAGCTTGGATAATTTTCCTGATGCCTGAGGCCAAAACCACTTAAGTGACTCAGGAAAACCTGTCCTTATCGTTTTGTGGTTTTTTTTTTGTTTTTTTTTTTTTTTACATTGAATGTGCCTTTTAAGGATGGGATTCATCTTGCCCTTTGATCTTTGGCTCAGCCTGGCAAGTGTCTTGCATGGTTTTTGAAGGATCTTCAAATTAAAGTTGTCTTTGTGCCCTACAGGTGAGTATTTTTGCTTGACAGTCAAATATGTTTACTAGACCCTTATTGCTGTAAGTGTGGTTCACTGACCATCAGCACCAGTGTCTCTTTGAAGTTTGTTTAAAAAGCAACTTCCCCACCCTGGACCTAATGACTCACAGAGCTCAGCCTTTTAATCAGATCCCCAGGTGATTAGTATACATACTAAAATTTGAAAAGCACTGTTCTACATAAACGCTTATTGTAAATCTACTCTATGTCACACTTTCATAACTGAAGGAAACTGAGAAACTTTCTGGACTAATAGAAGAGGATATACAAGAATCACCAACATCCTTTACCATTACATAGATTCCAACTCATTGTCACCCTTTTGGACAGAGTAGAAATGCCCCACAGGGTTTCCAAGGTTGCATATCTTTTTTTTTTTTTTTAGTGTTTTATTGTGAATTAGGTGATAGTTTACATGGGAGAACATTAGTTTTACATTCATCCTATCGTATATCGGTTCATTGCCATGGCTACAATACCCTCCATGCATCATCAACCAACCAAAGGGTATACATTACAAGCCTGACCCCTGGTCGTCAGCACACAGCCCCTCTCCCTCTCTGTGTCTCAAGTCCCCAACAGCTCCGTCTCTCCATGTCATTATCTCTGCCTCCATCTCAGGCGTCACTGCTTCTCTGGGTAGGGTCCCGCTCTCTGCTCTTCTCCCTTGATGGTCCCAGGGACCTCTGCTCCAGGACTGAAAAGTTAATCACTCTCCTCCTTGCTACAAAATGTCTATCTTTACATTTCCAACCCTCACAATCAGTCCTGATAACAATTATTCACTACTGTATCACAAGAGACCTACTTGCATTTCGTTTCCTCAGCCCTGTCTAGGCTTAGAAGTTGCATATCTTTATGGAAGCAGACTGCTACATCTTTTTTCCCATGGAGCGGCTGATGGGTTAAACAGTTGGCCTTTTGGTTAGCTGCTGAGAGCTTAACTACTGCAGCCCCAGGGTTTCCTTACACAAATAAGTAAAAAATCATTTCAGATCTGAACATGTGTTATGAAAAAGGTACACTGTTTTACAGAGTGACTGAAGCTTATAGGAAATATTTTGATCAAGAAAGGCTAGTTCAAAGAGATACTATTTCACCTGAGACTTGAATAAAGAAGAGGAGACGTAAAGATTTAGGGAAGGAAGCTTTTGGCAGTGGGCATGGCAAGTGTAAAAGGTAAAAGGCAAGAATAATCCTGGAGTTTTCTAAGACCTGAAGGAAGGTCAGTGTAGTGAGTGGATAAGAAAGTGATAAATGAAGTCATTCGCTTAGGAAATAGTTATTGAACAAACCATGTGCTAGGTGTCAGCGATCTTAAAAGTTCACCTTAAAAGGACATCGAAGGTGCAACTATTGGTCTCTCCATGTCCATGAGAAAGAAGAGTGATGAAAACTAAAGACACTGGGAATCAATTAGTCCAGTGGACCAAGGAAAAACATGCACATCAATCACCATGACTCTGAGACCAGAATTAGATGGTTCCCAGCCACCGCTGTCAACTGTTCTAAAAAGGATCACATTAGAAAGTTCCAGATAAAGTGGCAGAAAATGTGGAACAAAACTCCAAACTATTAAATGAAAAGACCAGTCTTACTGGTCAGAGATTGAAGGTATCCGAGATTATGGCCGTCGACCACCCTTCAGATCAGGAACGGAATTCACACTTGTGGCAAAATTTTCATCCAAGCAGTAGGGACAACAACATTAGCAAGGTATACTCACCACAGAATGGTCAGTCTTTCAAGATCACAAGGATACCATTTACATAAGGACCAAGATGAGAAGGGATGGGAAGGTGATAGGAAACACAGGAAGGAAGAGGGATAACTGTTGTATGGCAGAAACTGCAATCATTGAGATGAGACAAATGTATGATTATTTAAATATAAAATTGATCATCTTCTCTGTAAACCTTCATTCAATTCACAATAAAAAGTTAAATAAAAAAACAACAACGATATGTGCTAACAACTGTCTATGTGATAGTGATAATAAGTCAATAAAACAAACTTTCTGTCCTCATGAGGCTTGCAGTCTAGTGCCGAAGCTGGTACATAATAACAACAGCAAAAATGTGAACTCGTATAACAAAAGCAGGATACTTTTGCTGTTGTTAAGGGCTGGTGAGTCAGTTCATATATTGTTGCAATGGAGTTGGTTCTGACTCATAACAATCATATATAGGGTTTCTGAGGAGCTGCTGGTGGGTTTGAACCATCTGTCTTGCAGTTAGCTTATCCTAAATTGCCACATAGGAAATGACGGAAGGAGTCTTACCTTACGGCATTGGTTGGTTGGTTATGTGCTGTGGAGTCGGTTCCGACTCATAGCAACCCTGTACAGGGTTTCTGAGGCTGTAAATCTTTATGGGAGCAGAAAACCTCATCTTTCTCCAATGGAACAGCTGACAGTTTCGAACTGCTGACTTTAAGGTTCGCAGCCTGATTCGTAACCATTGCGCTACCAGAGCTCCTTAGGGCATGTTGTTGTTGTTGTTGTCATGTGCCGTGGAGTCTGTTCCGACTCATAGCGACCCTGTACAGGGTTTCCGAGGCTGTAAATCTTTACGGGAGCAGAAAGCCTCATCTTTCTCCCACGGAACAGCTGGTAGTTTCGAACTGCTGATCTTGAGATTCGCAGCTTGATTCGTAACCACTACGCAACCAGAGCTCCTTAGGGTTGGCATATTATGGCCCATGAGCCAATTCCAGATCATCACCTCTTTTTGTGAATAAAATATTACTGCAGCATAGCCATATGCATCCTTTCATGCATTTTCTAGAACTTCATTAGCATTATAACAGCAGCTGAGTAATTGTAACAGTGATCGTATGTCTTACAAAAAGGAAATTATTTACTATCTGGCTCCTTCTAGAAAATGTTCACTGATCTTTACCTTAAGGAATTGAGTGTCCAGAGATGAGTGAGGAAGGGACTTGCTGAGGAAAAGACAATTGGGCAAAAATATAGGCAGAACCTAGATCATGTAGGGTTTTGAGGCTACAATGAATAGTTTTGATTTAATGTTAAGTCCAGGCAGTCTCTGGGTTACAAATACCTGACTTACCTGTAATCCATGGTTATGAATCAATCTCATATTACATTAGTGATTCAAGGTACAAACTATGGTTCATAATAAAAATTGGATGTTGCTTTGTGATGTGCATCAAAATATTATTGGATTATTATGTTAAGGCTGGTTTAATGTATCTGAAAGCATGTGTTTAATGTCTTTTATGCATAGAAAGGTATACTATAGACTAAGATATGCATTTGATTAACTGATGTTAGAAACCAACTATACCTAGCCCTGACTTATGTACAAATTCAATTACAGGCAGAATTAGGAATGAAATGTGTTTGTAATCTGGGCACTGCCTATATGACAGAATGCCATTGGATTGTTTTAAACAAAGTAGTAAAATTATATAATTGACCTTTTTCAAAGATGGGTAGCAGTCCATCAGCTTCCAAATGCATTGTATTTCTGCCAATTTTCAGTCAACAGAGAGGCACCTGGATATGACTGTCAAAGGTATATTGTCTTTGAATTTGAGTGTGTCTAGATGATGTGGATTTTTGGCCAGAGTAAGAATCAAAAGACCCCTCTCACTCCCTTATGTTTTATAATAGCTTTATGATTAACAGGGCTTTGACTGACTGATTTGGAACAATTCTTTGAAGGGGATGTGGTAATTTAGTCCCATTGCTTGTCTATAGAGGAACAAAGCCTGCCTTATTTTTAGCTTAATGCTGTGATGATTTTTGCATGTCTTGGCTGCATTTATTCATTCATCTATTCAACAAATATTTATCAAGAGCCTATTAAAGACAAGGCCTTATACTTGGTGATGTGAATAAAAAAATTACCTTAGAAAGATCTTATTTAATATTGGCAGAAAGACTGAAGAAGAAGCTATAGGAAAAATTGTTGAGTGACTATAACACTCAAAAGAATAAAAGAACTGTGGACTCTCTAAAAGGATTAGAGCTTTTATATTGAATAAAAGGAGTTGAAAGGGGATGTGATTGAAACCTTTCCAATCCTGAAGGGCATAGATGGGATGAACTCTTTCAGCAAATCCAGGAATTTTAGAATGGGGTCATATACTAGGATAAGATACTAAGAGTTCACATAATTGACGTTTATATGGCACTAATTATTTTTTAGGTATTGAAAAAAATGTATTCACTGATTTAATGCTCATCATAATTTCATTAGTAATTATTGCTGTTTGAGGAATGAGGAAACTGAGACATAAAGAGTGTAACTTGTCCAAGGTCACATAGCTTATATTGGAGAACCAGGACTTGAAACCAGGTCTGTAGGACCCCCAAACTGACATGAAACATTCTTCAAATCATATTAAAGAGATTACTGGTAGATTCCAGTAATGCTGAGGAGCTATAAATGCTATATCCTTACCATTTAAAGCTGATGTTAAGGAAGACAACCATCTTCACTTCCAGATCTCTTCTTAGTATTTTTAACAGGGAAAGGATTCCAACATAGATTGGAAATCTTTTTACCAGATGGCAAAAGAATTTACCCAGTTGCAGTCGAGTCTATTCCAACTCATACTGACTCCATACGTATCAGAGCAGAAGTGTGCTCTGTAGAGTTTTCAATGACTAACATTTTGGAAGTAGATACCAGGGCCTTTTTTCCAAAGTGGCTCTGGGTGAATTCAAACCGCCAAACTTACACTTAGCCAACAAACACGTTAATGTTACCACCCAAGATAAAAGAAATTGTTGGTCTTAGGTGCCACTGAGTCAGTTCCAACTCGTGATCATCTTATGAACAACAGAACTAAACAATGCCTAGTCCTGCACAAACCTCACAATTGTTATTCTTGAGCAATATTGCTGCTGCTACTATGCCAATCCATATCATTTGGGGTCTCTCTCTTTTTTGCAGGCCCTCCACTTAGCCAAACATATGCCTTTCTCCAGAGATTGTTGTTGTTGTTGTTAAGTGCTGTTGAGTCAATTCTGACCCATAGCAACCCTGTATACGGTTTTCAAGGAGCAGCTGGTGAGCTTGAACCACTGACCTTGCAGTTCAAATGACTTTGTAGTCTGACGCTTTAGCCCATGGCACCAGAGTTTAGTCCTTCCTAATAACATTTCTGAAGTATGAAAGACAAAATCTCACCATCCTGATTTCTAAGGAGCATTCTAGCTGAATTTCTTCCAACACAGATTCGTTTGTTCTTCTAGCAGTCCGTGGTATTTGCAATATTCTTCTCCAACACCATAATTCAAATGCATCCGTTCTTCCATGGTCTTCTTATGCATTGTTCAACTTTCACATGCATTTGAGACTTGGGTTAGGAACGCCGTAGTCCTGAAACTGATTTTTTTTTTTTCTCTTGAACGCTTTAAAGGGGTGTTGTACAGCCATTTTGCCTAATGCAATACGTCATTTGATTTCTTGATTGCTGCTTCCATGAGAGTTGATGGTTGATCTGAGCAAAATGAAGTATTTAATGACTTCACTCTTTTCTCCATTTATTTTGATGTTATTTGTTGGTTCAGTGGTGAGGATTTTTGTTTACATTAAAATGTAACTTATGCCTAAGGCCACTTTTTGATCTTCATCATTAAGTATTGTCAGTCTTCTTCCAGCAAGCAAGGTTGTATCATCTGTATATTTCAGGTTGTTGATGAGACTTTCTTCAATTCTGATACCATCTTCTTGGATTTTTTACTCACCATACAGATTGTATAAGTAGGTTGAAAGACTACAAGTGTGACACACACCTGTTTTGATTTTAAATCACTCAGTATCACCTTGTTCTGCTTGTTTACATTAAAATGCAAACAGTCAATGTACAGGGCCCTCATGAGCACAATTAAGTGTTTGGAACACTCATTCTTCCAATGCTATCCATAGCTTGCCATGATTCACACAGTCAAAAGGATTTGCATAGTTAACAAATCACAGGTAAATATCTTTGTGAGGTTCTTTGCTTTCAGCCCAAATCCATCTGACATCATCAATGATGTCCCTAGTTCAAAGCCCTCTTCTGAATCTAGTTTGAATTTCTGACAGCTTCCTGTTGAATTATCTTCAAAATTTTACTTGCATTTGATATTAATGATATTATTCAATAGTTTTCCAATTTTGTTGGGTCACCTTTCTTTGGAATGGGCACAAATAAGTATCTCTTCCAATCAATTGGCCAAGTAGCTGTCTTTCAAATTTCTTGGCATAAATGAGTTAGTGCCTCAAATGCTGCATCAGTTTGTTGAAAGATTTCCATTTGTATTCCAACAATTCCTGGAGTCTTGTTTCTTGCCAGTGCCTTCAGTGCAGCTTGGACGTTTGTCTTCAGTACCATCAGGTCTTGATCACACACTACCTCTTTAAATGGTTGAAATTAGACCTTTTCATTTTAAATAGTGACTCTGTGTATATAGCTTACTTCTTCTTGTGATGCCTTCTGTGTCATTCAATATTTTGCCCATAGAATCCTTCAATATTACCAGTTGAGGCTTGAATTTTTTTTTCCAGTTCCTTCAGATTGAGAAATGCTGACAGTGTTCTCACTTTTGGGTTTCTAACTCCAGGCATTTGCACATTTCACTATAATTCTTGACTTTGTCTTCCCCAGCTGCTCTTTGATGAAATGTTCTGTTACTTCTTCATTTCTTTCCTTTGCTTTAGTGTCTCTATACTCAAGAGCAAATTTCAGAGTCTCTTCTAATATTTTGATCTTTTCTATCTTTCCTCTTTTTTTTTAAATGACCAATTGCTTTTTTCTTGTAGGATGCTCTTGATGTCAATACCCAGCTATTTGGGTCTTTAGTCATTAGTGTCTAATGCAAGAAATCTGTTCTGGAGATGACCTCTAATTTCAGGTGGGATATATTCAAGGTCATATTTTGACTTTTATGGACTTGTTTTAATTCTCTTCAGCTTGAGCTTGAACTGGCACATGAGAAATTGATGGTCTATTCCACAGTTGACACTTGACCTGTTGGCTAATGATATTGAGCTTTTCCACCGTCTTTTCCCACAGACAAAGTCTATTTGATTCCTGTGTATTCTATCTGGAGAGGTCAAGGTTTATAGCTGCCCTTTATGTTGCTTAAAACGGTATTTGCAATGAATAAGTTATTGGTCTTGCAAAATTCTGTCATGCACTCTCCAGCTTCGTTTCTATCACCAAGGCAATATTTTCCAACTACTGATCCTTCCTCTGTGATGCCAACATTTGCATTTGTATCACCAGTAATTTATTAATACATCTTGATTATATGTTTGATCAGTTTCAAACTGGAGAAGTTGGTTGTTTTTTTTGTTAAGTGCCATCTAGTCAGTTCCGACCCACAGCAAATCTATATAGAGTTTCCAGGGAA
>NW_006408564.1:15965417-15973189 GCF_000296735.1 Chrysochloris asiatica
TAAGACAAACTGAAAGATGAGTGTGGAAAATTAGCTCTGTAAAAATCCAACCATGAAATTCTGCTTACAAATGATCCTTAAGGTAATGGTAGGTTACGTGCCAATGACAAGTTTATTGTCTTTAAAAGATAATGGATAGAATCCTCGGTATGTGTCATGAAGTAAGTTCAAGAAGCTAATGAATGAGAATGCTAGGTAAAATGTGCTGAATGTATAGTATAAACTCAACATTGTACCTTGTCCTACAGAATAATAAGATTATCCCTGTGAGTTAACTATTTCTATGATGCCTAGTTTGTAGATGAAAGAATTCAGGATTAGAGGCATTGATCACATAATTCATAGGTCAGAGAGTTGACACACTCATGTCTGTCTGAATACAAACATGTTTATGCACTTGAGCCCTCTCTACTTTACCATTGTTGTCATTTTCTAGGCTGATGACTCATATTAGGATCCCTGATGATGCAGTGGTTAAGTACTTGGCTGCTAATGAAAAGATTGGCTGTTCAAACCCATCTATGTTCTTTGGGAGTATGACGTGGCAGTCTGCTTCTGTAGAGACTGCCCTCTTGGAAATCCACTGGAGTGTTCTACTTTCTCCTCTGGGTTCACTGTGAGTCAGAATCCACTTAACATTAAGGGGGTTTTGGGTGTATATTCCATCCACAGACATAAGCTAATGTGAATTTTCAAACTTCAGCTCAACTGATATGTCAGACCTTTCACAAGGTCACCAACAAAAAATCCAAATGTAGCTGGCTAATCTTGTAATTCTTGCTAATAGCTCCTGATGGATTTCCTCCTGCGAAATGAAGCCAACTGACCTTTCTGCCAGCGATTTGGAAAATGAAAATGAGTCAGCCCAAATTACAATCTACAGGAAGCAATGCCCATTGCAGTTCCAGATAGAGCAAGACATAATAGGGAAAATAAATTGTATTAATCCTTGTTGTTGTTGCTGTTTTTAGGTGTTGTTATCAAGTCAGTGCTAACTCATAGCTACCCTCTACACAAAAGAATGAAACACTGCTGTGTTCTGGGTCAGCCTCACAAGCATTACTTCACTTAAGCCCGTTGTTGCTGTCACTGTGCCAATCCATCTCACTGGGGTTCTTCTTCTTTTTCTTTGACCCTCCACTGTACCAAGCAGGAACTGATCCCTCCTGATAATATGTGAGACAAGGGACATCATTGCTGACATCAGCTGGGTCTTGGCTGAAGGCAGAGAATACCAGAAAGATGTTTACCTGTGCTTTATTGACACATAGGCTTTCTATTGAATGGATCATGATAAGCTATGGACAACATTGAAGAGAATGAGTGTGCTCACGATGAAACTGTAAGTTGACCAAGAGGCAGTTATTCAAAAAGAACAAGGAAACATGGAATGGATTAAAATTAAGAAAGTTGTATGTCAGGGTTGTATTCTTTCACCATACTTTATTCAATCTGTATGCTGAACACCTAATCTGAGCATTGTATGGATTGTATGAAGCATGTGGCATCAGGATAGGAGGAAGACTAACAACCTATGATATGCAGATTATACAGCTTTGCTTGCTGAAAGTGAAGAGGACTTAAAATACTTACTGATAAAGATCAAAGACCACAGCTTTCAGTATGGCTTGCATCTCAGTGTAAAGAAAGCAAAATTCCTCACCAGTAGACCAATAAATAACTTGATAATACCGTGATAAATGGAGAAAAGATTGAAGTTGTCAAAGACTTTGTTTTGCTTGAATCAACCGTCAGCACTCATGAAAATAGCAGTCAACACATATCGCACAACACATAGGCACATCTGCTGCATAAGACCTCTTTAAAGTGTTCAAAGCCAAAGAGGTCAGTTTGAGGACTAAGGTGATTAATCCTAGCCATACCATTTTTGTTAGTGGTGGGTCATGTTAAGGATCACATGTTGAGAGGGGACAGAATCTTTCCTAGTTTTTGAATAAAAATCTGTAAAATATGTGTTTGTGGCTCCTTTTATAAGGGATATATGATATTCATGTAATGATTTGCCCTGATGATCTGATTAACTCATCCACTAATTTACCCATCCAACAAATATTTATTAAGTCTAACTATGTCTGTCACAATAGGATAAGCACTGGACTATTAATCACAAGGTTGGTGGTTCAAACCCACCAACCACTCCTGGGAAACCCTATACATGGTTGCCGTGAGTTGGAACTATCTTGGTGGCACTTAACAACAACAACAGCAGCAAGAATGTTATTAATATCTCACCTCATCCAAGTCAGTGGTACTCAAACTGTTATTTCCAGACCAACATCATCAGCATCACCTGGGAATGTGTTAGAAGTGTAGAATCTCCAATCACAAATCAGAAGCTGAGCATGAGACGCAGCACTCCATGTTTAACCAGCTGTTTAGTTGATTCTGCTGTGTGTTTATTATTGACACAGCATCTTCTATTCCAGAAAGTCTTCTTTAACTATGCCCTTCTCCCCAATCTTAGTCAGATCTTGTAAAGAGAGAACTGTATTTCTGTAGATCACTGCTAGATTTCTAGTGCCTACCACAAGGCTAGAAATATCGTATGCCCTTAAGAGCATGATTTGAATGGGTGAATAAATAAAGGTGTGGTTGCGGTGGTGATTATGTGCCATTGAGTCAGTTCCAACTCATAGCTACCCTGTGTAGGCTGTAAATCTTATGGGAGCAGAAAGCTTCATCTTTCTCCCATAGAGTGACTGGTAGATTTGAACTACTGGCTTTATGGGCAGCTATCCAGTCCATAATCCACTGTTACCAATGCTCCTTAAATAAAGGTATGTTTTTGTTGTTAAGTGCTGTTGAATTGATATTGACACTTAGTGACCCTGTATAGGGTTTCTGAGGAGCAACTGATGGGTTTGAACCACCAATTGTGGTTAGCATTCCAGTGCTTATCCTACAGCATAGGGAACCCTTAGTTTGATCCAGTCCATTTTTTCTCCTTTGCAGAGAAGATACTCAGGATCAGAGAGTAAGAGGGAATTGGTCCAGAACTCAAGAAAGGTATCAGGTGCATCAGTGTCCTAAGTACTTGTTGTAATGCTATTGAACACAGGGCATCATTGACTTTATTCCTCACTCATCCTCCCTTTTGGAGTTTGTCACCATGACATAGGCCTTCTTCAGAGAAAGTCAGCAAGATATATTACTTCAGAATAAATATCTTTGCCATCATTTATGACTATGTAAAGGTTCTGACATGAGAGCTCTGGCCACCTGTTTGCCATTCATCTCTACTGAGCACAGAGCATGAGACAGTGCACTTTACCTATAGCAAGAGAATATAATCTTAGAGAGGAAAACAAAATCTCCCAACAGTGTCAAAACTAACAGATTCTTTAGGAATTTTATTCATGTATTTACCTAGTCACTCATTTACTCAAAAATACTTACTGAGCACTGTGCCAGGTTCTAGAGATGCATTAATGAATGAGACAAATAACCATAAAAATCTGTTAGTTGCAAGTGAGCTAAGTGTTATAAACAAAAATCAGATGATTCCATAAAAGTTTAGTTAAAATCGAAGAAGTTGTATATCAGAGTTATTATCCTTTCACCATACTCAGTTTGTGTGCTGAGTAAATAATCCAAGAAGTCGGATGATGTGAAGAACAGCTGCATCAGGATTGGAAGAAGACTCATTAAGAACCTGTAATATTCAGATGACACAGCCGTGCTACTGAACGTGAAGAAGACTGGAAGCACTATTGACATAGATCATAGAATAAAGCCTTCAGTGTGGATTACAATTCAATGTAAAGTCAATAAACCCCCTCACAACTAGACCAATAATCACATCATGATAAATGAAGAGAAGCTCGCAATTGTTAAATTTCATTTTACTTGGGTCTACAATCAGTGTCCATGAAAACAAAAACCAAGAAATCAGACTTATTGCATTAGATAAATCTGTTGCAAAGGGTCTCTTTAAAGTGTTAAAAAGCAAAGATGCCATTTTGAAGACTAAAGTGTACCTGACCCAAGCCATGGTATTTTCACATGTTTGTTATGCATTAGAAAGACAATGAATAAGGAAGACCGAAGAAGAATTGATGCCTTTAAAGTATGGTTTTGGTGAAGAATATCGAATATACCATGGACTGCCAGATGAAGGAACAGAATAATCCTTAGAAGCAAGGATGGAGAGACTTTGTCTCATGTACTTTGAACATGTTATTAGGTTGGACCAGTGCCTGGTCCCTGGAGAATACATTTTCAGTAAAGTTGAGGGTCAGTGAAAAAGAAGTAGATCCTCAACAACAAAAGTTGATACAGTGGCAGCAACGATGGGCTCATAACAATGACTGCGAGGCTAGCACAGGACCAGGATCGATTTCATTCTATTGTTCATAGGGTCACATGGTACAGGACCAGGATAGATTTCATTCTGTTGTTCATAGGGTCACATGGTACAGGACCAGGCTAGATTTCATTCTATTGTTCATAGGGTCACATGGTACAGGACCAAGATGGATTTCTTTCTTGAGTCACTTATGAGTCGGAACTAATTCAACAGTACTGGACAACAACATAAAAGCTTACAATATGGTGACCTAATTAAATCTGGCAGAGTTTTGTTTAATGCTCAAGTATTAACCAAAATGCTGACAACTCAAGCCTACTCAAAGACGCCATGAAGGAAAGGCCCACCTATTTGTTATTCTGCAGCAACTGGAAGTCACCTTAAGTCAGAACGGACTTGAAAACAACAGGCTTAATTGTGGTATTTGTGTAACGTATTCTGGAGTAAAGTAGCCCTGTTGGAACTTCTAACCACGAGTTTCCAAGTTCAAACCCACTAGTCATTCTGAGGGAAAAACAAGAGATTTAATTAGTCTGATAAAGACTTACAGACTCAGAAACCCTGTACAGGGTTGCTGTGAGTTAGAATCAACCCAATGGCAGTGAGATTGGTTTTAGCTCTTGGTATTCTAGAAGGAGAGAGCCCTGGTAGTACAATGACTAAGCACTTGGATGCTAACAGGAAAAATTGGTGTTTGAATCCATCACTGCTTTATTGAAGAAAGACGTAAAGATTTCAGCCTTGGAAACTTTATGGGCATTTCTGTTCTATACAGGATAGTTGCTATGAGTCAGAATCAACCAAAAGCACACAACAACATTCTGGAAGTGTTGGTGTGTGAGGGGTTGCCCGAAAGAAGTTACATTTAATCTGGGACCTGTTGGACTCAGTGATTTAATAACATTTCTTTTCTTGGAAACATTACATGTGTTCTTCATCTGCATGAGTTATCTAGGTTAGCAGGAAGGTTGGAGGGAAGGGAATCTGTGTCCAAAGGTGAAACCATAGGTAACATCTCTTTGCCATGGAGGCATTTACATTTTCTGTTTGAAGCAGCAAGAGAATGAAATAAAGGCAGGAAGCAGGCCAAGCAACGTTAGCTCATCTTTTGTTTGTTTATGAAGGCAAACCTTGGCATAATCACCATGGTCACATAATCAATGGCTGTGTTCTTAAGAGACAGAGTGTACTGTGAAAGATAAAGATGATTTGCTTTGACTTTCTATGTCAGCCAGTGCCTTGGTTATCAGAACTGCCTGAGGACAAAGATATGAGCATGAAGATGTGTTCTGGAAATCAGCAAAGTCTAGATTCTACAGAGACATTTTTTTTGTTGTTTATTTCAGAGCAAGAATATTGAGCAAAAGAAATAATAAAGAGAAGAAAGTCTTATTTTCCCACACAGCTTACAAAAAGACCAGGAGAAATTATAATTTATGGTCAGGAAAACATGCAGTATTTACTGGGAATATAATGGTCCCACTGAGTATGGGAGGGCTTCATGCCGGTAAAATTGTAAAACCATACACATTTCTAGAATTCTAGTGCCAGTAAGTCAGCTCATTACTATGCGTACTGTGGTACACCTTATGTGAAGCAGTATCCAATGCACTCTTAGTTGATTAATAACTGTTACAATAGAGAGTGACCATAATGTGGTCATGACTGGCACTGTAATTATTCAGGAAGGCCATGGGGTATTTCTGTGCACTTGTAATTAGTGATAACTTCACCTTGCAAGCACTGCAGTGTAGACAAGTGAATCTTATTTTCATGAGGTAGGCTGAAGTTAATAGATGAGAAAACACTTAGTGTATGCAAGAATGGGAGCTTTTCTTCTGTAAATCCTTAGACACTTTGGAGGTAAAGATATAGAGAAAGGCATGAGTGGGTGAGGGTGCAAAGGAAGGAAGAGAGGAAGGAATCTGACATGAGCTCTAACCAGTGTTTCTTAACTTTTACTAAAAATTAGAATCACCTAAGGAACTTGATATTTGTTTCAATTTTTTTTTAAGTTTAACATACACTACTAATAACTCTCAGTTTTCTTGTTGCTTGATGGTTTTCTTGTTGTTTGATGTTGAAAAATATGTCCCCATATTTCAAATGCCAACAAGTGGACAGGTTTCAGAGGAGCTTCTAGACTAAGAGAGATTAGGTAGAAGGACCTGGTAATCTACTGCTAAAAATCTTAGCCAATGAAAACCTTTTGAATAGCAACAGAACGTTTTTTGATATCCTGCCAAAAGTGAAACGCTCAGGTTGGAAGGCATTCAAAATGCAACTGTTGAAGAGCTGCCGCTTCAAAGCAGAATCAACCTTAATGACAAGGATGGAGTAAACTTTCAGGGTCTGCACTTGCTGATGTAACATTTTATAAAATGAAAACAACAGTGATAAATATGGTAGAGAATAATCATTAATGATTAGAATATGGAATGTACAAATTCTGAATCTAGGAAAATTGGAAGTCATCAAAAATGAAATGGAATGCATAAAGATTGATACCTTATGTATTTCAGGGTTGAAATGGTCTGGTATTGACTATTTTGAATTGAACAATCATATCGTAAAGTACAGAGTCAGCAAGAAAAAAGGACAGCCTAAGGAGTTGGATTTACACAGCGGTGACAGTGATGGGGTCAAACATGGCAACAATTGTAAGGATGATAGAGGACCCAGTAGTGTTTCTTTTTGCTGTACATTGGATCACTTTGAGTCACAAATGACTCATATGCTCCTAAGAACAACAACATAACATACACAAGCCCAAACCAAACTATGTCCATTGCTATCGCGTGCATTCTGACTTAAAACTACCCTGTAGGGCCAAGGAGAACGGCACCATAGGGTTTCCAAGGCTGTAAATCTTTATGGAAGCAGATTATTACATTTTTGTTTAGCACCCTACCTGGTGGGTTGGAACCGTCACCATTTTGGTCAGCAGTCAATCGCTTAACCTCTACACCAGCAGGATTTATTTATAACATAGAAATACAGGCTCTCCCCAGATTATGAACAAATAATATTCTTGAATCTGTCTTTAAGTCTAATGTGAATGTAGGTGGGAATAATTAAGTACTTCAGCCAAATATTTGTGTTAGTATGTAGTACTGAATGGTTTCAAATTAAGACAGGTGTGCGACAAGGTTTTTTTCTTTCACCATACTTATTCAACCTGTATGCTGAGCAAATCATCCAAGAAGCTGGGTTATATGAAGAAAAACGTGGCATTGGGATTCGAGGAAGACTCATTAATAACTTGTAATATGGAGATGATACAACCTTGCTTGCTTAAAGTGAAGAAGACTTAAAATATTTACCGATGAAGATCACAGAACACAGCCTTCAGTATGAATTGCATTTCAATGTAAAGAAAACAAAAATCCTCACCACTGGACCAATAAACAACATTCTTATCAATGGAGAAAAGATTGCGTTGTCA
>NW_006408564.1:15973694-15989037 GCF_000296735.1 Chrysochloris asiatica
AAGCGTGGCAACAATTGTGAGGTTGGCCCAGGATCGGGCAGTGTTAGGTTCTGCTGTGCATAGGCTCTCTATGGGTCCGTACCGACTCGATGGCACCTAACAAGAACAACATCTATAATATCTTTCTATGTCTTAAATACATTAAAGAAACACTTCCAGATACACTGAAACACATTCAACATAATAATGTTTTGATGTGCCTGACAAAATACTGCTGTTTGTTATTACAAACCACTGTAAAAACAGTACCGTAAAATGTTAATGTAATAGTCTTTACAAGTGTTGGTTCATAAATATGGGTAGTGTGTAAGTTGGACATCATTAATGCTTGTAGCTTGTTGGACACACCTGAAGAAACAGAACATCATCACCATCTCAGAATCCCATACAGCATGTCCATTTCCAGTCATTACCAATGGCAAAGAGTAACCTCTATCTTGACTTCCAGTACCATAAATTAGCTTTTGTTATTTTTTGAAATATATCATGGCCTTGGTGGTGCAATTGTTAAGTGCTTGCCTGCTAACTGAAAGATTGGCAGTTCGAAACCAACAGCCACTCCATGGGAAAAAGATGTGGCAGTCTGCTCCCAGAAACCCCGTGGAGCACTTCTACTCTGTTCTATGCTGTTATCGCTGTTGTTGAGTGTTGCCTAGTAAGTTCTGACTCATAGAGACCCTATGCACCATAGAACAAGACATCACCTTGTTCTCAGTCATCCTCATAATTGTGGTTACACTTGAGCTCATTGCTGCTATCACTGTACCATTCTACCTCTTTGAGAGTCTTCTCTTTTTTGCTGACCTTTCACTTTAAATAGAATGATGTCCTTCTTCAGGGACTAGTTCCTTCTGATGATATGTCTGACATATGAGAGATGAGTTTCCTCACCTGGCTTTTAAAGAGCTTTTTGTATGTACTTCTTCCAACACAGATTTGTTTCTTTTGGCAGTCTGTGGTACTTTTAATATTCTTTTCCAATACAGTAACTCAAATGCATCCATTCTATGATCGTCTTATTCCTTGTACAACTTTCACATGAATATGAGACTATTGAAAATACTGTGGCTTGTGTCAGGCACACCATAGTCTTCAAACTGACGTCTTTACTGTTGAATGCTTTAAATAGGTCTAGAGCAGCAGATTTGCTTACTGCAATACAATATTTGATTTCTTGGCTGCTGCTTTCATAAGCCCAAGCAAAATGAAGTCTTTGTCAGCTTCAAACTTTTCTCCATTTATCACGATGTTATTTATTGCTACAGTTGTGAAGATTTTTGTTTTCTTTACATTAGGGTTCAATTCATACCAAAGGCTGAGGTCTTTGATCTTCATCAGTAAGCTTTATAAGTCCTCTTCACATTAAACTAGCAAGGTTGTATCATCTGCAATGACTAATTGTTAATGAGTTTTCTTCCAATCCTGATGCTATGTTCTACATCATATAGTCTAGTTTCTTGGAGTATTTGCTTAGCATACAAACTGAATAAGTATGATGAAAGAATACAACCCTGGCACACACCTTTCCTGATTTTAAACCTTGTTTGTTTGAACAACTGCCTCTTACTCTACGTACAGGTTCCTCATAGACATAATTAAGTGTTCTGGAATACCTGTTCTTCTCATTGACGTCTATTTTGGTCTTTTCTTTATTTGTTGTCATTCTAATGACCATTTGCTTTCTTCCTGTATGATGTTCTTGATGTCACCTCACAACTCTTCTCGTCTTTGTTCATTAATGTCTAATGCATCAAATCTGTTCTTCAGATGACCTTAAATTCAGGTGGACAAATTCAAAGTCATATTTTGTCTCTCATGAACTTGTTTAAATTTTCTTCAGCTTTAGCTTGAACTTGAATTTGAGCAATTAATGGTCTCTTCCACAGTCTGCCCATGACCTTGTTTGGCTGCTGATATGGAGCTTTTCCACCATCTCTTTCCACAAGTGTAGTCCACTGATTCCTGTGTATTCCATCTGGTAAGGTACATGTATATAATTATAATTTATGTTGTCTAAAAAAGGTATTTGTAATGAAGAAGTCATTGGTCTTGGAAAGTTTTGTCATTTGATCTTCAGCATTGTTTCTGTCACCAAAGACATACTTTCCAATAACTGATTCTTCTTTTTTGTCTCCAGCCTTTGCATTCCAATCCCAGTAATTATCAATACATCTTGATTGCATGTTTGATCAATTTCAGAAGTAATTGGTAGAATTCTTTAATTTCATCCTCACTTGTTTTAGTGGTTGGTGCACAATTTTGAATATTAGTAGTATTAATAGGTCTTGTTTGTAGGTATATGGATATTATCCTTTCACAGACAGCATTATGCCTTCAGATATAATGTTCTTTTTGATGATGAATGTGTTGCCATGCTTCTTCAGTTTGTGATTTCCAGAATAGTAAACCATGTGATTGTCAGATTAAAAATGGCAAACACCAGTCCATTCCAGTTTGTTTATGTGTTTAATTTCATTTTTGACAGTTTCCAATTTTCCTACATTCATACTTTTTATGTTCCATGTTCTAGTTATTAATGGATGTTTACAGCACTTTCTCCTCATTTTGAGTTGTGCCCCATCAGCACATGAAGGTCCTGAAAGCTTTACTCCATTCACGTCATCACAACTCTACTTTGAGGCGTCAGCTCTTTCCCAACATAATCTGAGTACCTTTCAAGCTGAGGGGCTCATTTTTTGACGCTATATTTGATAATATTCTGGTACATTCATAATGTTTTAATAATCAAAATGCTGGTGCTATCTGACAGTTTTCCACTGCTATTCATAAGGTTTTCACTAGTTAAACATTTACAATTAGTCCGACTCTCCTCCTTCCTAGTCCAGCTTAATCTGGAAGCCCAGCTGAAACCTATCCACCATTGGTAATCCTATTGGCATTTAAAATGCCAGTTGTGTAGCTTCTAGCTTCACAGCAACACACAACCCACCAACACTATGATGAATTGACATACAAGTGGTGGACTTGTTGTAGAATCTTAGAAAATACTCAACTGTATGATTGGAAAAATCAGACTTAATTCTTTGATGTCTGTCTTCTTTTAGTCAACATTCCATTCCATTCTTCTGTTGGAAAGAATTGATAGCTTTAATATATAGTCTTATAATGTGACTGTTGTTGTTGTTGTTAAGTGCCATACAATTGTGTATGTGGTATATCTCATTTGGTCACAGTAGGAGTGTGTTTGTAAACAGCAAGAAGTAAAACTAATGCTCTTCAAGACCATTTCTCTTACTCCTAGACAGGCCTTCTACTTCTTCATTTTGAACCTTTTTACTCTTACATTCCAAATATTTCTAACAAGCTTAGTTATCAGGTTGCCTAGTCTTTAACAGAACAAAAGAGGAGACAAGTAGAATAGAAGAAAAGCAAGATCTTTAGAGAGAAATAGCTGGACATCAGGGAAACCTAAATCTGATAGAAATAGAAAAAATGTGAGAGCTTAAAGTGGAGCAGACTGGGGCCATTTGTTGTCAGTGATACAAAGTTTTTTCATAAAACTAGAGAACACTATTTTGTTGCACATAAAATACATAGTACTGGTATGGTGCTGTAGAATAAGCACTGGACTACTAATCACAAGGTCAGCAGTTCAAATCCACCAAACACTCCTGAGAAACACTATACAGAGTTGCTATGAATTGGAACCCACTCAACGGTACTTAACAACAACAACAACATTCCTATAACTGACTCTCATTATTTCCCTAAATCAGCATGAAAATGTTGAACACTCTTTTTAAGATGGTAGGAAATGGGTAACATAGTTTTAAATTTTTTTCAAGAAGATGTTTTAAAAATAAGATGTTAGCATTCCTGTTATCTGAAACCTTTGCTCATTTCTTGGAAATAGAAGAGAAATTGTGTTTTCAATTCCCAGAACCCCAGGGGTGAATAAGTATGCCCTTTTCAAGCCTTTCCCATTTCATTCCACCTTATGGGAAAATGCTATTGAACACCATCTGCACAGCTCTCTGTGTGTGTAGCTATATGTGTGTGGTGTGGAGAGGGGGCACCTCTGGAATGTTCCCTTGAAGAGTGAGTGCCCCAGATTTAACCCTTTTCTTTATAACCCCATTTGTCATTTAAATGGTTTAGAGCTAATGGCTACAATCTTGCTTGACTCACACGTTTGATTTCCCTATGTTGTCTATAGGAACACATTTTGAAGCTGAATATTTCCATGAGAAATGGAATTATGTCTCCCTGGAGCTGTGTTTTGTCAATTGCTGCTCCCATACCTCTGTACCAAATCTTAAAATAGAATGATCGATACTGCTTTTTATCTGTGAAATGAGACCCTATGAAACAATTATTTAGCACAAAAGAAGCCAGAGAACATATTTACTCACATTGAGGCAAACTAACTCCAAATAAACTTCCCCCTTGTCCCCCCAGAAAACATTTGGGGAATCTAGGTGGCAGATGTTGCTTTTTGCCTATATGCACACAACATCTGTAAGAGCCAGACCTTTAAGCATTTCTCTACACAAACTCAGCAAACATTAACTCAGTCAACAAACATTTATTCACGTTCCTGTTGTATATCTGGTGCTGGAGATATTTCACCACCATAACCATGACTTTGACCTTCAGGTGTATGAGACTGGGGCTCAATGACTTAACATATTTTTACATTTTTCTAATGTCAGCATCAAAGGGAAAAGTGCTCAGTAGTGGAGCTTCTGTTTTTGATAAGCCATGCAAAATTATTAACTTAAAAATTAACTATGTATTTGGTCAAATATTTAATTAACTCATGTAGTGTAGTGGTTATGAGTCGGGCTGAGAACCGCAAGGTCATTAGTTCGAAACTACCAGCTGTTCTGTGGGAGAAAGATAAGGCTTTCTGTTCCCGTAAAGATTTACAGCCTTGGAAACCCTATGCAGAGTCGCTATGAGTCAGAACTGACTCCACAGCACATAACAACAACAACAACAACGTTCAGAACCTGATAGACAGCATTAACAACAACAATGTGATATATAGGGTTTTTGAGAATCAGCTGGTGGATTTGAACTGCTGACCTTGTGGTTCATAATCCAGTAGAGATCCTACAGTGTTACAAGAATGAGTCACACCATGACATTGTTGTTAAGTTGTTGTTATGTATTGCCGAGATGGTTCCGACTCATAGCGATCCTGGTTGGCAGTTCAAACTCATCAACTAGTCCTTGGAAACCCTATACAGGGTCATTGTGAATGTGAACCAACTCAAAAACTCTTAACAACAACAGTAATGTGATGAGTGGAACTGCGGTTGCCTTGGCAGGGTCAGACCAAATGATTTCAAAGGCCTTTTATGACCCGTGGGCTGGATGTTCCCCATACCTGTGCTTTAGAAGAATTGAAATATGTTTCCTTAAAAGGTTTACTTAGTGTAATTTGGATGGTCTGTGGCATTTGATTGGAAACCATCTAATTTGAGGCTGTGAGCATTGATTCTGGAGAGCCTGTACTTAGATCTGGACAGATTCCTAATCTTTTTTTCTCTTCTATAAAATAGGTATAACGTTACTACCTTCCTTATAGTTTATTACTGAAATTCTTAATGAGTTATTATTTGTAAAGTACTTTAAAAAAAAAGTACTTTTAGCACCAAAATTCTTAATTCCTACTATTTTGTTACATTCAAAGATATGGTGGGGTGATAAAAGTGTATGTGCCCCCGAGATAGAGAGTACTGTATCAATAACAGCATTTAGAGTTTCTGATGCTGTTGTTCTTGATCTTTGTCAAGTCAATTCCAATTTATAGTAACCTTATAGGACTGTGAGGACTGCCCCACAGGGTCTCTAAGGCTGTAATCTTAAAGGGAACAGATGAACAAGTTCCCCCCCTCCCACCGTCCTAGAATGACTGGTGGGTTTGGGTTGTAGCTAAGCACTTAACCATTGCTTCATCAGGGCGACTATTATATCAATAAAATTGCTTAGAATTTCTGATGCTAGTTGATAATAAAAATCAGGTCAATGCTAGTGAAATTTATTATTGCTTTTAAATTGCCTACAGAAAATTCACCTAGGGCAAATTTCTATATCCCAAGGAAGTTTTAACCCCATATTGAACAATATTTTGGAAAATCATCATTGAAATCCCCATGGAGTACAGTTTTACTCTGACATGTTGCTGTTGTTTAGTGCCATTGAGTTAGTACCAACCCATAGCAACCTTATGCACAGCAGAACAAAACACTTCCTGAACCTGGGCCAACCTCACTACTGTTGCCACGCTTCAGTCCATCAATGCTGCCACTTGGCCAATCCATCTTGATGGGGGGGGATTCCTCTTTTTCTCTGACCCTCTGCCTTACCAAACATGTTATCCTTCTCCAGCGACTGATCCCTCCTGACAATATGTCTGAAGTATGAGAGATGAAGTTTGGCCATCTTGGCCTCTAAGGAGCACTCTGGCTGCACTTCTTCCAAAATGGATCTGTTGGTTCTTTTGGCAGCCCATGGCACTTTCAATATTCTCCCCCAACACCATAACTCAAAAGCATCAATTCTTTTACGATCTTCCTTATTCACTGTCCAGCTTTCGCATGCATATCAGGTTATTCAAAATACCAGACATAGGAGCAGGCTTCAGAAATTTCATTATCTTTTCATTCCATTTTCCTGTGAACTTTTTGAAGATCCATCATACAAGGGTTGCCATGAGTTGGTGCCAACTGTTGGTTTTGTTTTGGAGGGTGAGGGGAGTAGAGGGAGATTTTACAAAAACATGGATGTTCGGTTAATCAGAATCCTGATGCTGGGTCCAGAGGATCAGTATTTACATATTTGCTGTTTGGTTGGTTGGTTTTTACTCTTCCTCTACCTTCTGGTAATTTTAATGTGCAGTCAACTTTGAAAATCACTGTGAAAAGTATGTTCAAAGACTAATGTCATGGTCAAAGTGTTGTCCCTGGAAAGGTGCTACTGTCCTTCCAAAGAAGTGGAAAGGGACTCCTGGTGTGATGCTTAGAATCAACAGTGGACTGTTAACCACAGGGTTGGCAGTTCAAACCCATCAGCTGCTCCTTGAAAACCTGATACAGGGTCGCTATGAGTTGGAACCAACTTCTCAACAACAACACACTTACCCTAGGCAAAAATGGTTAGAAATACAAGATTAAGAAGACAAGAGAATTTATTAAGCATAGACATTCTTACAGAAGTAAGAACAGGCTTCCATACCCCTCTCGAAAGAAGAGGAGGAGCCCCAAATACTATTTGACATTTCCTGTGTAGATCCTCTGTCAGGGGCGTGAGCTGTACTGCACACTTCCAGTGTCTGAACAGTTAAATTGGGGGAACTTGTCTAAATATGCTTACTCTGAGTCTTATTCTTCAGTCACATGACTGACTTTCTTCCTCTTTACAACAGTTCCTTTTTTATAACCTCCTATTGTTGCTGTTGTTAAGTGCCATCGAGTCAATTCTGACTCATAGCAACCCTGTATAGTGTTCCCAAGGAGCTACAGGCAGGTTTGAACTGCTGACCTTGTGGTTTGCAGTCCAGTGCTGATCCTACAGCATCACATCTGAAGTCCCTTTCCAATTCTTTGGAAGGACAGTAGCACCATCCCACTCCAACACTTTTAACCCCCTATTAGGGTCTCCTCATTGCTGAGGCTGCTCTAATATTCTGCTGAGACTTGGGGAATGTGTCTACACTAGGTTTCCTTGTGTCTTGTTTTTCAGCTTTTAACTTATTATTGACTAACTTTATTTGTCCCTTATAACAATTTTCCATCTCACCAACCCCCCTTTCCTAAACTTACTTATTGCGGAGGTTGGTTTTTTTCTGCTGAGACAGCTATACCAAGAGGGACTTGAAACCCTCATTTTCTACCTCTTCTCCCTGCCTGACACTAGGATTTCCCATCCCTACCTAATCTTGGACAATATTCTTGCCCTCTCAGCACTACAGTTTCTTCATCTTAAAAATAAAGGTACAGGATTAGATAGTTCATTCATTCTCTGCTTCACATTCCCAGGTACTAAATTCCTTGTGGAAATCCGTTGAAATTTTAAATAATCTCCCACTTCCATCTATAGAGACCTTGGATTAATCACTTACCCACTTTCTGCCTGGGCTTTCTCATCTGAAAACTAGAAAGAAATACTGACATTGGTCAAAGAACATATAAGTCGAAGAGAGAAAATTTGACCAAGAAATTGCAAATGAGGTTAGCATTCTTGCTTTATTCAACAGCTGGAGCTGTTCAACCAAGGCAGCTCAGAAGTTATTGAAACACACACATATCACATTACACACACTGTTCTTCTGTGGGCACTATGACTAGAACTACATTGTTCTTGACCAAAATATTCTGGGCAGGGCAATGGCTAGTATTCTGAATACACACTCCTGAAGGAGTCTTAGAAAAGAACATGGGAGCTATGTGGTGCTTTGTTCTCTCCAGGGCAGAGGAAGGCTTGTCCTAAACCACCCCGGTAAGGTTTCTTCTTTTCATCATTTCTTGGCTGCCCTGTATTCTTCCTTCTCAGGAGTGCATGGGGTGAGAAATTGGGTTGTGCTAATGCAGTGCTAAAATAAAGGAATGAAAGGAAGCAGCTTTTATTGTGTTCTTGAGAGAGAGGCTAGGAAAATAAATAATGGAGAAAGGAAAGGCCTTTGGGAGGCAGTTTGCCTTGTTCATTTCTTACTTTAAATGAAAGACTTGTTGTTGAGTGCAGTCCCGTAGATTCTGTTTGACTCAAAGCCACCCCCATGTGACAGAATAGGACTGCCCCATAGGGTTTTATAATCTATGTTAATTTCCTTATACACCCTTAAAGGAAATTGATTTCCAACAGTGGACTAGTCAAATAGAAACTGCAGAAAGTGTCTGGACTTTTGTACAGTCGAATCTCCTGGGAAGCTTGCTAAAATATGGATGTCTCAGTCCTCCCCAGAGTACACTTTTTAACAAGTCTTTAAAGGTACCCCTTGTCTACCTTTGGAGTCCTGGTGTGGCACTGTAGGATAAGCACTGGTTTGCTAACCACAAGTTCAGTTGTTCAAACACACCAGCTGCTGCTTGGAATCAGTATTTGGTCATGATGGGTCAGAAATGACTTGATGGGACTTCACAATAACAACAACAAGGGTTTCTGATTATGTTAAATAGTTGGTCCAACCCAAAAGCTATTGGTTTGAAACCCAACCAGAGGCTCTATGAGAGAAAGACATGGGGATCTGTTCCTGTAAAGGTTATAGTCTAGAAAAGACTATGGGACAGTTCTACCTTGTCACGTGGGTCACTGTGAGTCCAAAATGAGCCTCAGGACACCCAACAACAACAATAACAAGGGGTTCTGATATCTGATAGTCACAATAGTGGGTGAAGCATATCAAATGACCTGGCAAAGTTGTGTTCTATTATACATAAGGTTTCATGCACTGGTGGACATGTGAAAAGTTTGAAGTTCAGGTCCACTTAGAGATACTTTCCTAAATCTCAGCCTGTGAAACCCTATGGAGCACAGTTCTACTCTGACAATCACAGGGACACCCTAACTCAGGACTGTGAGCAATTTTTCTTCAAAGAAAAAAGGATATTAATTAGGTCACATAGCAAAATAGTTCAGTGTTCAGGTCCAGTTTGATCCAGGGGTTCAAGTCACATCATAGGAATCTAATTTTTCTTTCTTGTCTGTTCTGTGTAGTGGCTTCACTTTCTGGTAGGTTAACTCTTGTCGTGGTAACATACTTGCAAAGGCTCTAGCCTAAACTACTCAGGGATTAAGTCCTACTGGGGAAGGGTGGATCATGTGAATATCTCTGACCTAGTCCCTGTGACCAGAGAAACGTGATGCTTGGAGAGTGCAGCGCTGTTTTAGATGCTCCTTTCCAAATGCAAACCCAATGGAATCTAATTCCTACATTTACACAGTGCTCCAGGAATAAAATCCCAGTCCTTTATGTGACCTCCAACGTGTCTCTAACTTCTTTCCTCCATACTCTTCCATTACTCTTTGGCTGTCTCAATTGGTTTGGCTTTCCTCCTACCATAGAACCTCTGCTGTCTCCCGTCTTGTTAATTCTAACTCATTCTTAAGGTCTCATTACTGGCAACCATTGGCACTTAAGACATGTTTGTTGAATAACTGAGTGGACGAATTCTCTCATGAATAAATTATTAAGAATAATGGTATGGCAGAAATCTCAGAGAACTATTATTTTTCTCCCTTTGCTTAAACATCTTAGCAAGACATGGAATTATATTGGAATTATTGATCCATATATGTTGCCAGTCCACCCATCTAGAGTTAACTTTTGGGTAATAAACTCAGATCAGTACTTTCTTTTCTTTGAAAACTCTATGGCTTTTCCTCCTCATCAAAATCAAACCTTTTGCCATTGAGTTTCTTCTGTCCCAGAGGGTTTCCAAGGCAGGTGTCATGCTGTAAGATAATCGCTGATCCGTAGGGTTGGTTTGAAACACAAGGTTGGTGATTCAAACCCACCAGCTACTCCTAGGAAACCCCATATAGGGTCGCTATGAAATGGAACTAACTCAACAGCACTTAACAACAACAGTAACAAAATGCTAATAGAAGTAGACTGCAGCATCATTTTCTAAGCAGCGTGGCTGGTGAGTTCAAACTGCCAACCTTGCAGTTAACAGTAGAATACTTATCTACTGCATGACCAGGGGGAAATTTCTAGTACTATTGGTATGATCACCTGTTAACAAAAATTAAAATCTCCAAGTTAGACTCCTGAAGTCAATTAAAATTCTTAGTTCACACATTTTTCCTCCTTGCTTCAAAATGGGTGATTTAAAAAGCCAGGATGGTGAAAAATCTCTTCTCCAGTTGTTTCATCTCACCTTTTTACCTCGACCATGACATTTTCCTTTATTTTAGCATAATACATTTCAATGTATGTATGATTATTACTCCGCAGCAATAAAAAGGAAATGACTAGTGATGTGTGCAATAGCTCAGATGAATCTTCATGGAGTGGGGAAAAAAAAAAAAAAAAAGCCATTTGCAGTAGGTTACATACAATGTGATTCCATATACTGGTATTCTTGAAATTACAATAGCGCAGAGATGAAAGCACTCTAGTGGCTGCCAGGAATTAGAAGGCGGGGAAGAGGGAGGTGACTGTGGCTATCCAAGGGTAAGAGATCCTTGGTATGGAAGTGTTCTGTATCTTAACTAAGGTGGTCATTTTACATATATACCCTTAAAATTGTATAGAACTAAATACACATACACAAATGAGTGCATTAAAAAATGTGAATAGAGTCTTTGGATTGTAACAATGCCAATTGCTTAGTTGTATTATTATACTACTTACAGTTAACATGATGTTGCTAAGTGCCTTGGAATTGGCTCCGACTCCTAGTTACCCTGTATAGGGTTTTCAAGGAGCAGCTGCTGGATTCAAACCACCAACCTTGTAGTTAGCAGTCCAATACTGATTGTACAGTGCCATAGCAGGTCTCCACATGTTAATATTGTGGGAAGGATATATGTAATCTCTTCATAATATTTCTCACAATTGCATATTAGTCTATAATTATCTCAAAATAAATTTGTTATCTATACAACCATGAGGGCAACATCCAACTGCATGTATGTCTGTGGTGCCAGTTCTCATAAAAATCAAGAGCTATACAATGGTTCATAATAACAAACAGGTGCTATTTTGTAATGTGCAACAACACTCTATTATTATTACTATTAGTATACGATTAGGTCAAATATGTTTTCAAGTGTGTGGAAAGAGTTCTTTAATTTTTAATGCAAACAAAGGTAAGGTGGTAATTATGTGCCGTGGAGTCGGTTCCAACTCATAGGGAGCTCTTACAGGGTTTCCGAGGCTGTAAATCTTTATGGGAGCAGAAAACCTCATCTTTCTCCTGCAGAACAGCTGGTAGTTTCGAACTGCTGACCTTGCAGTTTGCAGCCCGATTTGTAACCACTGCGCTACCAGGTGTACTAGATACTATATACTAAGACAAACATTTGACTAATGTTAGATATGAACTCTTCCTGTTTTGACTTAACATTACAAATTTGACTTAATGGAGACTTAGAAACAGAACTCATTCATAACCTGGGGATTGCTGGTATGTAATATGGTGCCTACACAATGTCCAAATCACATACGACTATATATGAAAGAGAAAGTTTCCAAAAGTTCATGAAAACATGGAGTTAAAAGATAATGAGATTTTTCTATGAACATTTTGAATATCCGTCTATACTTATGTATGGATCCAATTTAAAAAAAGTAGAACATAATGATCCCTAGGACAGTTTCCACTTGGCTCCTGATGTCAATCCCATTTCCCCACTTCCAAGAGAAAGTACTCTCCTAAATCCTGCGTTCATCATTCCCTTTCTTTGATTTACCATTTTAACACATGCATATCTACAAGAAAGGTTATAGCAGCATTGCTTGTAATAACACAAAGCTGGGCATAACCCAAATGTCCATCAAAAAGAGAATAACTATCATATTGCAGTCAACTTATAGGAACTTTTGAGGTTGACTAGATATGACTGTACCATCAGTATTGGACTGCTAACTACACTATCAAACATAACTGAAAACACACAAATAGCAGAAGACAAACTAGATAACTGGTACTTCTGAAAAATTAGACACTTATGGGCATCACAAGATTTCACTAAAAGAGTCAGAAAGCCAAAAGGAAAGATCACATTCAACATTTCTCAAGCTGAAAGAACTGAAGAAAAATTCAAGCCAAAAGTTGTGTTATTGAAGGATTCTATGGGCAAAGGTTAGAATTTCACAGAGAGCATCAAAAGATATTAGAAGAAATACACAGAGTCACTGTACCCAAAGGAATGGAGCAATGCCCAACCATTTCAAGAGATAGTATATGATCAAGAACTGATTGTACTGAAGGAAGAAATTTAAGCTGCAGTGAAGACACTGATAGAAAACACAGCCCCCAGAATTGACAGAATACAAATAAAAATGTTTCAACAAGCTGATGAAGCACTGGAGGCACTCTAAAATTTTGCTGAAAATAATTATAAAGTGATTACACCAGTACATTAACATAGAATTGTCAAAAAAATCAAGCCAGATTCAGAAGAGGACATGGAACAAGGGATATCATTGCTGATGTCAGATGGGTATTGGCTAAAAGCAAAGAATACCAGAAAGATGTTTACTTGTACTTTGTTAACTATACAAAGACATTCAACTGTGTTGATCATAATATATATATGAGTAACATTTAGAAGAGTGAGTGTTCTAGACACTGCATTGTGCTCATGAGGAACCTGTACATAGACCCAGAGGCAGTCTGTAGAACAAAACAAGGAGCCTACTGAATGGTTTAAAATTAGGAAAGATGTGCGCCAGGATTGTATCATTTCTCCATATTTACTCAGTCTGTATGTTGGATTATATAATATGATGTATGCTGGATTATATGTAGAAGAATGTAGCATCAGGATTGGAAGAAGATTCATTAACCATCTGTGATAAGCCTGCTTGCTGAAAACGAAGAGGACTTGAAATACTTACTGATGAAGTCAAATACTCCATAGCTTTCAGTATGGATTGCACATCACTATAAAGAAAACAAAAGTCCTTACAACTGGACCAGTAAGTAATATTAAGGTAAACAGAGGAAAGATTGAGGTTATCTAAGCCTTCATTTTGTTTGGAGCCACAACCAGCACTTAAGGACGCAGTAGTAAAGAAGTAAAAATATATATCGTATTAGGCTAATCTGCTAGAAAAGACCTCTTTAAAGTGTTAAAGTGCAAAGATATCTGTTTGAAAACTAAAGTGTTCCTGACTCAAGCCCTGATATGCACAATATGCGCTCAGTTGCTTCATAGTCGTGTGAAACCTTGATGGTGAATAAAGACCTGAGGAAAATTGATGCTTTTGAATTATGGTGTTGAAGAATAGTACCGAAAGTACCATGGACTGCCAGAAGAACCCACAATACATCTTAGAAGAAGGGCAGTCAAGAATGCTCCTTAGAAAAGAGGATTATGACTTCATCTCTAGGTTTATGAACACACTGTCAGGAGGGATTAGTTCCCAGAGAAGGACATTATGCTCAATAAGAGTCTGCAAAATGGAGGAAGATCCTCAGTGAGAAGAGTTGATACAGTGGTAACAACATTGTCGAATTGAGGAGAAACAGCTGTAAACAATCATTAATAAATAGAACATGGAATGTGTGAAGTATTATTGGAAGTTGTAAAAAATGAAATGGAACACATACACATTGACATCCTAGGCACTAGTGAGCTAAAATGGACTGATATTTGGCATTTTGAATCTTACAACCACATCGTTTACTATGCTGGGAATGATAAATTGAAGAGGAATGGCATCACATTCATGATCAAAAAGAACGTTTCAATATCTATCTTGAGAGAGGCAGGGCTTGGTGGCAGATAGGGTAGAGGTTCAGTGAAGATCTCCATGAGCAATAACACAGAATACCAGGTGAAGTGGGTTCAGGGCAGAGCTCCAAAACTCTGAACCTCATATCTAGGACTATTTAAAAAGATTGAAGTCTTATAGATAGTGGAACTTGTAGTGGAAGTAAGAAATCTTGTATTTTAGAATCTGCCAGGTTCAGCGGCCCAGAGCTGACAACTTGGGCAAGACCAAACAGCAAGACGAAGCCGGGGAGCAAACAGACCAGCCAGGGAAAAAACGTTGCAGGAACCTCAGAGCAAAGGTGGACAATATACATTGATGGTTTTGCTTTGTTCTGATTTTTTGGGGGGTATCTGTTTATTGGCCCCCACTACTTGCACACCTCCGTTATGGTGACTAGAGGGGGGTGCCTAAGTGAGTGGACACCCCCACCTCGACCACTGGTGTATTCTTCTGCCACGCATGCGCACAGACAGTATCAGCATTTAAAACTACAAGCTGTCCAAAATGGCCACAGCTGGCCCTGAACTGTTTACTAATAGGGAAAAGGACAGAACAAGGGGTGTGGAGAGGGAGAGAGAGTTTAGAAACAAAACAGGCTGAAAATTAAATCCTGAAAAGCAGCATAACAACCAAATATGGCATCTTGAAATGTATCAGGTGGCCTTGAAGACAAGAAACTGAAAGAGGATATTAAAATCATACTCATATTAGGCTACAGATTTTCCCCCGTTTTCTCTTCTCTTCCTACTCTTCCTTTTCTGCGATTATTGACTACAGTATCCAATCTAGTTTTGTTGTTGTGGTGCTTTTTTTTATTAACCTTTTGGGGACTCTTTCTTACCCAAGAAGAGACAGCAATTGCTGCCATATAGTCAAACTACAATCACACCCTATAAAACCCCACAATCCAGGCAAGAACCAGTACCA
>NW_006408564.1:16003009-16003884 GCF_000296735.1 Chrysochloris asiatica
AAGTGTGGCAACAATTATGAGGCTGGCCCAGGACTGGGCAGTGTTTACTTCTGCTGTACATAGGGTTACTATGAGTTGGTACCGACTCAGTGGCACTTAACAACAACAACAACAATAGTGAAAGCCTAGATTGCCTTGAAGAGACTTTTGGTAGACCAGTTCATACAACCATTATGTCTTTAAGGAAGACCAGTTAATACCGCTGTTTTTCCAATTTACATATCACTTAAGCCAGTGATGATGAAATTGAAGAATTCTACCAACTTCTTCTGTCTGAAATTTGCCAAACATGCAATCAAGATGTACTGATACTGCTGATTGGGATGCAAAAAGGTATGGAAATCATTGGACATTGCCATTAATATCACAGCAAGTAAAATGTTGCTAATGATAATTCAAAGTGGCTGCAACAGTACACTGACAGGGAACTGTCAGAGGGTCAAGAAAGATTCAGACAAGGACATGGAATTAGAGACATATGATATCAATGGATCTAGGCTGACATCAGTGGTTCTCGGCTGAAGGAAGAGAATACCAGAAAGTTGTTTATCTGTGCTTTATTGACTATGCAAAGGCTTTCGGTCGTATCGATCATGACAAACTGTGATCACTGAAAACCTTATGAATAACATCAGAATATTATCAGATATAGCCCTGGGGGTAAAAACATTATGAATACTTCCAGAATATTGTCAGATATTGTGCCAGGTGATGAACACCTCAGGTTGGAAGACACTCAAAATATAGCTGGAGAAGAGCTGTCTCTAAAAGTAGAGTTGGTCACGATGGTGCAAATGGAGTAAAATATTCGGAACCTTCACTTGCAGATAGGGAGAAACAGCTACAAACAAAATGGATTATTAACATCCATTAAT
>NW_006408564.1:16005999-16010872 GCF_000296735.1 Chrysochloris asiatica
GTTTACTTCTGCTGTACATAGGGTTACTATGAGTTGGTACCGACTCAGTGGCATCATCAATGGGCTCAAGTGTGGCAACAATTATGAGGCTGGCCCAGGACTGGGCAGTGTTTACTTCTGCTGTACATAGGGTTACTATGAGTTGGTACCGACTCAGTGGCATCTAACAAAAATAACAGAGACAGACTTTGATTGAATAAGACTTAAACTATCTCATAAGAATTTTATATTTCAAGCCATCACAAGACTTCCATTCACATTTCACCATCATGTTTATTTTCGATTGTTCTCAATTGTTTCTTTTTTTAAAAAAATACTATTTTATTGTGCTTTCAGTTAAAGTTGGCAAAGTGTGTTAATTTCCTATTTAACAATTTGCATAGAAATTGTTCGGTGACCTTGGTTACATTTTTCACAATGTGTCAACATTTTTGTTTCCATTCTGGTTGTTTCATTTCCATTAATCTGCTTTCTTTGCTCCTTTATCATCTCATCTTTTTGTATGAATGTCGACAATTTGGTCTCATGTAAATGATTATTTAAAGGATCACAGTTCTCATGGGTGATGTTGTTTATCTTATGAGCTTATCTGTTATTTATTAATGTGACCTCCAAGAGTAGTTTCAGTTCAAAGTTTGTCTTACTTAATAGTGATAGTCTCAAGGGTTCCTCTAGTCTCTACCAGGTCAGTGAGTCTAGACTTTTTAAGAATTGGCGTTTTGTTTTACATTTTCTCCCATTCTATCAGGGCTGATCTTCTGTTTCTGATCAGAATGGTTGGTAGTGGTACCCTAGTACCAACTAGTTCTTCTGTTGTCATGGTATTTGAGGCTATGATTCATGTGTGCTCTTTATTCTATAGACTAGTTTCATTTTTGAATCTTTGGTTTCCTTCTTCCTCATTTGCTCCAGATGAGTAGAGACCAATGGATGTATCTTAGATGGCTGTTTACAAGCTTGAAAGATTTTTTATGTTTCACCCAAACTAGGATGTAGAACTTAAACTTTTTGAACTATATTATGACAGTTGACCAAGTCATCCTGCGAGACTATGATCTTAAGCTAATTTCCATGAGGTATCTGGTTAAGAAGTATCTATTGTGCCATGTATGTGCTGTGCTTTCCATATATGTGTGTGTGTGTGTATATATATATATATATATATATATATATATATATATGGTGTGACAGTAGGAGACACCACTGGACCACAAGCTCAGTTTGAACCACAAAGTTGGTGATTCAAACCCACCCTCAAAAACCCTATACTAGGTTGCTATGAATGGGAACCAACTTGATGATACTTAACAGCAACATATATGCAGCATACACCTACATATATATACATATGCCTACAGATACACCTGTATAAGCCCATGCATATGTGTATATCTGTCTATACATATATATGCATTCATACATACATATTTTCTGTTAGTGTGGTTGTTGCAAAATTGCATATGTTACAGCATTTATCAAAAAGTCCCTTGCTTTTAACCATGTGTCTTTCAGTAGAATTTCATTTATCTCTATGTCCAAGACTGTCTGGCAAAAAAGATATAATTAAAGACATGGAATCTGAAGTTAATGTATATGTGAATAAGTCCTAGACAGTTGGATGATAAGATTTAATAGAATCTAGGTAGCGTTGTGGTTACGAATTGGGCTGCGAGCCGCAAGGTCAGTAGTTCGAAACTACCAGCAGTTCCGCGGGAGAAAGATGAGGCGGTCTGCTCCCGTAAAGATTTACAGCCTCGGAAACCCTGTGTAGGGTCGCTATGAGTCGGAACCGACTCCACGGCACATCACAACAACAACAACAACAACATTAGAATATTCACTCAAAAAATAGTGTCACTATGAACTAAAACAGTTAGGAATGGTGTAAATAAGGATTTGATTAAAATCAGCATTTTCATCTAGATATTCCTCCATTATCAGGATGAGGGTGTCTAGGAAGGATAGTCCAAGGAGAGAGAGAAAAAATATATAGGACCCAGAAGAGGTCATCTGTGTGTACTAGTATGGAAGTATGTGCATGTATACATGCATTCCTGTGTGTGTTTTCGGAAGTTGTTGTCGTTGTTGTTAAGTGCCATGAAGTAGATTCCGACCCATAGTGACTCTGTATAGGGTTTCCAAGGAGCATCTGGTGAGCTTGAACCGCTGACCTTGTAGTTCAAATAGCTTTGTAGTCTGCCACATCAGCCCACAGTGCCACACCAGGACTCCTTGGGAAGAGGTGTGGCAAAAGAAAAATCAGAAATGGTTCATGTTCTCTTTTTTTTCATTCTTTATTCTGTCCCTCTTCTTCATCTATCTTTCTGTTTCCTCAAGCCAGAGGCATCATTGATAAAATTTATCTCTCAGAAGAGCGCAAGAGAAAATACATTTCTCTAAAGTGTAGACTATGATACATTGTCTTTCATTCCATGTCACCTTTAGTGCACACCATAAAATCTGGAGACACATTCCAACCCAGGCCCTTTCACTTGTGGCCTGCTTGACCTGTGAGTGTATTTTAACCTTTTAAAATTTCATTTAATTCATTTCTAAGCTAGTTATTAATATTTTCCTTAAAAAGTAAAATTCAATGAATTTGTGTTCAATGTTGTTGTTGTTAAGCACTGTCAAGTTGATTTCAACCCACAATGACCTTGTATAGGGTTTCCTAGGAGCAGCTGGTGAGCTTGAACTGCCGGCATTGCAGTTCAAAGGGCTTTGCTGTCTGGCTCATTAACCCACAGCTCCACATCAGGAATAGATTGACTTTAATGCTATTTTGTGAACAACAACTTTTCCTGTGAGATTTATTCATGTACAAACTCTCTGTTCAACTTTTAGTCTTCTGAGTCTTACTTATCTCTATTTTTTTGGTTTTGTTTTGTTTTGACAGAGTGTCTGTTACCTACATGATAGATGCTCAATCGATGCTCAGTGAATGAATGACTGAATGGACAACTGGAACAAGGACCATAATGTACTTGCATCTCAGATGAGGCGATCTGAGGTAAGGCTTTCTGTTACTGCTGGCTTGTTGGTTCCAGTTATCCTTTCATCTTTTTCTAACTGTAAGATCACAGCAGGTCTCTTGAACTCCTCTAATCACTATTTCTGCTCTAGCAGTGGAAAAACGGCTTCTGGGACATTGACTGGGAGAAAATAACAGAACTTGGCTTTTGAGTCCCATGAACAAAAGAGTTCTGAAGATTGTTCTAACAGCATTTTATGATACTATTTCTACCATTGTATGCCACTTTCTGCATCCTTGCTGATATGTATTGATTGAAAGCATCTACAAAGAATTCTGAGAAGGAAAAACTGAAATTATCCTAGGATGTGTCTCTCAGAGAGCATGAGATATAGCAGTGGGAGGGGAGGAAGAGAGTCAGATACAGAATAAGGCAATTTGCTGTCCTTCAAAGGACAATGAAGGAGAAGAAAAAAGGAAAGAAATGGAACATTATAGTAGCAAGGAGAGACGTGTGGAAAATGTCTCTTTGTCCCTTCTTAGACTCTCAGGTCCTGAGGGTGGTTCTGAACTCTTTTTGCCTGGATATTAAGAGTAAGAGACCAAGTTTTATTCTTGGTGACAAGGCTATTGTTAAATGGCATCAAGATAGTTCTAACTCATAGCTACCTGTGTACGGTCTCTGAGAGTGGCTGGTGATTTGTACTGCCTATCTTGTGGTTGGCAGCCCAATGTTTATGACAGAAATCTCAGGATTGGTAGGAACTCTGTTCAAATGGTGTAAACACCATGCAGTGATATAGTCTCTGAAACATTGCCTAATGGGAGCCTAGGTTGTGCTTGATTTCCTCCAGGGGTGTGGAACTCAGAATAGTACCTGCAGGGTAGGTCCCTCAGACTTTTTTTTCTCTGTGCTTAACTGAAATCTCTTTCTCTGTCATTTTTACTTGTGTATCTTATATTCGACTCATGTTATAGGGTGATCTTTGGAAAACTATGTAATGTAAGCTTCAGTCTCTTCATCTGCAGCATGTAGTTGATATGGTTGTGTTAAAGATTAAATGAAAATAATCCATTTACAAGAATGCTATCCCCTGGTACTTCCATGATTTTTTCTCCTGTGGTTTCCAGTGTTCTTACCAATCTGATAGTCTTTGGGTTGATCTATTATCTCTGATGTGGTGCTGTGGGTTATTGCATTATACTGCAAGGGTGGTTCAAGCTCACCAGCTGTTTCTTGGGCACCCTATACAGGGTTGCTATGGGTTGGAATTAACATGACGGCATTTAACAATAACAACATCATTTTGGAAATCCTTCCCAGTTCTCTTATTCATTCTGAATTATCCAGTCACCATTTCCTCCTCATCCAGTCATTGCCTCACCTACACATAGAACTCACTGAGTTTCAAGAATGCAAAGGATTTAGTTGTTGGATCTATTGATTCAGATGCCCTACTGTTAAGTAAGTGAATGGGCTAATTTGGACCCTGTCATTAAGATCCAAAAATCCACTGGAACTCTAGCATAATTTAGAAAAGTTAGCAATAATTTTATGGTGAAATGTAGAGTAGAATGTATGTATTGAAAGACCCAAATTCATTTTCTGTATTGTAATTTTATTTATAATTTAAATCTTATTTTACTATGTCACGTGAATAAAAGGAATGCATGATCAGGGTAGAATAAGTAGAAAATACAAATGAACAAAATACTCAAATTACCCAAAATATACATTTTTGTAACTTTAAAATATATATATACCTCCAGAAATTATTGTATTTAAATCCACAAAGACAAAATATGTGTGTTTTTACAAATTGGGATTATGCTACACAAAGTGGTTGCAAATGTTTTGTTTTACTCTAGCAAATAATTTAGAAGTTATTTGAAATCCAACAC
>NW_006408564.1:16011782-16020093 GCF_000296735.1 Chrysochloris asiatica
CTCCATCTTTTTTGCTATTGTAAATAGTACTGCTACGAACATTGGTGTGACTTAATTATATTTTGATGGAGACAAATGTATGTAACAAAATTTACCTTTTAAACCATTTCAAAATATATAATTTAGTGATGAAAATACACAATCAAGTTGATTCAGACTCACAGTTATCACCTCTTATGGAATCATAATCACTGTCCAATTCTAAAACATTTTCATCACCCTGTAAAGCAGGGATTGTTGTTGCTAAGTACCTACAAGGCAATTTGGACTCATAGCAACCCTGTATAGGGTGTCCAAGGAGCATCTGGTGGGTTTGAACTGTTGACCTTGTTCATAGCCTGGTGGGGAAACTTTTTTTCTGCCCAAATTTATAGTATATTTTGCGGATTGTACAAAATTGTCAACTTAAAAATTACCCTGCTATATTTAGTCAAACATTTAGTTAACTCACCCCTAATGTGATAGCTGGAGCCATGGAGTGGCGCTGTGGATTAATGTGTTGGACTGCACAAAGCCAGTTTTGATTGCAAGCTCACCAGTCACTCCTCAGAAATCCTATACAGGGTTACTTTGGGTTGGAACTGACTCGGTGGCACTTGACAACAACAGTAGTGTGATGGTTGGAACTGTGGTTACTTTGGCAGATGATTTCGAGGGCCTTATATGGTCCAAAAGCTGATCATTCCCAACCCTGTGATAAAGAAACCAGAACCTATTAAGTAACCACTACCTATTTCTCTTTGCAGTACATTAGCATGGACCTGCCAGAGGTTTAAGCTGGATTCAGGGGTGGAAAGGGGGTTGTATCATGGCTGACATCAGATGGATCTTGGCTGAAAGCAGAGACTACCAGAAAGGTATTTTTTGTTATAAAGTGCCATTGATTTGATTCTAACTAACAGTGTACAATATAGGGTTTTTGAAGAGCAGCTGGTGGATTTGAACCTCTGACCTTATAATTCAAGCCAAACTTGCAGTCCAGTGGTTTATCTTACAGCACCACACCAGAATTCTGAAGTATGTCTGTAGCCAACCAGGAGTTGAACCTAGAATCTTCTGATCCATAGTCAGTCCCATACTTTATTGACTATGCAAAGACTTTCAATAGTGTGAATCTTACAAGCTGTGGATAATATTGTAAACAATGGGTATTCCAGAACACTTGATTGTGCTCACGAGAGGCAGTCATTTGAACAGAACAAGGGGACAATAAATGCTTTTAAATCAGGAGGGGTGTATGTCAGGGTTGTATTCTTTCACCATACTTATTCAGTCTGTATACTGAGCATATGCTAACGGTAATACAAAAATGGCTGCAGTCATACACTAACAGAAAACAGCCAGACATTCAAGTTGGATTCAGAAGAGGATGTGAAATGAGGGATATCATTGCTGACATGAGATAGATCTTGCCTCAAAGCAGAGAATACCAGAAAGATGTTTACCTGTGCCTTATTGACTATGCAATGACATTTGATTGTGAATCATGACAAGCTATGGACAATATTGTGGAGAATAAGTATTCCAGAACACTTAAATTGTGTTCACGAGGAACCTGTACATAGACCAAGAGGCAGTTGTTAAAACAGAATAAGGGAACACTGAATGGTTTAAAATTAAGAAAGGTGTGTGCTAGGGTTGTGTTCATTCAGCATACTTATTCAGTCTGTTTGCTGAGCAAATGATCATACATCAAGATTGGGGGAAGACCCATTAACGACCTACAGTATGCAGGTGATACAACCTTGCTTGCTGAAAGTGAAGAGGACTTAAAATGCTTACTGATGAAGATCAAACATCACAGCCTTCAGTATGGGTTGAACCTCAGTATAAAGAAAACAAAAATCTTCACCATTGGAATAAACAAAATTCTTATAAATGTAGAAAAGATTGAAGCTGTCAAAGACATAATTTTGCTCAAAGCAATCATTAACATTCATGGAAGCAGCAGTCAATAAATCAAACAATGTATTTCATTAGACAGATCTGCTGCCAAAGACCTCTTTAAAGTATTCAAGAACAGTGATGTCTGTTTGAGGACTAAAATGCACCTGACCCAAGCCATGGAATTTTTAATAACTTCATATGCATGAGAAAGTTGGACAGTGAATAAGGAAGACCACAGAAGAATTGATGCATTTGAGTTATGGTGCTGGAAGAGAATATAAAAAATACAGTGGACTGCCAAAAGAACAAACCAATCTGTGTTGGAAGTACAACCAGAATGCTCCTTGGAAGCCAGGAAGGCCAACTTCGTCTCTCACACTTTGGACATCTTATCATACCCTCTCTGTCCAGCCTAGGTATCTTCTACACATGCACCCCCAAAAGGGTCCAAGCATTGTCCCCACACAGTACAATTTCTCCATGGAGCAAAGAGGAAGTAGCTGAAAGTACTACTCAGCTCCAGAGGCTAGTCCTCTGGCAGGTTCTTATGACTTCTCACTTTGGGATTTAGCCCTGAAGTTGGCTGTCCTACTTGGGTGGGAGTTTTTGTTCCTGCCTTACCTAACAAGGGACAGCAGCTTTGGCCATACAGCCATGCCATTTTTGCACCCTGTGAAACCTCGGCATAAAAGGCAAGAGCCAACACCAGCTACTATATACAAGAACAGTGTGTAAAGCCAACACCTGTTAAAAACTCACTAAGGGGAGAAGGAAGCAGTCATTTTGAGAAGGATGCTGTGAATATGCAGAGGCCTGACCAATTGTCATAGATAAAAGTGTGAACGATCTTTCTTCCACTCAGTTCTCATTCTCTGTCTGCACACCTCCACAGTGGTGACTAGAGGGGGTTTCTGAGAGAGTGGACACCCCTACCCACTGGAGGTGTTTCTACTGTGCACACAACTGTTCTGCTTAGCAAAGGCTACTGGACTAGTTTGTTAAGGGTTTTTTTGTTTTGTTTTGTTTTGTTTTGTTTTTATTTTTGTTTCTTGAGCTTGATAATGATCTATCTTGGTGATTTTCATTTGGGGTCTATCCTTCCTATGATTCATTGAGCTTCTTGAATCCTTATCTTCTCATCCTTCAAGATGTTAGGGAAAATTTCTTCCAGAAGCTCTTCAACTATCTCCTCTGTAGTCGTATGTGATTCTTCCCATTCTGGAATTCCAATAATTTTTGTTTTAAATTTTAGTTTTATTTAATAACATAAGTAGAACTTTCCATGCTTCTATAAATCCCTAGAAAATATATTATAGAAATAGTTTAGTTATGTTGATGTTCTTATAGCTATAAATTTTTTCATATATATTAACTATTGTTAATGTTTACATTACACATATGTGTACATTAAAATGATTACAGAAAATATCCAGTTGACAACCTATATATGTAAATACATTAACCACAACATTTGTGTCAAGGTTCAGATTTTCTGTAGTGAAATTTATGAATCTGTATAATATAAGAAATCTAGAATAGAAATATTTCATATCAACTACGATGCACCTGACCCAAGCCATGGTATTTTCAATAACCTCATATGCATGCGAAAACTGGACAGTGAATAAGGAAGACCATAGAAGAATTGATGTTTTTGAGTTATGATGTTAGAGGAGAATATTGAAAGTGCCATGGGCTGCCAAAGAACAAACAGATCTGTGTTGGAAGAAGTGCAGCCATAGTGATCCTTGGAGGCCAAAATGGGCAAACTTCATCTCTTATACTTCAGACATATTGTCAGGAGGGACCAGTGGCTGGAGAAGGATATCATGTTTGGTAAGGTGGAGGGTCAGAGAAAAAGAGGAAGAACCCCAGTGAGATGGATTGGCAAAGTGGCAGCATCAATGAATGGGCTCAAGCGTGGCAACAATTGTGAGGTTGGCCCAGGTCTAGACAGTGTTTCGTTCTATTGTACATAGGGTGGCTATGAGTCGATACCGACTCAGTGGCACTTAACAACAACAACAACAATAGTGAAAGCCTAGATTGCCTTGAAGAGACTTTTGGTAGAATTATGGACCACAAAGTCAATTCTGATGAGTACTCAGTAGGAAGTGAGGAGAGCCATGAAGAAAGACTCTATCATCTTATACAGTACATATGGTTCTAGAAACACAGTATTGCTAGCACTGCAGATTTTTGACACTGTGGGATAAGCACTGGACCCTCAAGATCAGTTTGAACCAAAAGGTCAGCAGTTCAAACTCAACAGCTGATCCTAAGGAACCCTATACACGGTTGCTATGAGTTGGAACTACCTCAACAGCACATGATAACAAAAGTGAGAGTTTAAAAGAAAATTATGAATATGTGATTAAACAGTGGAGGAATGGGAATGCTTTTATGTGGTGGCAAAGAACTTGTGTAGATTATATTCAAATGTTTCATTGAAGGTAGAAGTTGTATGTGAAGAACTTGGAAGATTAGCTAAGGAAATATCTAAACAAGATCTTAAAATGATGTGGTTTGTCCTTGCTATTTATAGTAAAATTTGAGAGAAAACAAATGGGCTTAAAACTGACTGTGTTAAATAGAAACAGCGCTTAAAGATTTGGAAAATTCTGTTATACAAACTAACGACACAAGATCTAGAATTTTTATCAAAGATATGGCTACACAATTCTTCTGTTAAAGAGATTAAACCTGTGATGGATGGACCTAACCAACTACCACAGCAGAAAACCCATTAGCTTAGGCTAAAAGGAACAGGGAGAGGACAAAAGAAAGTAAAGCAGTCTGCTTCTTGGAATTTTACAGACAGGAAACAGGCCAAAGGAACAATTGTCCTCCAAAAAGAGAAAAGGACATCCCTGGAGAAGGGATGAAGCAGAGCTGCCATCCAAGTGAACATGGAAGTTGGGGCTTAAGTCCAGGGCTGAGGGATCCCCACACAGAACCCAGGAACATGACTAATATACTCATTCCAGTGTTTGGAGGGCAGATTATTGGCCAGATGGTCTCAGAGAGCAGGCGATTATTTTAAAGCCTTGAGAGATAATGTAAATTGTTCTGTTTCATAGTAGACTTGCTTGGTGCCTTTTATTCCTTCTTTCCCTCCAATTTTTCCCATTTTTATTGAAACGTCTACCTTGTGTATGCCCCACTATTGTTCTTAGGAAACGGATAACTTGTATTTTAGATTTCACAGGTTCAAAGATGAAGTGGAATTTTAACCCAGGTTTGAATATAACCCGAAGTCTCATCCATATTTGATTTGGATGATTCCAAAGATGAGATTTTGGGTTTAGAGTGATGTAAGACTTTTGGAATAATGTAATGTGATGCTTGTGTTTGCTTATGGGAAGGACTTGAAAGTGGGGTTGGGGACAGAGACAAAGTATGGAATGTTTTCATTTGAACGGTGCTCACCCAAATGTTGTTGTTATTATGTGCCATCAAGTGGGTTTCAATCCATAATGACCCTGTATAGGGTTTCTGAGGAGCAGCTCGTGAGCTTGAACCACCAATCTTGAGGTTCAAATGACTTTGCAGTCCAGCATATTAACCCACAGCGCTTCACTAGGAAATATTGTCTAGTGTAACATTTTGATTCCCTTCTCATAGTTTTTACATATTTATTAGTTATGCTATTCACCTGTCAGTTTGTCCTGCTGTGATGGTTTGTGTATTACTGTGATGCTGGAAGCAATGCCACTGGCACTTTAAAAATTAGCAGGGTCACCAGTGGTAGACAAGTTTAAGTGCAACTTCCAGACTAAGATGGGTTTGGAAGAAGGAGAGGCAAATAATGTCTGAATGGTTGACCACTGAAAACCTTATAAATAACAGTAGAACATTGTCTGATACAATGTTGGAAGATGAGCACCTCAATTGGAAGGCACTCAAAATATGACTGAGAAGAGTTACCTCCTTAAAGTAGAGTGACAGTAATGATGAGGATTTAGCAAAGCTTTCAGGACCTCCATGTGCTGGTGGGTCACATCACAACATGAGAAGAAACAGCTGCAAACATCCATTAATAATTGGAATGTGTAATGTACAAAGTAATGAATCTAGAAAAATTGGAAGTTGCAGTTATGAAATAGAACACATAAATATTGAAATCCTAGTTGTTAGAGAGCTGAAATGGACAAATATTGGCCATTTTGAATTGTACAATAATATTGTTTGTTATGCCTGGAACTACAAACTGAAGAGGAATAGCATCTCTTTCATTGTCAAAAAGAGCATTTTAACATATCTATTTTGAAGTATAATGCTGTCTGTGATAGAATAATATCCATATACCTACAAGCAAGACCATTTAATGACAGTATTATACAAATTTATGTACCAATCATGGTATATAATAAATAATAAATTGGTATTATACCAATGATGATGAAGTTGCAGAATTCTAACTTCTTACATCTAAAATTGATCAAATATGCAGTTAAGATGCACTGATAATCGTAGGTGGTTGGAATGGGAAAGTTGGAAACAATGTGAAAGGATCAATATTTGGAAAATATGGCCTTGGTGATAGAAACAGTGGTGGATCACATGATGGAATTTTGCAAATGAGTCATTTGTTCATTACAAATACCTTTATCAACAGCAAAAATGGCGACTATATATGTGTACCTAACCAGAATCAAACTGATTACATCTGTGGGAAGACACTATGTAGAAACTCAATTATCATTAGCCAGTACAAAGTCAGAGGCTAACTGTGAAACAGACTACCAATTACTCATATTCAAGGCCAGGTTGAAGCTGAAGAAAATTAAAACAAGGCCACAGAAGGAGAACACACAAAATGGTGGATCAGGTAGAAGTCCAATTAGGAGTTCTGTCAGCAACAACACAGAATACCAGACCAAGCAGGCTCAGGGGAGGGCCGCAGAACTCTGAACCACATTAAAAGGAATATTTAGAAAGTTGGAAGGCCTACAGCCAGAGGGATTTGTAGCAGAAGCAAGAAATCCAGTGCTTACTAATCCAAGGCGTTCAGTTGCTCCCTGAGCAGCCATCTTGGGTGAGACTGATTGGAGGAAGTTTCAGAGCAACCACAGATGTCAAAAGAACCAATAGATCCATTTTGGAAGAAGTACAGCCAGAGTGCTCCTTAGAGACCAAGATGACCAAACTTCATCTCTCATACTTTGGACATATTGTCAGGAGAGAGCAGTCGCTGGAGAAGGATATCATGTTTGGTAAGGTGGAGGGTCAGAGAAAAAGAGGAAGACCTCCAACGGGATGGATTGGCCAAGTGTCAGCATTAATAGAATCAAGTGTGGTTACAATAGTGAGGTTGGCCCAGGATTGGGCAGTGTTTCATTCTGCTGTACATAAGGTCGTATGGGTAGGTACCAGCTTGCTGGCACCTAACAACAACAACAACAAGGTAACCACAACGGTGGGGTTGGGGTGGGGGGGCTTAGGGGGAGTTGGAGGGAGGTGACAGTAGAGCACAGGGTAAGGGCAGACACATCATAGTTTGGGTGTTGGGGATACCAATGCATGAAGTGGGAGGAGGTAGAAGAATAAGATAGACAGGGGAACACTGAGACAGGTTTGCATGGCCTAAGTGGGACAGAGGTAAATAGTGATGCATGCTCAACCTTGGAAAAACGGCTCTGTGATACAGGGATCTAGGCATAATTTGAAGAAGAGAAAGAATAAGAAGATGCTTAACTGTTTAATGAATATTGCTTTCCCTTGCCTGCTATTGTTAAATAGACACTTGAATGGAATACAAAGGAATGTCGGGAAACATGGTTACAGAAAAATTGTAAGCCCGTTTTTAACCTATAACTGATTGGAATACCTAAAAGGGGTTCTAGAACTTGCCTGGTGAAATAGGCCTTTTATAGAGCTTTTGCAGAATATAGGACCTTAGGTAGAATCCCGAGTCTCACCCAGAACTTTCGGAGGTGGGGCATCCCCACTAGAAAGTACAAGTAGACCAGCCTGAATAACTAGAGCTACAGAAGGTACATCTTCAAAGAAAGATCATCAGGAAAAACCCAAAACCAAAATATCAAGTATGATTGACTACTACTCGAATAAGCAAGCTGTTCTCTGGGAAGCAATCAGGGCAAGCAATCAAGTTCCTTCAGGACAAACACCCTCTAAGACTGAAACTCAAAATGAACACATGAGCAGGCATGTAAGCTTGCTGGCAACCACATTGGTCTACTGATGAGTGGAAGAGGAGGAAAGACAGCAATAAAGAAATGAGCTGAGTTCATCCATGGTCCATTGAATCCCGTTGACCTGCAGATGAGAAAGAGAAGAGGAAGGGTTGGTTGATCCAAAGTGTGGCGAGACCTGGGAACACCTGAGTCCATGGACAAGGCCATAGCCACAGAGGGCTAGAGCTGAGAGTAAAGCATCCAGCTGATATCAAGTAAGGGGAGAT
>NW_006408564.1:16020618-16021849 GCF_000296735.1 Chrysochloris asiatica
TGGAGAGAGCGAGCAGCTGAGGTCTCTAGATTTGTGGAAAGACAGGGACTGAGAGCTAGTGGTCAGGAGGCAGACTTGCAGAATGCACCCTTTGGTGGTTTAAATAATTATATATTCTTGAGTGTTAAAAAAAAAAAACCAAAAAAAACCTAAAGTGAATAGAGAGAAACACGGTTAACTCATGGTACATAGAGGGGATTATAATCATTGTAATGAAACAAGGTGTATAATTTATAATTTGTTGACTGTAAAACTGCTGAACTGCCCTGTAAGCTTTTACTTAATCCACAATAAAAATCTTAAATTAAAAAAACACAACAAAAAACAAAGCCACAGGAGCCAAAATATGAGGTTGAGTATATCCCACCTAAATTTAGAGATCATCTAAAGAGCAGATTTGGTTCATTAGACACTAATGACTGAAAACCAGAAGAGTTGTGGAATGACATCAAGAGCATCATATATAAAGAAAGGATAAGGATATTAAAAAGACAAAGAAAATACCCAAATGGATATCAGAAGAGACTTTAAAACTTGCCTTGAACATAGAGACACTAAAGTGAATGGAAGAAATGACAAAGCAAAGAGCTGAAAAGAATACTTCAAAGGACAGCTCGAGAAGAGAAAGTAAACTATTATATTCAAATCTGCAAAAATCTGGAGTTAGAAAACCAAAAGGGAAGAATACACTCGACATTTCTCAAGTCTCAACTGCAATATTGAAGGACTCTATGGGGAAAATATTGACTAACACAGGAAACATCAAAAGAAGATGGAAGGAATGCACAGTCATTGTACCCAAAGTAAAATTTTGCTGATGATAATTTTAAAATGATTGCAGCACTGCATTGATAAGGAACTGCCAGAAATTCAAGCTGGATTCAGAAGAATATATAGAACTAGGAAAATAATTGCTGTTATCAGATGGATCTTGGCAGAAAGAAGAGAATACCAGAATGATGTTTACTTGTGCTTTGTTGACTATGAAAAGACATTTGACTGTGTGGATCATAACAAACTATTGATCATATTGTGAAGAATGGGTATTCCAGAACACTTAGTTGTGCCCTTGAGGAAGAAGCAGTTGTTAGACCAGAACAAAGGGATACTGAATGATTTAAAATTAGGAATGGTGTGTGCCAGGATTGTATCCGATCACCACACTTTTTCAACCTGTATGCTGAGCAGATAATCTGAGAAACTGGGTTATGTGAAGAACATGGTATCAGGA
>NW_006408564.1:16023244-16024086 GCF_000296735.1 Chrysochloris asiatica
TACAGCCTCGGAAACCCTGTACAGGGTCGCTATGGGTCGGAACCGACTCGACGGCACTAAACAACAACAACAACAACCTTGCGGTTCACAGCCTGATTCGTAACCAGAGCTCTTTTCTTCTTCTATATAGCTCTGTTTAATGTTTTATTGCTTACTGTCACACTTTACAACTTTATGCATTATATGTCCACTGACATAAATTTAGAATTATGAGGTTAGGTCAAATTTTATCCAGTCTGGCTATAGAATTTAATTTAATCAAATGTTAGAAAACACAAATACATCATTCTTCAACTTAATCTCCTTGCTTTTTTTTCCCATCTGTCAAGAAGCTTTTGTATTCCCTTGCTAAAAAATGTTTTAAGCTGAGTTGTAAGCCACCAAAGTACCCCTGTCTTCACTTCATCAGAGGTCAATCTTTATCCTCGAAGGGCTGCTTTTAGGGAACAAACAGTTGAAATTCTGATAGAGCAAGATCAGGACTAATAGGGAGAATGCTGTAATACCTCAAAATAAAGTTTTTTTAGAGTGTCAACAGTGTGGGCAGAGCTATGTTAATGTGCATTGTCATGTAAGATCACAGTATCCTTGGATAGCAGTCCTCTGTCTTTAATCCAAAATTCAGGCTTCAGCTCTTCAGTGAGCTAGCTGTTGATTGTTGAACATTTTTCCTAACAGTGTTCCAATACTGACCCTTCAGAATCCAAGAAAATGGCAAGCATCAATTTTTCAGCTGATGGTAGACTTGAACTTTGTCATAGTCAGCATTTGAGGATGTTTCCATTCCATGCTCTGCCATTTATTCTCAGGCTTGCAGTGACAAATTCATGTAACAGATGTTT
>NW_006408564.1:16025256-16036913 GCF_000296735.1 Chrysochloris asiatica
AGGCTATAAATCTTTACACAAACAGAAAGCCTCATCTTTCTCCTGAGTTGATATCTGGTAGATTCAAATTGCCAACTTTACAGTCAGCAGCCCACCTCCCGGCCCACTATGACACCAGAGCTCCTTTCAAATAGAATGTTGTTGTTGTTGTTAAATGTCATTCAGTAAGTTCTGACTCATAGAGACCCCTTATAAGGTTTCTGAGGAGTGACCAATAAGTTTGAACTGTCAAGCTTGCTGTTCAAATAGTATGTTGTTGTTAAGTCCATCAAATAGGTTCCGACCCACAGTGACCCTGTATAGGTTTTCCCAGGAGCTGCTGGTGAGCTTGAACTGCCAACTTTGCAATTTAAATGACTTTACAGTGCATTAACCTACAATGCCATAGGAGGACTTTTGAAATAGCATTTTGTTGTTGTTTTTAGGTGCTCTCAAGTCAGTGCAGACTCACAGCGACCATATGGACAATAGAATGAAACACTGCCTGGTCCTGAGTCAACCACATAATTGTTGCCACTCTTGAGCCCATTGATGCTGCCACTTTGCCAATCCATCTCACTGGGGGTCTTCCTTTTTTGCTCTGACCCTCCACCTTACCAACTAGCTGGGCGGGGGGTGGGGGGTGGAATGAGAGGTATAAACTGAAGATGCAGTAATACTGTCCTTTTCTCAGGCAGTGGAGGCCAATGCATTTTCATCACATGACCCCAGAGTAGCCATCACTGTCCTAGTAAAGTTTCATTTGAGATGAAACAAAGCTAAGCCTTTAATCCAGCCCTTTAGGGATGCCACTGGTCAAAACAATTGTTGGAGAAGGACGGCTTTTATGCTTCCCTCTTTCCAGGAACTTGAATGTTTTTTTTTAACTTTTAATTGTTCAAAGTTTGGGATGAAATTTATAGAGCAAATTAGTGTTTTATTCGATGGTTTAGACATGGTTTATTTTGTGACATTGGTTACGGTCCCTCAGTGTTACAGCAGCATTTTCGTTCCCATTTCTTCAAGTTCCCATGCTTGTGTTCAAGTTCTATCCAAGTTGTAGGATGTATAAAAATTGTATATCTCTGACTGAGTACTATTTCATTGTATGTATGTGTGTACTACATTGTTTATATATACTGTGTTTTGTTGATTCATTCCTCCATTGATAGGCATTTAAGTTGTTTCCACCTTTTGGCTGTTATGCGTACTGCTACAGTGAACTGTGATATACTGGTGTACTTGCGTCTGTGTTGTTACTTTCAAGTCCACTGGGTATGTTCCTGGCAGTCAAATTGCTGTATCGTGTGATAGTTCTATTTTTAGTTGTTGATGTTTTCAGGAACTGCCATACGGTTTTCTACTGTGCTATACCATTTTGTGGAGTCCTGGTATGGCGCTGTGGGTTAATGCACCAGACTGCCAAGCCAGTTTGAACTGCAAGGTCGGCGGCTCAAGTTCATCAGCTGCTCCTCAGAAACCCTATACAGGGTCACTATGGGTCAGAACTGACTCAACAGCACTTAACAACAACAACAACATATCATTTTGTATTTGCTTTTTAATTTTTAAATAGTTCCTTTTTCAATAATTATTCAGTTCCCTATTGTTGTACAATCATGATTCTATTTCTTTTATATTATAAACAGTGCTTCACTGAACACTGGAATTCTGTTGGGGTACTGCAGGATTAATGCACTAGACTACAAAGCCGGTTTGAACTGCAAGGTCGGCAGTTCAAGCCCACCAGCTGCTATTCAGAAATCCTATACAAGGTCGCTATGAGTCGGAACCAACTCAATAGCACTTACCAACAGCAGTAACATCACTGAACATTTTTGTACATACGTTTTGGTGCATTTCCTTACTTCTCTCTTGAAATTAATTTCTATATGTGGAATTCCTAGGTACCTTTTGTAGGAGAGGGCTTCTACTGATTGCTATTGAAACTAACACTAGAAAGAATACATCTGCTTAGCTTTCTAGCAACAGTGTATAAGAATGCACATTTCCTCAGGCATCCTATAATTGAGTATTATTAACAGTTAGAAGTATTCCTAGCTCAGTAAATCTTTTGTTAGTTCCCAGTATCAATATCAGTTTTTGCTGTTGCTTTCTCGTTGTTTTTTACCATTTTCCATCTCCCAATGGGTTTGCTATGATGCAACCAAACTGGATTACTTGATTTTTCCTGAAAGTACCCTACCTCTCAATTCCCTGTGTCCTTATTCATGTTCATTCTGATTGAACAATCTTGTGTTCTTACCTGTCAATATTCTATCCATCCTTCCAGTTCTATGTTATATAAACCTCCATAACTAAAATGTTTTCTGCTCATCTCCATCGCAGCAGCTCTTCATCTCTCAAATTCCTAAATGCATTTGGGACATCTATTTTTGGAATATAGCCTTTTACATTCTTGGTTGAAATGCAACTATTAGACTGTAATTTATTTGAGTTTGACAAATGTGTCTTTCTTGGCTTTACCCTCTGTTGTCCTTAGTACTCTGATAAGAACGTATCCACACACAAAAAAACTATAAACCAGTTGACATCAAGTCAGTCTTAACTCAATGACCTCATGTGTTCCGTAGGATTTCAAGGTAACAGAATGCCAGGTCTTTCTTCCAAGGTGCTTCTGGGTGGGTTCAAACTGTCAACCTTTTGGTTAGTAGTCAAGTGCTTAATGGTTTGCCTCACTCAGAGACTCCTGACAGAGACATGTAACCAAAACCTGATACCCTTGAGTGGGTTTGAACTCTTAATGTCCCCATAGGACAGAGTAGAACTGCTCCAAGCTGGTTTTCAAGCTGGTAACTGATACAGACTAGCGCCGCTTTCTCCCACCAAGAAATGGTGCACGCAAACCACTGACCTTTCAGTTAGCCACCAGGTGCTTTAACTACTCTACTATCAGGGCTCCTTGATAGGAACATTTGTTGTTGTGAAGTGCCGTCGAGTTGGTTCTGACTCATAGCAACCCTGTAGAGGGTTTCGAGGGAGCAGCTGGTGGGTTTTTGTTGCTGACCTTATGCTTCGCACTCCAGTGCTGATGCTACAGTGCTGTACCTGGAGTTCTGATACAGACTGAAGCCCTGTATTTAACAAAATAAAAAACGAATGCACTGCTGTTGAGTTGGCGCCAACTCATAATGATCGTATAGTATACGGTAGAACTGCATCCAGTTTTCTGAGGCTATATAAATCTATCCAGAGCAAACTACTGCATATTTCTCCCACAGCATCTTTCTCCCACAGAATACATAGTGGACTTGAACCTGCTGACATTTCAGTTAGCAACCTTAACCTTCTGTGTCACTAGGGTTCTTTATCTGCAACTAAACTCACTGCCATTGAGTTGATTCTGACTCATAGCCTCTCCATAGGACAGCGTAGAACTGCTCCCAAGTGTTTCCAAGGGTGTTGTTTTTATTGTTTTTAGGTGCTATCAATTCGATACTGACTCACAGTGACCCTGTGCACAACAGAACAAAACACTGTCTGGTCCTGCACCAACCTCACAATCATTGCTACTGCCACTGTGCCAATCCATCTCTTTGGGGTCTGTCTTCCTCTTTTCCTTCATCCCTCCACTTTACCAAACATGACACCCTTCTCCAGGGATGGTCCTGCCTTATAATATTCCTGAAGTATGAGAGATGAAGTCTGGCCATCCTGAGTTCCAAGGACCATTCTAGCTGTACTTCTTCCAAAACAGATTGGTTTGTTCTTTAGGCAGTCCATAGTACTTTTAATATTCTCCTCCAACACCATAACTCAAATGCATCAATTCTTCTATTCTTCCTTATTCACTGTCTAACTCATGTATATGAGGTTATTGAAAATACCATGGCTTGGGTCAGGCATACCTTACTTCCCAAGCTGACATCTTTGTTCTTCAACACTTTAAAAGATCTTGAGCAACAGATTTGCCTATGCAATAGATTGTTTGATTTCTTGACTGCTGCTTCCAAGAGTGTATCTGATGGTTCATCATAGTAAAATGAAGTCTTTGACAAGTTCAATCTTTTCTTCATTTATACTTATGTTGTTTATTGAGGATTTTTGTTTTCTTTACACTGAGGTACAACCCACACCAAAGGCTATGGATCTTCTGTCTTCATCAGTAAGTATTTTATGTCCTCTTCACTTTCAGCAGGAAAGGTTGTATTATCTGCATATCGAAGGTTGTTAATGAACCATCTTCTTAACCTGGTGCCATGTTTTTCTTCATATAATCCAACTTCTCGAGTTAGTCACTCAGCGAATAGGTTGAATAAGTATGGTGAAAGAATACAATGCTGGCACACACCTTTCCTAATTTTTAATCATTCAGTGTTCCCTTGTTCTGCTCCAACAGCTACCTCTTGGTCTATGTACAGGTTCCTCATGAACACAATTAAGTGTTCCAGAACACTCATTCTCCACAATGTTGTCCATAGCTTGTCATGATCCACACAACTGAAGGTCCTTGCGTAGTCAGTAAGTCACAGGTAAATGTCTTTCTGGTGCTTTTTGCTTTTAGCCAAATTCCATCTGACATCCCTGATGATATCCCTCATTTCATGTCCTCTTCTGAATCTGACTTGAACCTCTCTGGAAGTTCTCTGTCAGTGTATGGTTGCAGCCGAGGCTGTGGTAGGCATTAAATAGACAAATATCAAATTGAATGGGCCAGCTGCTGAAGAATTATGATAAACTTAAATAACTTTACAAAGTACCTTTTGTTTAATAAAAAAGATACTAATCGATAGGCAAATCATCAAGGAAGGTAATTTACAATTCCTCTCAGCAGAATATGTTGCTCTTAGGGACTTCCAGTAAGACACGGTGGTGGTGGTGATGTGCCATGAGTTGCTTACAACTCAGAGCAGCTCTGTATAGAGTTTCTGAGGCTGTAAATCTTTCCTGGTGCAGAAAGCTTCATCTGTCTCCCACGGAACATCTGGTAGTTTCTGCAGTAACCCTACTCAACCACTATGCCACCAGAGCTTGTTTCAGCAAGACATTGTTGTTGTTGTTAGGTGCCATTGAGTCGGTACCAACTCATAGTGACCCTATGAAAAACAGAACAAAACACTTTCTGGTCCTGAGCCAACCTCACAATTGTTGCCACGCTTGAGCCTATTGATGCTGCCAGTTGGCCAATCCATCTTTCTGGGGCTCTTCCTCTTGTGCTCTGACCTGCCACCTTACCAAACATGATATCCTTCTCCAGTGACATACCTCCTGACAATATGTCCTAAGTATGAGAGAGTAAGACATAGGCATGCTTAATATTTTTTTCAAAAGATTTATCTTAGAGAATAGATCATAAATGCTTCATTGTCTGCCCTAAGGCTTACAAATCACTTTCCCACTTTTTCTTATTCACAGGATGGTTGTATCACATTATCAAAGAAAAAAGTGCTTGGAATTCTGATGAAAACTCCTTGCACTGGCATGGAGATGTTCAATTTATTAAGTGATTTCACAGATTGAGATAGTGCTCACTTTCAAACATCAACTGAATAGGCTGGAAACTCTGGTTTTTATTTGTTTCTTAAAGATTAACCAGGTTTTCCATTTCTTTTGACAAGTCAGATAGCATAGTGTTCTTAGTGGATTCTCAGTAAATCCACAAGGACCAGAGATTACAGAGTTCAGACATCTCACAAAATTTTTATTGTTAAACTAATATAAGCACCAGGAAAAAGATGAGGCTGTTTGCTCCCATAAAAATTGACAGCCTTGGAAACCCTATGGGACAGTTCTGCTTTGTTCTAAAGGGTTGCTATGAGTCAGAATATCAGTTCCATGGCAGTAGGTGAACACAAGCATTCATAGTGAGACCTGGAACTGTGGCTATTCCTCTTCCCCCAACTAGGGAAATGTCAGATAGCTTCAATACTTAATGATTTATTTTCCTGAATACCAGAGATGGGGATCGTGGCTAATCCTTCCCCACAGTGTACTATTTCAGGGTAATCTGTCTGGCCAAAGTTGTCTGACAAACGGAGTTTCTTGAACAGTCCCAAAAGGATTGAAGGCATTTATAGATAGAAGCATCGAACTAGATAACACCTAAATTCTCCTTCACTCCTATCATTTAAAGATATGTCATTTTCAGCAAGGTCCCACTGGGATCGGACTTGGCGTGAGAGCTTGCCCTAGGATCAATAGCTCATACTGCAGTAATTCAGCTTGAACTGTCTGTATTGTGGACTAGAGGGGGCTCAGGGCATTTGCTAAGCCTCAGGTAAGAGAGGGAGGGAGGTCAGGAGTACAGCAGCAGGATTTGTGGACCCAGGAAATCTTCCGATCTCAAACATGTTCAACAAAACCTTTGTCTTCTTTCAGAAAAAGATGTGTTTTCTGTGCATTGTGCAATTATGAGAGAATGAAGTTCCCACCGTAATATGCCTTCTGTTTCTCTGCAACTCAGGTAGACTTGCTTTAGGTAAATGAAATGAAAAGATGCCTGAACTGTGTTCCAAACCAAACCAAACCTATTGCCATCTAGTTGATTCTGGCTTTGACCTGTGAGGGCAGAGTAGAACTTCTCCATGGGATTTCCATGACTAACTCTTCACAGGAGCTGTCAGCCTCATCTTGGTCCCTTGGAGTGACTGGTGGGTTTGAACTGCTTAACTGAGCTTAGTGTCTCAATGCCTAACCCACAATTCCATCAGGGCTCCTGTGAGCTGTATTGTTGTTGTTGTTAAGTGCCGTTGAATCTGTTCCAATTCATAGTTACTCTGTATAGAGTTTCTAAAGTGCTTCTGATGGATTTGAACCAAAGACCTTGTAGCTTATCCTATAGTGCTACCACAGGACTATACAATACTACATAATTATTTTTAACCGAAGCAAAAAAGAATCTGATAAATAACTATACATATACAGCTTGTTAATAAATGGTTGGTGACATATTTTCTTTACATATAAATTCCTTTTCTGGTGATATAGGTCTATCATGGGGTGTGGAGAAAGGAAGTGAAATTTGGGAGAGAAAAATATAGTTGTATCTGGGTTTCACATCCATGAAGAGATTCAACTTTAGGCTTTTGAGACTGTCCAAATGAAGTTATCATATAATCTCAGGGTAGTGCAAACAAAGTGCTCGACTACTAATGAAAAGGCTGGAGATCTGAATCTACCAGAAGTATCCTGAAAATCGACTTCAGAAAAATCAGTCATTGAAAACCTTATGTAGTACAGTTCTACTCTGACACACATGGGTTGCCACAAGTTGAAATTGACATGGTAGCAACGGGAGGGAGAAGATAGTCATAGTGTCCATTACTGGATCACATTACCTGAAGTACACTGTAAATAATTAACTTTTAAAAAATTAATATATATTTACATAAAACATTACATATGGATATTGAGAACAATCATTGCACTTAAATTATGGTATTGTTGAGGAGTATTGGACATACCATGGACTGCCAGAAGAACAAACAAATTTGTCATGTAAGAAGTACATCCAGATTGCTCTTTAGAGGAAAGATGGCAAGAGTTTGCCTCTTATACTTGAGGCATGTTTTCAAGAGGTGCTAATCCCTAGAGAAAGTCATCATGCTTGACAAAGTGGAAAGTCAGCAGAAAGAGGAAGACCACTAATGACATTGACTGGCACAGTGGTAGCTACAATGAGGTCAAACATAAAAATAGTTCTGAGGCTGGTGCAGACTCTGGCAGGATTTTTTTCTTTGTGCATAGGGTTTCTTTCAATTGGAACCTACTTGATGGCACCTAACAACAACAGTGAAAATGGTAATTAGTGTAGTTGTTGTTATTAAGTGCCATGGAGTTAGTTCGGACCCATAGTGACCCCATGTGTAGGGTTTCCAAGGAGTGGTTGTTGAGCTTGAACCACCAACTTTACGGTTCAAACCAACCTTGCCATGCAGGACATTTATCCAAAGCACCACACCAGCACTCCAACTGGTCTAGTAAGAGACTGAATAAAACAATTTTTTGCCATTCCTGCAACCTAAAGTACTTGACCTAGAGTCTTGGTGTGGCACTGTAGGATAAGCAGTGGACTCCATGATCCAACTCACAATCCACTCCTCGGAAACCCTGTACAGGATCATTGTGGGTGGGAACTGACTCAATGGCACTTAACAACAACAACAACAACAACAACAAATTACTTGACCTAGTAGTGATCAGATGGATAACATCTGTAATGATAGTTCTCTCAATTGCAAGTACAAACAACTCAATTCAAATTCATTTAAGAAATTAATTAGTTCTACTTTAGGCATAAGGAGCCCAGGTACCATAGTGGGTTATCCATTGGACCACTAACAGCAAGGTCAGCAATTTGAATCTTCTAGCTCTCCCATAGGAGAAACATGAGGTTTTCTTCTCCTGTCAAGATTTACAGTATTAGAACTATATGCAGGGTTACTATGAGTCAGAAGTGACTCCTGGCTTCTCTGCTCTGTGTTGCATCCATTCTCAGATGGCCTCTACTGAGAACATGACCAAGCTGGCCATTGGCACCTCCATCCTTAGCTCCAGTTTTAAGTTCAGAACTGGGTTGCCTTATTTCTTGGTTGTTTGAGGTCAGATACTGGGGTGAGTGCTAGTTGAACATTGGCTTAGCATGTTTTATGTCCCCATTTCTCAACTAATCGTTAAAGTGAAGAGGATGGGCTATTCTAGGAGCCAGACCAGTGTCCCCTTCCCCGCAATCACATCATATCAACACAGGGAAGAGTGGTTTTCTGGAGACAGTTGGAATACTACTAACAAATATGGGAGTTGATGAATTTTAGGTTGGCATAAACAGTAGACTCCCATGCATTTACCTTTTCCTAACAAAGATCTTTGCACTACTGGATACAAATAAGGTTCATACTCACTGGAGAAGAATATACACTCTTCCAGAAAACAGAGTTGCCAGCCACCTGATGGTTAAGTCTGCTCCACTCCAAGTTGTTCTGAGCTCTGCTTTAGCTACTGACTTGAAAAGTCCCCTCTTGCATAACAATTACACCTGGCGTACTCACTTGGGAGCATGCAGGAAGAATTTTCTTCATCTTTTCTTGAAGATGCAATTGCTTCTGACAGCCAGTGTCATCTGCAGTGACAGATGTCATTTCTGACTCTCATTCACAGCAGACAGCTGAGCTCAAGGAAACTGCTCATCTTTGATGATGGTTTTAACTCTTTCGTAGAACAGCCAGAGCAGTGAAATGTTTGGGTTTGTGGGTTTCTAGTCGTAAGATATCTAGTAGGGAGAGGGCACCAGCTGCAATCACACCCAGCCTCTGAACTTTCTCTGTCACCAGCTATCACACTCTGGACATGATTTATACAAATATATTATTATGCAGACTCGAACAGGGGCAGACATTCAGTTTTTGGTGGTTTTGTTTTTTTACGTTGCCCATGGTGGCTAACACAGTAGCAGACATTTACACCCAAGCTAGTTGCCACCAACTTAATTCCAGTTCTGGCGACCTTATGTGTGTAGAGTAGAACTCCATAGAGTTTTCAAGATTGTGACCTTTCAAAAACAGATCACTAGGCATTTCTTCTGAGCCACCTTCAAGTGGGTTCAAACTGATGACCTTTCAGTTAGTAGTCAAGCACGTAACCATTTATGCCATGTTGGATTCCATTGGACATAATTGTTGTTTTTTGTTAATTGTCATCGAGTTGAATTTGTCTCATAGCAACTTTGTATAGTGTTTCCAAGGAGTGGCTGGTGAGTTTGAACAGCTGGCCTTGTGGTTTGCAGTCCATTGCTTATCCTGAAGCAGCACACCAAGACGCCCATTGAACATATGTTGTTGTTATGTGCTGTTGAGTCATTTCAGACTCATAGCATCCCTTTATAAGGTTTCTGAGGAGTTCCTGGTGGGTTTGAACTGCTGACCTTGTGGTTAGTGGTCCTATACTTATCCTACAGCACCACATCAGGACTCCATTAGACTTACACTAGAAATGAAATAAATCATTTTGAATGATTGAATTTTTTAATATAGAAGCTGCTAATGAAATTTATCCCTTATATGGTTATATTATCAAATATGGATAAACACATATAGATTCAGTTGGAGTGTGCCATTTTTTTCTGTTGTTCTTGTGAGAAACTGAGGCACAGAGTGATTAAGGAACTTGTGTAAAGCCCAGCAGTCAATTAGTACTATGGCTGAAACACAGATATTTGAGCATTGTTTTTGAAGTCTCTCGTGGAAATTACTCCGGCCTCTCTAATCTCCTCTCCTTTCACAGTGTTTTCTAATCCTTTATACCATTTGTATCTTAGTTCAGTCAGGATTACTGTTTTCCAGACTTATTTATGTTCTCATATTTGTTTACCTTCACACCAAGGTATACGTAGAGATGGAGACATAGTCGTTAACATGGCTTATTTGTTACCTAAACAAGGGAGTAGCACCAGGAATCCAACTGAGTTCTTATCCCAAGTCTGATAATTGTCTCCATTGGGACCTGGTACCTTGAACACAAGTTGTTGGTTGTTCCCTTTGAGCCTGTGAACTTGGTATCTGACATGCTCATTTACTGACCTTTGTGGTTGTGTAGATATAAGATAGGAAAAGTTTCCCACAATTATGCCTGATGCTGGGACTTAGTCTAGACTTTTTTGTTGATGTCTCATTGTTTTCAGAAGCAAGGTAATGAAGTGGAATAGAAGAGTAAAGGTCACCATAAGCAGAGATTTCTTTGGTTACTGAAACCTCTTAGTCATAATTTTTTAATAACTGATCTTCTGGCAGAAACACAACCTTTGATTTTGATCATCTCATCAAAAATCAGGACAGGAGGATAACGAATTTCGAATTCACAGAGAATCACGTTTCTTCCCCTCTACTTAATCTAGGCTCAAGTTTGGGTATCTGACTTCTTAATCATGGATATTAAGAAAAATAATATTTTAGGACTCTATGTTTCCACATTATCCTCATATACATATGCTTTGCTATTATAAAAGACTAAGAAAAAGAACCCATATACTAATGGGGGGGTACTTTGCTGCTTACTGGGATGTGGGGATTGGGGTGAGGGGAGGGAGGGGAAGGTGGAACACAGGATAGGGAATAGACACAGGATAGTTTGGGTACTGGAGAGGGGGCAATACACAAGAAAGGGGAGGGGAATGGAAAAACAAGGTTGATGGGAGACCCATTAGGCAGGTTTGCATGGGCTAACTGGGACAGAGGTAAATAATGATGAATGCACAACCTTGATAAAAAAAAGGGCTCTAGGATACAGGGATTGAGACATGGTTGGAATGGGGAAAAGGGGAGAAACAATGTTAAGATGCTTGACTGTCTTTTGAATCTTGGTTTCCCTTGTATGCCATTATAAATAGACACTGGAGGGGGAGAGAAAGCAATAGTGAGAACTATCACCATAGAAAGCTTTTAAGTCTGTCTTCTCCCTGTAACTGATTTGTTGTTGTTATATGCATGAAGTCGGTTCTGACTGATAACAACCCTATACAGGTTTTCCAAAGCTGTAAATCTTTACTGGAGCAGAAAGCCTCATCTTTCTTCCACAGAGCAGCTGGTAGTTTCAAACTGCTGACCTTGAGGTTCACAGCCTGATAACTGATTAGAATACCTAAAATGGGCTATAATTTGCCCAGTGCAGGAGGCTTCCTGTGGAGCCTCTGCATTGCATAAGACTATAGGTGGAATCCTTAACCC
>NW_006408564.1:16038758-16058661 GCF_000296735.1 Chrysochloris asiatica
ATACCCTTTGGTTGGTTGATGATGCATGGAGGAGACTGTAATCATGGCAATGAAATGATATATGATAGGATGAATGTAAAGCTAATGTTCTCCCGTGTAAACTGTCACATAATTCACTATAAAACATTTTTAAAAATTCATATGCTTTGGAGTTGTTAGTCATAGACAGTAGAAATAACACTGATAATGTCTAAACAAACCACTGTATTTCCTTTACTCCATCTAGTATTGTTCTCCTAATTAGGTCAAAAGAAGAAGCTCTATTGTGGTTAAAATGCTTAAATGCTCACCAGAAGGTCAGCAGTCTGAAGCAACCAGCCACTGCACTGGAGAAAGATGTAGCTGTCTGTTTCCACACAGATGAGTCTTGAAAACAAAACAGGGCAGTTCTCCTCTGTCCTACAGGGTCACAATTAGCTGGAATTAACTCAGTGGCAGTGGGTTTGGTTTGAAGTAAATAAACATCTTCAGGACGTCTTTTATTTTTATTTCTCTCGTAATTTGTTCATTTCTAGGGGATCAAATAGATATACGGAGCGTTTCAGAGCATTATCAATAGAAAACAATTTAGATCCAGAGAAAAATTTCCTGAATTGTTAATCATCTGCACTATATCAGGCTTCTGGTTTGGGTTTTGAATTTTTAGATACAAGGTATAGAATCTTAATTAAGGCAACTGATCTATTGTAAAATGATGTTTACATTCTACTATATGTTTATGCTTTCTGGTGTCCCACATTCTCCTATTTATCTTTCTGGTGTCTTTCATCCCTTCCGGAAGATATAGAATTTCTATCTGGTATCATTTCCCTTCACTCTGAAGAATTTATTTTAGCATTTTTATACAAGTCTGCTGAAAATGAATTGTCTCAGCTTTTATGTCTGAAAATGTCTACTTTGTCTTCATTTTTGAAGGCTATTTTTATTGAACAATCTACTACTGTGACTGTTTTTATCCCTCAGTCCTTTAGAGAGAGTATTTCAATGACTCCCTGCCTCCATTGTTTCTACTAGGGATTCTAATAGCTATAGCTCATGCCACTGTTCCCTCATATGTAATATTTATTTTTTTCTCTTTGGCTGCTCTAGAAGATTCCTAGGGTTTCCATAACAAAATGCAATTAAGTAGGTGACGCTAAAGAACAGCAATTCATTGTATTAAAGTTTGGGGGGGGGGTTGCATTCTAAATCAAGGTTTCAGTCATGTTAATTTCTTCTAGGAATTTTGTGAGAAGGACATTTCTGTCCTTCTCTTCCAGTTTCTGGTGGCAGTTGCCAGTTCTTTGTGTTCCTTTGCTTGTAGATGTGTTTTCACATGGTGACTTCTCTTTGTAGGTAACTCTTTTTGCATCTTTTCTCCCCTTTTATAAGACACCCCTTTGAAGGTCAGACCTCTATACCAGTATGACCTCATTGAGGTAACTGTACTTGATTGTAGTCAAAAGTCTGAGAAGTGACTTTGATAACCTAACTGATAACATCTGCAAAGAAAACACCTGTTTCCCTAAACAAAGTACTTTATCAGACACAAGGGTTAGTAATTCAACATACCTTTATAGGGAACACAATTCAATCACGGGTTTCCTTTTTGACTTGTCATATTAATAGTTCTGTGGGTTGATGTTTTTCATCATTTAAAAAATATGTATTCTGCCCTATTTCTCTCTGCATTTTATAAATCTTTAATTACATATATGGTAGACAATTTGGCATTGATTTACAGATCACAGATACTGTGAGTTTTACATTCTTTTCTCTTTGGGTTTCAGTTCACTTAATTCTATTGACATTTCTTCAGGTTCATTGGTATCTTTTTATGCTATTAACTCCATCAAATGAATTTTCCAGTTCTAGTACATATCTTTACTTTTAGCCTTTTGTTGTTGTTGTTGTTGTTAAGTACTGTGGAGTCAGTTCCTGCTCATAGTGACCCTGCACAGGGTTTCTGAGGCTGTAAATCTTTACGGGAGCAGAACACCTCATCTTTCTCCCGCAGAACAGCTGGTAGTTTCAAACTGCTGACCTTGAGGTTAGCAGCCTGACTCATAACCACTATGCTACCAGAGCTCCTTTTTAGCTAGTTCTTTTTAAATAGATTTTATTTCTCTGCCAAAATTCTTCATAAATGTCCACAATTTCTTCTAGATTTTAACCTGCTTACAAATCGGACTGCTAACCTCAGGGTCAGCAGTTCGAAATTACCAGCTGTTCCACGGGAGAAAGATGAGGCTTTCTGATCCTGTAAAGATTTACAGCCTCGGAAACCCTATACAGGGTCACTATGAGTCAGAACTGACTCCATGGCATACAACAACAACAATATTATCATCATTTAAAAATCTTTGTTCTAAACTATCAATATCTATGCCATTTCTAAATCTCTCTTTATTGATTATTTCTTTTCTTGAGCAGAGGCCACATTGTCTTACTTTCTTCCAGCATCTTAAATTTGCTACTGTATCCTCCATACTATGTGTAAAAGACTTGCAGAGACATAATTATATTAATTTGGCATCATTTCCTTCCAGAAAGCTACATGTTTCTTATTCTGTACAGATAATAATGTTGTGGACTGAGTCCATATAGTTTTAGTCTACATTTAGCTTTGGTGCCGCCTTAGTTAGATTTGGTTCATGAGAAACCATTGAAGAGAGAAGCTCTTCAAAAGTTCTTAGGCTATTACCACTAGTAAAACGTAAGGGATGTGTTTCTACTATAAGCCTCTTCTAGCATTTTGGATCTCTGAGGAGACTTTGCTTTGCTCTTCAGAACTCTGTACCTTACAGAATTTATCTTTACCCCTCCATCTCCTCCATTAGTATTTGGTGAGTCATTGAATGATAATTCAGTGAAAGTCTGGGATCCTTGGAGGAATTTTTCTCAGGTCTTGTATGTTGCTCCCAGTCTTCTGCGTACCACCCTCAAACATTCAGTGAAAGCCTGTGGGAAAGAGCTGGTGAATGGATGCAACATTTTTCAATGGTTGAAACTCTATAGGATTCTCAAATCTCAAGCCAGCCCATATGCAGTCATTAAAAGTTTGGCTGGTTTATGCACTGCCATGTTTTAACAGGTTCCTTTCCCTCCTGTTTTTCCACCAGGGATGAAATAACTGTTTATTCTCTTCTCTGTTAGGAATATCTTATCATTATCTGGAATTTAGTTTAAGTTTCCTTGCACCCTCTACTCTCTGTAGCCTATTCAACTTGATATTGATAGGCTAATAGCCCTCTCTACATCTTACTCAAAAGAAGAAGTTCCTTCAGGGTCATTTTGAATGATAGCTATTTAATTCTGAGGACACTGGAAATCTGAATAAACTGTTGAAGACAAGATGGGGCTATAAATTTGTATAATTGGATACTGTGTCATAACTCCCTTTGGGCTTCTTTTTAATAGTTAAAGAATAGACTCAATTACCAACACAGCAGCCAGTGGCAAAAGAAGATGATATAAGGTAGGACACCAACTGTTACTGAGGTGATCCCAAGATGGAACTCAGCACTATTGAAACATTATACCTTTATTTTTTATTTTACTGCTTTTGTTGTTTTCTATAGTAAGCACTATATCATTTGAGTAAATAAATATCTTACTTATATGACTGATGATAGTTGCATTGGGTTTTAGCAAATATATAGGAGGAAAATCTGAGCTACGTTCTGTGGAAAGGAGGTAATTAACCAAATAGCAAGCAGTTAGGTCATAAATGGAGACAGTGTCCCTGTTGGGTATCTTTGCTTGAGGTCTAGCTATTTGAAATCTGCAGATGCCTTGATGCGTGCAAAAGAAAGAAGAAAAAAGTACTTTTGTATCACAGAGGAATCCTGGGGTAGCACTGTAGAATAAGTGCTGGACCTCAAGGTCAATTGAATTGCAAGGTCGGTGATTCAAACTCATCAGCTGCTCCTTGGAAGCTCTATACAGGTTCGTTATGAGATGGAACAGACTTAGCAGCACTTATCAGCAACAGTAACACCACAGAGAACCAAAGGATAGAACCTTGACTGAGATCTCAGTGTTTTAGGAAGTCACTGCCTCTTGCTTATTCAAGAGTTCATGACCCTTGGTCCAATTTATGTCTGTAATACTCATGCCCTATTAATTAAACCACCCAGGTATAAAGAGATTCCACTTCCTTTCAGAAAATCTAGAATTCCTAGTGCTTTTTCACATCTGTCAATGCTGGCCTTTTATAGTATGAACACTTAGATATCCAGAAAGACTATTAAATCATCTACAAGGACAAATGAATGACGCTAAGTACAAGGTGAGTTTGCAGCAAAATTGATGATTTCCTCAGCTGATATCAGTGGAAATCTACTGAGTCTCTACTGCACTCATGGAAAACAGATCATGTTTGACAAATGTGGCTGGATATTTTTATACATTTCCTCTCCTGCCTGATAAGTAGGAGTAAGAGAGTGGAACTTACCTGAATATTTGTGAAGTATATGATGCTGAACCCATAGTTGGAATGATTTATGAAATCAGCAATGAATCCTTTCTTAGCAGAGAGGAAGTCATCTAATGCAGTATTTAGGAATAAAATGATTTGAAGTCTTAACTGTACCATTTATTAGGCCAATTTCTATACTCCAGTATCATTAGAAAAATAGAGACATCTATTATATACTTCTTGTTATTCTTTGATTAAACATTGTGGTATTTGTATAGAATTTTATACAGCATCTGGTGCACAGTGGCTGCTTAATAATTATGTTATTTTTGTTGCTAAGTGCCATAGAGTCAGTTCCAACTCCTAATGACTCTGTAGATGGTTTGTGAGGCATGGCTGGTGAGTTAGAACTGCCTACCAGTGGTTCAAATTGACATTTTGACCCCGTGCATTGTCCTGCTTTATAAATATAATAGATAAAAATTGAATACAGGAAGGAAAGCTTCAAGAAAACCCCAATAGCAAGTTTAGCAACAACTCTCAGAAACTTTCTCCAGTTGTAAAGGAGCTCTGGTAGCGTAGTGGTTACGAATTGGGCTGTAAACCGCAAGGTCAGCAGATCGAAACTACCATCTGCTCCGCGGGAGAAAGATGAGGCTTTCTACTCTCGTAAAGATTTACACCCTCGGAAACCCTGTACAGGGTCGCTATGAGTCGGTTCCGACTCCACGGCACATAACAACATTTGTATATTCATTTTGTCCTAGCCTAGATCCCTAATTGGATAGTTTCTACTAGTACAATCGACTAGCAGAGAATCGGGTACTTAAAACCAGTTTGCTCAATTTTTTAACACATGGTAACACAAGGAGTGTACTGTTTGCTATTCTTTTTAGATTATTCATAGTTCAATATTAAGTAGAATAGGTGCTCTGTTATTGTAGTTAAGTGCCATCAAGTTGGTTCTGGCTCAAACAACTCTTTATAGGATTTCTGAGGCGTCACTAGTGGGTTAGAATCACCAACCTTGAGATTATCAGTCCAGCGCTTATCCTATAGCACCAGACCAGGACTCCAGGCCACACCTAGTAAGCTCAAATCTTCCCCTTGTATTGGGGTGAAACCATCCTGGAATTCAGTACTTTACTTTGGGTGACTGAGAGCTGAATGTCTGAAGATTCAGGAGGTGGGAGATTCGAATGAATGTATGTTGCTTCCTTCATGGGGCCTTCACACAATGATCCCAGCTACCATGTCTAGTATGTACTTAGATAGGAACGAAGCCAGACATTTTTAGTAACAGATCCGATGTAATGATGCCTAAAAGAGTAAAAGAGAACAATCATTAGCCCTGTGTTTGATTATTTAAACAAGGTTTACTCTTCCCATTATCAAAGGGAGAGGTCAGAGGCACAATGATAGTGGTGGTTCTGTGCCACTTAGATGGTTTCGACTCACAGCGACCCTGTATAGGGTTTCCGAGGCAGTAAATCTTTACAGAAGCAGAAAGCCTCATCTTTCTCCCATGGAGTAACTGGTAGATTTGAACTACTGACCTTGAGGTTAGCAGTCCAGCTCATAATCCACTATGCTGCCAAGGCTCCAAGAGTCACAGCAGTACAATGGCTAAGATAAGACTTGCTTCTTGTGAGGCTTAAAGGATATAACTTTGGAAAATACGTTGTTAGTGTCATCAAATTGGTTTCAACTCATAGTGACATAGATACAGAGTTTCTGAGGAGCAACTGGTGGGTTTGAACTGCTGACCTTGCAGTTAGCAGTCCATTGCTTATCCTACAGTACTGCACCAGTACTCTATGAGCTCAGTGCATCTTTTGTTGTTGATTAGTGCCATGTAGTCAGTTCCAACTCATAGGAACCCTGAATGGTGTTTCAGAGGCTGTAAATTTTTGTAGGAGTAGAAAGCATCATCTTTTTACAGGGGCTTGAATTGCCAACCTTGTGGTTCACAGTCCAGTGTTTAGCCTACAGAGCAACCACATTCTCCAATAAATCTTAAGTTTTTCTGTTAATTCAGAAAAAGAATCTTAACCGTATACATTCTTCCTCTTGAGGCTGAAAAGACATGAAGGCCTATATGTGGGACAGGGTGGTGTGGACCGCAAGCCACATTTTCAAAGGTGGCTGCATTTATTTTACTACTGTTAGTCAGACACTTAACTCTTGAACATGCAGCAGGGAAGGAAAAATATCAAATTGAAAGCAGGCCACAAGGTGAAATTTCTGACTTTAGTCAGACACTTAACTCTTGAACATGCAGCAGGGAAGGAAAAATATCAAATTGAAAGCAGGCCACAAGGTGAAATTTCTGACTTTATTTCCTAGATTCAAGCTCAGGACCTAGTTTTGTGTAAGGAATTCAAAATCTGCAAATTATCATCATTGTCAATGCCAAGTATGAGACCGTGCCAAACCACCAACAGTTCCCCTGGATGAGCCAGACGTTGACCAGTTAAGACTCAAAGCATTGATGTGCATGGCAGAAGATGCACCAGGGGAAGAGAATCACCCTACTCCTTAGTGTGACCTTCCTCCCAACAGGGCTGCCAGGAAAGTTAATAGGGACCAAAGGGCTACTTGTAGCAAATGTCCATACTTAAGGCATATCCTTCTGAGAGTCCATTTATGAGTTTTCACCATTTCTTCCCAAAGATTGAGTAAAACTACTTATTTCGTTAGAGAAAGCTTGGAAATACTGTCTCTCCCATAGCAGTTGCATAAAGGTTAGATTGCCACAATGTAGTGGGAAGAGTATGAACACTAGTCTATATCTCATTTATGTTTGTAATCTTAGTATAATGAGTAAAATAGCAATTATTTTATCGTTAATCTCTTCACCTTCTCATTCAATCAATTCTTTATATGTTCATGTATGTTGCTGTTGTTAAGTGTCATTGAGCCGATTCTTATCCTACAGCACCACACCAGAAGTCCTGTTTATGTATAGTCATCATCTAATTCATCATGCCCATTATTCAGATAAAAATATTGAGGCCAAAGAGAGGAAGGGTTTTCTCAAGATCACATCTCTACTCAGTAACTGAATAAGATGAAAGTTATTTGATTGCAAGCAGCAGCTATTGACTGTAGTAATTTAGGAAAAAGATATATAAGAAGATGGATACGAGGCAACTTATGGAACTGAAGGAAGAACAGAAGACCTAGGCATTGGGAAAAACATGAGCAAGCATCTACTATGGATCCTGATGCAGGCACTCATAAATTATGTCTCCTGGCTTCTGTTACTAGAGCATTAAACATCAGCCATCTCGTGTATGTGGCTGCTCAAGATTCAGATTTCTGGAGGAAGAGTCTGACTGCTGTTACGTCAAATTTTGGGTCCTCTCCTCTGCCTGAACTATGGAGGCTGCTTCCCATGAATGACATCCTGCCAGAGTCACACAGGGGCAAATGCCTGACAGATGCTGATAGAACAGAGAAGCAAACAAAAATATGTATGAAACAAGTGTATATTGCATGTTTGAAATAAATACAATTCTTTACCAAGAACTAAGATTTAATTTTACTCAACATAACTCTTATCATTATAGAAAGTTCAGAAATAGGCACTTTATTGACATAAAGTATTTTTAGTATCGATTCAATGACCTTGAGGCCACCTCCAGCTTCTCTTCCTAAGACATGGCCCTGTCTCTGTGTTATATGTAAGGACAATTGGTGTTCTGTGGCTTACCCTACATTTCGAGGATGACTCAGACATGATGAAGTAGGTGCCAGTGTATTATCTCTGAGCCTTCAATGAGCATTTCAATTCCTTGGGAAATCCTACCTTCAGGATTTTAAAAGCTGTGCTTACCACGCCTTGGATCCAGCAAGGGTCACTGTGAAGTCATACTGTGACATAGGGAGAAAACAGTGGCTTAGGAATAAGCAAGACTGGATTCAGGTCCTGACTGTCACTAGTTACCTTAAACAGAGTGCCTTCCTTGACCTCAATTTTTCATTTGCATGATGAGGATATTGAACTAGATAATTTCTAATGAAATAGTAGATCAAATGAGTGAGAAAAAAGAATAAATGTCAGAACTTAATAAAACTAAATTCCATTCCATGCATGAGCATTACTTTGATTATTTTAAATAAAATTTCAGTGTATGAACAAGATAGAGACCAACCAATTATTTTGGTAATGCTATTTTTAATTACTTTTTTGATCTTTTCTCAAAAACAATGCAAATCATCATTGAGATATTAGGGTCACTACCTTCAGCCCCTCTGCTGCAGATGTGGTTTCTTTGCATGCCTGAGCAGTCCAGAGTACTCCTTCCCCTTCCCTTCTCCTCCAATAGCTCTAAGTCACTTGGGCAAACTGATGGACACAGAAGGTTACACAGTCAACCAATCTCTGACCCTGTATTTTTATCACTTCCTCAAGAGGAAAAAAATGTAGCAAATGTTGACATTCAATAGCAAGTCTTTTATCTCAGCTAAGGCACTTGGAGTCCTGGTGTGGTACAATGGGTTAATGCACTGCACAGCAAGGTCAGTTTGAACCACAAGGTTGGCAGTACAAGCTCACCAGCTGCTCCTCAAAAACCCCATACAGAGTCATTATGAGTCTCAATTGTCTCAAGGGCACTTAACAACAACAACAACAACAGTGACACTTGAGGGCAAGTTCCCCATTTTATGGAAACACTAATGGAAAATTAGCATATTTAATCCACCACCTGTCTGTCAGTTTGTCCTACTCTGGTGGCTTGTATGTTTCTGTGTTGCTAGAAGTTATGCCATCTGCATTTTAAATACCAGTGGGATCGCCCTTGGTAGACCGGTTTAAGGGAAGTTTCTAGACTATGACAGATTAAAAAGAAAGAGAGGCGAACTACTTCTGAAGGTTAGTCATTGAAAACATTATGAATAGCAGCAAAATATTGTCTGTATAATTCCAGAAGATGAGTCCCTCAGGTTAAAATGTACTCAAAATACAGCTGGGGAAGAGTTGCGTTCTCAAAGTACAGTTGACTTTAATGACATGGATGAAGCAAAGCTTTTGAGACTGCCATCTGCTGTTGAGACACAACTCAAAATAAAAAGAAATAGCTACAAACATCCATTAATAATCAGAATGTGGAATGTACGAAGTATGAATCTAGGAAAATCGAAACTCATCAAAAATGAAATAGAACACATAAAGATCGTTATCCTAGGTATTAATGAGCTAGAATGAACCAGAATTGGTGATTTTGAATCTGACAACCAGATGGTCTACTATGTCAGGAATGGCAAATTGAAAAAGAGTGACATCACTTCATTGTCAAAAAGAACATATCAAGATCAATCTTAAAAGTACAATGCTGTCTGTGATAAAATACTATCTATACAACCACAAGGAAGACCAGTTAATATGACTATTATTGAAATTTATGCACCAATCACTTAAACCAGTGAGACTGAAACTGAAGAATTCTACCATTTTCTTCAGTCTGAAATTGACAAGATATGAAATAAGATGTATTGATAATTAGTGGTGACTGAAATGTGAACAATGGAAACAAAGGGGAAGAATCAGTAGTTGGAAAATATAGCTTTGTTGATGGAAATGATGCTGGAAATCCCTTGATAGAATTTTGCAAGACCAATGACTTATTCATTGCAAAGACCTTTTTCTCAACAAAATAAACAATGATTATATACAGGAACATCACAAGATGGAATACAAAGGAATCAAATTGATTACATCTGTGAGAAGAGATGATGTTATTGTTGTTATGTGCCGTTGAGTTGGTTCCAACTCATAGCAACCCTGTATAGGGTTTCTGAGGAGTCGCTGGTGAGTTTGAACTGCCAACTTTGCAGTTCAAACTGAACTTGTGGTCAAGTGCTTATCCTACAGTGCCACACCAGGACTTCATGATGATAGATAGAGAAGCTCAAAATCACCAGCCAAAGCAAGGAAAGGGGCTGACTGTGGAACAGACAATTATTGCTTACATGCAATTTCAGGCTGGTGTTGAAGAAAATGAAAATAAGACAATGAGGGCCAAAATATGACCTAGAGTTTATCCCTCCTAAATTTAGAAACCATCCCACAAACAGATGGGATACATTAGACACCAGTGACTGAAGACCAGAAGAGTTGTGGGAGGACATAAAAAACATCATACGTGAAGAAAGCAAAATATCATTTTAGAACAAGAAAGAAAGAAAAGGCCAAGATAGATGTTGGAAGAAATGCTGAAACTTGCTTTCCAGTGTAGAAATGTTAAAGGGAATGGAACATACTCAGCATTTCTCAAGGTAAAATAACTGAAGAAAGATCTCAAACATTGGGTTGCGGTATTGAAGGATTCTGTGGGTAAATGCAACAGTTGTTTGTTTGTCGAATAGTGGAGGCTTGCATGGTGCTGTGATGCTGGAAGGCCACCAGTATTGAATGCTGGGAAGGTTTCAGCTGAGCTTCCAGACAAAGACAGACTCGGAAAAAGGAGACTCAGAGTATTTCAGAAGATTCAGCTACTCAAAACCTTATGGAGAGCCGAGAAACACTGTCAGAAAAAAACCAGAATATTTAATATTGAAAAGTGATGAATATCACTAGAATACTGTCAAAAATAGCGATGGAAGATACAGCCTTTGGGTTGGAAGTCACTGAAAATATGACTGGGGAAGAGCTGCCTCCTCAAAGTAGAATTGACTGTGATAACGGAAATGGAGTAAAGTTTTCAGGACCCTCATTTGGCAATGAGGCACAACTCAAAAAGAAGATAAACACCTGCAAATATCCACTAATCATTAGAACATGGAATGTATGAATTATGAATCTAGGAAAAACGGAACTTGTCAGAAATAAAACAGACCGCATAAAGATTGATATCCTAAGCTTTAGTGAACTAAAATGGACTGGTATTGGCCATTTTGAATCTGACAATCACATGATTTATTATGCTGGTGATTATAAAGAGGAATGACATTCCATTTATCATCAAAAAGAACATTTCAAGATCTATCTTGAAGTGTAATGCTGTCTATGATAGGATAATACCCATACACTTACAAGGAAAACCAGTTAATGCCACTATTTTTCAAATTTATTCACCAACTGCTAAAGCCAATGATGATGAATTTGAAGAATCCTACCAGCTTCTTCATTCTGAAAGTGATCAAACATGCAGTCAAGATATATTCATAATCACTGGTGATTAGAATTCAAAAGTTGAAAAAGAAGAGGAAGGATCGGTAGTTGGAAGATATGGCTTTAGTGATAGAAATGATGCTGGAGATCACATGATAGAAGTTTGCAAGCCCAACTTATTCATTGCAAATTGGTTTTTTAAACAACATATAAGATTATTATACACATGACTTCACCAGATTGAATACACAGAAATCAAATTGACTACATCTGTAGAAAGAGGTGGTGTGAAAGCTCCATATAGGAAGCCAAAACAAGTCCAGGGGCAGACTGTGGAACAGACCATTAATTGTTCATGTGCAAGTTCTGGCTGAAGCTGAAGAAAATGCATACAAGTCTATGAGAGCCAAAATGTGACCTTAAACATATCCCATGTTTAGAGAATATCTGAAAAACAAATTTGATGCATCGACACTTGTGACTGAAAACCAGAATTGTGGAATGACATCAAGAACATCATACAGTAAGAAAGTAAAAGGTCATTAAGAAGGCAAGAAAGAAAGCAAAGACCAAAATGGATGTCAGAAGAGACTCTGAAAGTTGCTTTCCAGTGCAAAGGTGCTAAAGCAAGGGGAAGAAATAAGGAGGTAAAAGAGCTGGGCAGAAAATTTTGAAAGGGAACTCTAGTAGATAAAGTCAATTATTATAATGAAATGTACAATTATCTAGAGTTAGAAAGCCAGAATGGAAGAATGTGCTCAGCATTTCTTAAGCTGAAAGAACTGAGGAAAACCTCTGAGCTTCAACTTGCAATATTGAAGGATACTCTGGGCAAAATATTGAATGATGTAGAAATCTTCAGAAGAATAGAGTCACTGTAAGAACAAGAAATGATTAATGTTCAAACATTTCAAGAGGTAACCTATGACCAAGAGCCAATGATACTGAAGTAAGAAATCCAATGTGCACTGAAGGCATTGGCAATGAACATGGCTCCAGGAATTGATAGAATACAAATAGAAATCTTCAGAAAACTAATGCAGCACTGGAGGCACTCACTCATCTACGCCAACAAATTTGGAAGACAGTTATCTGGCTAACTGATTTGAAGAGATACTTATTTGTACCCAACCCAAACAGAGATGACCCAACAGAATGCAGAAATCATCAGACAATATCATTAATATCACATGCAAGTAAAATTTGGTTACAATATTTTTTAAATGGAAGTAGCAGTACATTGACAGGGAAATGCCAAAGGTTCAAGCCAGATTAAGAAAAAGATGTAGAATGAGGGATATCATTGCTGACATCAAAAGGATCTTACCTGAGAGTAAGGAATACCAGAAAGATGTTTACCTGTGCCTTATGGACTATGCAAAGGCTTTTGATTGTGTGGATCAAGTTTTGGACAACATTGTGGTAAATGAGTATTCTGGAATACTTAATGGTGCTCATAAGGAACCTATATATAGACCAAAGAGGCAGCTGTTAGTAATGAACGAAGAGGTGCTGAATGGCTTAAAACCAGGAAAGGTGTGCTCCAGTGTTTATTCTTTCACCATACTTATTCAGTCTGTATGCTGAGCAAGCAATCTGAGATTATTTGAAGAAGAACATGGCATCAGGATTGAAGGAAGACTCATTAACAACCTGAGATATGCAGATGATACAACCTTGTTTGCTGAAAGCTAAGAGGACTTAAAATACTTACTGATGAAGATCAAACCCCACAGCCTTCAGTATGGGTTGGATCTCAATGTAAAGAAAAGAAAAACCCCTAACCACTGGACAAATAAATGACATCTTGATGAATGGAGAAGAGATTGAAGCTGTCAAAGATTGCATTTTGCTTGTAACCACCATCAACACTCATAGAAGCAGCAGTTAAGAAATCAAAGAATGTATTGCATTAGGCAGATCTGCTGCACAAGACCTCCTTAAAGTGTTGAAGAGCAAAGATGTCAGTTTGAGGACTAAACTGCACTTGACCCAAGCCATGGTGTTTCCCATAGCCTTACAGGCATGTGAAAATTGGACAACAAATAAACAAAACTGTAGAAGAATTGATGCATTTGAGTTATGATGTTAGAGAATTAAATTATATCAAAGACCAAACAAATCTGTTGGAAGTACAAACAGAATGCTCCTTAGAAGCCAAGATTGCCAGGATTTAACTGTCATACTTCAGACGTATTATCAGTAAGGACCATTCCCTGCAGAAGGACATCATGCTTGGTAAAGTGGAGGATCAGGGAAAAAGAGGTAGACCCCTGCTAGATGGATTAGCACAATGGAAGCAGCAGTGGGCTCCAGCATTACAGGGCTTGTGAGGATGGTGCGGGATCAGGTGGTATTTAGTTCTGTTATACAAAAGTTTTCTATGGGTCGGAACCAAGTCGGTTCCTAACAGCAACATAGGTAAAACTTTGAATAAATCAGGAAGCATCAAAAGAAGATGGAAGGAATACACAGAGTTACTGTAGCAAAAAGAATTGGTCAATGGTCAACAGTTTCAAGTGGTACAGATGATCCAGAACCAGTACTGAAGGACGAAGTATAAGTTGCACTGACGATATTGGTAAAAAACAAGACTCCAAAAATGATGGAATAAAAATGGAAATGCTTTAAAACAACTGATGCAGTGCTAGAGGTGCTCACTTATCCATGGAAACTACCTGGCCAACTGATAAGAAAAGGTCCATATTTGTGCCCATTCCAAAGAAAGATAGCCCAATAGAATGTGGAAATCATGTGATATCATTAGTATTACATGTAAGTTAGATTTTCCGGAAGAAAATATAAAATGGTTACAGCAGTACAAAGACAGGGGGCTGCCAGATACTTAAACTGGATTCAGATGAGGAATTGTATCTAGAGATCTTATTGCTGACATCAAATGGATCTTGGCTGAAATTTGAGAATACCAGAAAGATGTTTATTTGTAAAATTTATTGACTGTGCAAAGGCCTTCAACTGTGTGGATCGTGACAAATTGTGGCTAACATTACGAAGACATAGTATTTCAGAACATTCAATTGTCCTCATGAGAAACCTGTACGTAGACAAAAGGTGGTTGTTGGAACAGAACAAGGGGATACTGAATGGTTCAAAATCAGGAAAGATGTGTGCCAGGGTTGTATCATTTTACTGTAATTATTCAATCTGCATGATGAGCAAATAATCTGAGATTCTGTAAATATTGTACATTTTCCTTTATTTTTTTCTACAGATATTGTACCTTTCTATTAGCCTATAGAGGTCAATAGTCATATTTTGTTAATTTTATTTCAACCTTCCCCATCACCTAAAGGAGTCCTAGAATGTTGCTGCTGTAGGATAAACACTGGACTGCTAACCAAAGGATCATGTTCAAACCCACTAGCCACTTCTTAGAAACCCTACACAGGACCGCTATGATTGGAAACTGACTCAGTGGCACTTTACAACAGCAACATCCCCTAAAGGAGAGAGGAAATTAATTACATTGGATTGTTACCAGGTGTATGATGGACAAACTAGGTACTCTTCTAAACTCTAAGGACAGTGTCTCAGTCATTGCTGTCATGGAGGCCATAAGGTGGTAGGTTAGGGAGAGGGAATTTTCCCCCTTATCCCTTCAAAATGTGGTATATATACTTCATCCCTTCCTGTAAGGGTAACTAAACATCAACTTATGCTAAGCATGGCCAACTCATAGTCCAAGTGCTTTGTTTGGTCAAGTTAGGGCCGGGGTGAAGCAAACATAGTAAATAGAGTCATTGTGAATATTTGTTACTTTTTTCTGGTTGTTGTTGTTGTTATGTGCCGTGGAGTCAATTCTGATTCATAGCGACCCTGCACAGGGTTTCCAAGGCTGTAAATCTTTACAGGAGCAGAAAGACTCATCTTTCTCCCACGGAACAGCTGGTAGTTTCAAACTGCTGACCCTGAGGTTAGCAGCCCGATTCATAACAACTACGCTACCAGAGCTTCTTCTGGTACTAGCCAAAAAAACAAACAAACAAAAAATCATCAAATGATAGCCTAATGATCATGCTTTTCTGCCACTTTGGTATCATTAGAGTCCATGTATATTACAGGCAATAATGAGTTCATAGTTCCCATTATTCATTAAAAAGAACCTTTGAAAAAATACTCCCTGTTCTGTGATTATAAGTGCAACTGGTCAAAAGCTGCTATGTTTTATAGATGCTGATATAAGAAGACAAAAGTATCAGGAACACTGTACGGGGTAAGGCTGTGCTAGCTGCCTTATCAGAGGTTGATAGCAATGAACCTTTTGCTGGAGGAATGTGGAAGGTGTTCTTTGTCTGAGTCAGGATTGCTTTGATGTTACAACTAACATATAATTCCTCAAACAAATTGATATATAGAGGTGGTTATAGTATAAGTATGCAGATGTATTTTATGAAACTCAGGGGTAGTAATTATAGGGACTCCTGGTGTGGCACTGTAGGGTAAGTGCTCAACCACAAGGTTGGGTTGAATCACAAGGTCAGCAGTTTAAAGTCACCAGCCACTCCTCGGAGACCCTATACGTAGCTGTGGGTCAGAACCAACTCTATGGCACTTAACAATTATAGTCATACTTTTTCAGTGTGTTTGCTGAGCAAATAATCCCAGAGCTCAAGCTATCAACAATTGTAAGGATAGCACAGAACCGATACAAATTCATTCTGTTGTGTTATTGTGGGTCCAAACTGACTTGACAGCATCTAACAAAACAACAATTGGAGAAACTGGGTTGAGAAATTGAATACCTACTCTCTTTCTCTTTGTTGCTCCAGGGCTGCATACATGGGCTCTCATTTCTCATCATCATGTGCACCTCAGTTTCATTCTTTGCTATTCTGACATTCTTGCTGAACCTCCATCTCTGCATGTGTAGCAGAAGTTGACTGTCTTCTACCTTCCTCATTTGCATACTTTGTGTTGAGGAATGAGTAAAGAATGGATTCTCATATTTTAATTCCTAAACCCCAGATAAAAAGTCTCTGACAGATTCATTTTGTCCCATTTTGTCTACCCCTGATCCAACCAATGGTTTGCTAGAATTCCTAAGCCCAAATATGAATGAACCCTCAAGGACACCCAACCTCATGTTAAGAACCTTTTACTGAGCACTCTGGTGATAGCGTCTCCCACATGTTTGAAATTCACAAAACGCTGTGCATTTTTTATATGAGGAAACAGCCAACGAAGTTAAGCAATTTGCCCAGGGTTAAAGGAGCTCTGGCAGCTTAGTGGTTATGAATCGGGCTGTGAACTGCAAGGTCAGCAGTTGGAAACTACCAGCTGTTCCGCGGGAGAAAGATGAGGCTTTCTGCTCCCGTAAAGATTTACAGCCTCGGAAACCCTGTACAGGGTCGCTATGAGTCGGAACCGACTCCAAGGCACATAACAACAACAACAAATACTCTTAGTGGAATCCTGGTGTGGTGCTGTGGGTTAATGAGCTGAACTGCAAAGTCAGTTTGAACCAGAAGCTCACCAGCCACTCCTCGGAAACCTTATACCAACTCCATGATACTTAACAGCAACATACTCTTGCAGGAGTCCTGGTGTGGATCCAAAGGATAAGCACTTGATCTCAAGGTCAGTTTGAACCATTAAGGTTGACAGTTCAAACTCACCACCTACTCCTTGAAAACTCTATACAGGGTTGCTGACTCAGATCCAACTCGAAGGCTTAACATACTTTTATAAATGGCAGAATGGAATCTGTACCCAGCTTACCGCTGCTTCCAAATACATACCCAGATTTCAGGGCCTGAGACCCAGAACTTCTGATCCTGCAGGTCTAGGATGTTGCTGTTATTGTTAAGTGTTGTCAAGTGGGTCCCCACTCATGGCAACCCTGTATATATAGGGTTTCCAAGGCTTTAAATCTTCTCAGGAGCAGAAAGTCTCATATTTCTCTCACAGAGCAGCTGGCAGGTTCAAACTGCCTTGTGGTTCAAAGTCTAGTGCTTATCGTATAGAACTACCTGCTGTGCTCCCAGGTAAAGGATAAGGCTTGAGAATTGGCATTTTTTAAGAAGATTTTCTGTGACGGTGATGCTGCCTACTTGAGAAGTAGCACTGTTCTAAATGACAGCTAAGAAGACGGCATTTCTCATAAATTAACAAATCATTGTTAGTCATAAACATATCTTAGGAATGGCCATAATAAAGTAAATTCTTATGAGTCCACTTATTTGTGTTCTGTAATCCCCATGTTTTATGGATCCTGCTTTTAGTATGTACTGTTTCAGAGAACTAATTCAGAATAACATCACCTCCTTGGGAAATCCGCTTTATGAGCTGGAATATACCTCTCACCCCATGTAATTTTAAAAGGTTGCTTGTAAACTAACTGAGATAGTAAACTAACAAAGGCACACACAAAATCACGGAAGATTCTCACATATAAAGTGTTCAACAACAACAAAAAGCCACTCAGAAGTACATACAGAGCCCTGGTAGGCATAAATAGTTAAGGGCTTAACTATTAACAGAAAGGTTGGCAGTTCAAACCTACTCATAGCTACCCAATAAGAAAGACTTGGCTCACTGCTTCTGAAAGGTCCAAGCCTTGAAAACCTTGCGGAGCAGTTCTACATAGGGTTGACATGAGAATCAACTTGATAGCAATTGCTAAAGAGTACCTAGTATGTGGTTCCGTTTATATAAAGTTCTAAAACAGGCCAAATTAACCCAGGTGGATAGAAGTCAGGACAGTGGTTGTTCCTGGGGCAGGATAGTAACTGCAGACCATGGGCTCTTGAGGTGTGGAGATGTTCTTTATCTTGATCTGGATGCTGGTCAGATTAAAATGCTTAGTTTATAAAGATTAATCTTTAAAGTTATATACTTTTAATGTAAGCATTTTTCTTTGTGTATGTCTTATTCCAAAGAAAATGTTCAAGGAAAGCAAAATAACAAGTAATTTGGATAAAAACAGTATATGAAACCATGTTATAAAACTATCCTGTTTGTACCAAACTTAGAAACTTGGAAAGGACAAATCTGAAAGGAAACACTCCACACTGTTAACCATGGCTGTCTCCATGGGGGGGTGGTGGTGAAAAGGTAGCTGGACTTTATTATTAATGATTTTATAATTTTGCTTTTCTGTATTATAAAGATTTTTTGAAATATGCATGTATTAAATATGTGGCACTGTAGGATAAGCACTGGCTTACTAACTGCAAGGTCAGTGGTTCAAAACTACCAGCTGTTACTTGGAAACCCTATTCAGAGTCACTAGAAGTTGGAACCAACTCAGTGGCACTTTAACAACACCAACAAGTTTTAGTTAAGAGCCCTGAAAGTTAAGGACTCACCTGCTAACTAAAAGGCTGGTGGTTGGAATTCACCCAGTGATTCTACGGGAGAAAAGACCTAGTAATCAGTTCCTATAAAGATTACAACTAGGAAACCCTATGGGGCAGCTCTACACTGTCATAGAGGGTCATGATGATTCAAAATCAATTCAACAACACAAGTTTTATTTGTAAGTTTTTGTTTAAAAATAAGTTAGTTGTTTTGCTGTTTAAAGAAGAAAGGAATAAGACTCAGTCCCACCAAATTCAGAAATAGAAACCCAGAGTCAATGTAATGCAAATGTGAAAACAAATAAAAGTGACCATGGGACTTGAAGGACCTTGACACTCACTTTTTCCTCTTAAATGGTATTTCCCAAGGGTCATTTTCAGCTTCCTGCAGCATTTATAAAGCCAGGTTCATGAGGGACAGGCACGCAACAAGCGAGAAAATGATCATTTCATGAGATTTGCAGAACAGGTTATGAGTATCCAAGGACCAAGTGATAAAATAGAATGATAAATGAGACATTAGACTGAAGGACAAAAGTGCTAAACACTCCAACCACCCACCTCCTGTTCTCTAGTACTTTTAATATTCATGGAAGTACTAAAGTTGAATAAAAATTGAAGTGCATCTGTGCCCAGCATTATAGAAGTAGTCTCTACTCATTTTCCTTGGAAGCACTTGTTGCTGTTATGTGCTGTGGAGTTGGTTCCGACCCATAGCGACCCTGTACAGGGTTTCGGAGGCTGTAAATCTTTACAGGAGCAGAAAGACTCATCTTTCTCCCACTGAACAGCTGGTAGTTTCAAACTGCTGACCGTGAAATGAGCAGCCCGATTCGTAACCACTACGCTCCCGGTATGACGCTGTGGGTTAACGTGCCAAACTGCAGAGCCGTTTGAACTTCAAGGTCGGCAGTTCGAGTTCACAGCTGCTCCTAGTAAACCTGGAAGCACTAGGAAGTGAAAAATTTCAAAGAGGTGTTATGTTTTCTGTTAAGGATCTCAGTGCTTTTAAGCAAAAGAACAAGGAAAGCCTCAACATATGTGACTCTTCAGAGCCAAAGAGAGAGA
>NW_006408564.1:16059371-16091137 GCF_000296735.1 Chrysochloris asiatica
TTGGTACAGGACCGGGCAGTGTTTCGTTCTGTTGTGCATAGAGTCATTATGAGTCAGTACCGACTCAATGGCTCTTAGTAACAACAACAACACTCCCTATATATATAAACCAAAAACAAAATCTACTGTCATGTCGTTAATTCAGACTCATAGTGACTCTATAAGACCAGGGTTTCTGGAACTTTACATCTTTTTGAGAATAGATAGCTTCATCTTTCTTCCACAGAGCAGCTGGTGGGTTAGGAACACTGATCTTGCAAACAGCAGTCCACAGTCTAACCCAGAGAACCACAAAGAAGGGAGCTTCAAAAGTTCATGGAAAAATTCCGTTATCTTTTTATGTCATTTTTCCATGAACTTTTTGAAACTCTCTCACGTGTGTGTAAAGAAATGTATACACATTTAAAGAGTAGATATGTTGCTGCTGGTTTTGTTAGATGTCAAGTTGGTTCTGACTTACAGTGACTATATGTACAACACAACAATAAACTACCCAGTGTTGTGTCATCATCACACTTGCTGTTGCATTTGAGCCCAAGGCTGCTGCCTTTGTGTCAATCCATTTTCTTTGGAGTCTTCAGCTTTTAGGCTGACCCTCCATTTTCCCAACATGGTGTCCTTCTCCAGGGATGATACCTCTTGATCACATGTATAAAGTATGAGAGATGAAGTGTCCCCATCCTGGCTTTTAAGGAACATTTTGGTTGTAGTTCTTCCAACACAGATTTGATTGTTCTGGAAGTTCATGGTATTTTTAATATTCTTCTATAACACCATAATTCAAATGCACTGATTCTTCACTGTCTTCCTTATGCACTGTCCAACTTTCACATGTATATGAGGACACTGAAAATACCTTGGCTGGGGTCAGGCACACCATAGTCCTTAAACTGATAACTTTACTCTTTAACATGTGAAAGAAGTCTTGTGCAGCAGATTTGCCTAATGATATAGTTCCTTTGATTTCTAAACTGCTGCTTCCATGAGTGTTCATTATGGAAGCAAGTAAAATGAAGTCCTTGACAACTTCAGTCTTTTTTCCATTTGTCATGATGTTATTTATTAGTCTAGTTGGGAGGATTTTTGTTTTCTTTACATTGAGGTACAATCCATACTGCAGGCTGTGGTCTTTAATCCCAGAATGCAAGGTTGTATCATCTGCATATCACAGGCTATTAATGAGTTTTCCTCCAATCCTGATGCCACGCTCTTCTTTATATAATCCAATTTCTCAGATTATTTACTCAGAATACAGAATAAGTGTGGTGAAAGGACACAACCCTGGTGCCCACCTTTCCTGATTAGAAACTATTCATTATTCCCTTGTTCTATTCAATCAACTGCCTCGTTGTCTATGTACACACTCCTCATGAATATAATTAATACCTATTCTTTGCAATATTATCCATAGATTGTCATGATCCACACAGTTGACAGTCTTGGCATTGTCAGGAAACCGCATGTAAACGTTTTTCTGGTGTTTTCTGCTTTCAGTGAAGATCCATCTAATATCAGCAATGACATTCCTCATTCCATGTCATTTTTCTTAATCTGGTTTGAATTTCTGGTAGTTTCCTGATGATGTACTGCTACAATAATTTTTAAATTATCTTTAGGGAAATTTTACTAGCTTGTCATATCAATAACATTGTTTGCTGATTTGTTTACTCTGTTGAGTCACCTTTCTTTGAAATAGGCATACATAGAACTCTTCCAACAGGCTGACCAGGTAGCTTCTAAATTTTCTGATATGGATAACTGGGATTTCCAGTGTTGCATCAATTTGTTGAAAGATTTCAGTGTATATTCTGTCAACTCCCACTGTAGGACAAGCAATGGACACCAAGGTTGGTTTGAATCACAAAGCCAGTAGTTTAAACTCACCAGTCATTCTTCAGAACTCCTAGACAGGATAGGATCACTATGAGTAAGATTGGCACTTAACAACAATTTTTTTTTTTTTTTTGCTAATGCCTTCAGTGCAACTTGGACTTCTTCCTTCAGTACAATTGGCTCTTGATCATATGCTACCTCTTGAAATAGTTGAACATCGACATTTCTTTTTGGTACATTGACTCTGAGAATGCCTTTCATCTTCTTTTGATACTTTCTGCATCATTAATATTTTGCCTTCAGTATTGCAAGTAGAGGCATGAATTTTTTCTTCTTTCTTTCAGCTTGAAAATTACTGAGCGTATTTTTGCCTTTTTGTTTTTCGAACTTCAGGTCTTTGCATATTTCATTATAATACATGGCTTTGTATTCTTAAGCTTACCTTTGAAATTTTCTGTTCAGTTCTTTTACTTCTTTATTTCTTTCATTCACTTTAGCATCTCTACACTGGAGAGCAAGTTTCAGAGTCTCTTCTGACATCCATTGTGGACTTTTCTTTCTCTCCTGTCTTTTTGATGACCTTTTGCTTTCTTCTTATGTGATGATCTTTATATCATCCCACAACTTTCCTGGTCTTTGGTCATTAGTGTTGAATGCACAAAATTTGTTCTTGAAATGGTCTCTAAATTCAGCTTGGATATACTCAAGGACTCACAAAACCTGCACAAGACCTTTTTTAAAGTGTTCAACAACAAAGGTATCAGTTGGAGGACTAAGGTATGCCTTACCCAAGCCATGGTACTTTCAGTAGCCTCATATGCATATAACAATTGGACAATGAATAAGGAACACTGTAGAAGATTGATGCATTTGAGTTATGGTGTTGGATAAAGTATTGAAATTTTCACAGTCTTCCAGAAGAACAAACAAATCTGTGTTGGAAGAAGTACAGCCAGAATGCTCCTTAGAAGCCAGGATGGCCAGACTTCACCTGTCATACTTTGTCTCTTGTACTGGAGACACCAGTTCTGGAGAAGGGCATTATGCTTGATAAAGTTGAGGGTCAGCAAAAAAGAGGAAGACCCCCATCAAGATGGATTGACACTGTGGTAGCAGCTGTGGGGTCAAGCTTAACAATTATGAGGATGGTGCATGACTGGGCAGTATTTTGTTCTGTTGTGCATAGGGTCACTATGAGTCAGAACTGACTTGATGGCACCTAACAACAACCATTCAGTAGTAGTCAACCTCTTCTTCTTACTAGTCTGTCTTATTCTGTTAGCTCAGCTGAAACGTGTCCATCATGGGTGACCCTGCTGGTATTTAAAATATTTGTGGCATAGCTTCCAAAAGCACAGCAACGTGCAAGCCACCACAATACAAGCTAACAGCTGAGTGGTGGAGTATATATTTGTAATATATTTGATAGCATCCGTTTATGCACACATATATGCAAGGTTAAGTAAAAATAGTATTGCTACTAGAGTTCCAATTCATACATCACAGGCTTAGAGGAATGCTTGTTAACAAGCTGAGATCTGTAGGTGACACAACCTTGATTGCTGAAAGCAAAGAGGACTTGAAGCACTTACTGATAAAGTTCGAAGAATACAGCCTTCACTATGGAGTACACCTCAATGTGAAAACAAAAGAAAAACAAGAAATCCTTGTAAATAGACCAACAAACAACATCATGATAAATGGAGGAAAATTGAAGTTGTCAAAGATATCATTTTACTTGGATCCGCAGCCAATGTTCATGGACACAGCAGTTTAGAAATCAAACAATCTATTGTATTGGGCAAAGATGCTGCAAAAGACCTCTTTAAAATGTTATAAAGCAACGATGTCACTTTGAGGACTAAGGTGTTTCTGATCCACACCATGTGTTTTTAGTAGTTTCATATGCATGTGAAATCTGGACAATGAATAAGGAAGACTGGAGGAGAAATGATGCATTTGAATTATTGTATTGGCGAAGAATATTGAATATATCATGGATGCCAGAAGAATGAACAAATCTGTCTTGGAAGAAGTACAGCCAAACATCTTATTTTGGACATGTTATCAGGAGGGGCAAGTCTTTGGAGAAGGACATAATGTTGCATAAAGTAGAGACTCAGTAAAAAAGAGGAAAACCCTCAACAAAATGGATTGACAAAGTGGCTGCAACAATTGGCTTAAAAGTACGAATGATTGAGAAATGGTGCAGGACCAGGAAGTGGTTCCATCTGTTGTACATTGGGTTGCTATGAGTCAAAACTGAGTCAGTGGCACCGAGCAACAGCAACATAATTTTAGCAATACTTTTTGACTTATTCTCATATATATGTATGTGTAAAGAAATATATATGCTGTTGTTGTTGTTAAGTGTCATCAAGTCACTTCAGACTCATAGAGAACCTTTATAGAGTTTGCGAGGATTTTCAGTCTCCAAGGAAGCAGAAAGCCTCATCTTTCTATTGAGAAGTGGCTGGTGGGCCCAAACTGCAAAACTTGTGGTTCTCAGTCCAGTGTTTATCATATGGAGCCACAAAATGTATGTACGTTATCTATAATATTACACATGTATACATACACATACACTCACAGATATATATTAAACATAAATATGCATGTATTTATGAAGGATGACATAGTCAAATTTTATAGATAAATTACTTAACCTGTCTGAATCTCATCTTCCTCAGCTATTAAATATGAGGTTTCCTTCCTACAAGATTATTATGAGGATTATGAAAAGATACATATGTTCCAGTGTTCAATTTATTGTCTCTCAGGTATAAAATCACCCTTCAATACATGTTCATCGATAATTGATACAATTCTTTTAAGTATTTCTCCTTCATGGTGAGCACAACCTGAAGTTTTCTTAGTAAAGGAAACTGTAGGAGCAAAGGGGCTCGCATGCTCTTTCCTAAGGTTACACTGGTAGTATCATGATGTGTGTGGGGGGAGATAAGTGGTGGGACTCTGTCCTCTCTAGGGGTGGGAGTTCACATTCCAGCCAGTCTGAAGGTCATCTTCCAGCAGCCCTCTGGACAGGAACATTGCCAGCTCTAGGTTTCCTACGTGCACATCTCCGCTTCCTTCTGTAGACCCACGTCAGGGCAGAGACTGTGCCTTATCTGTACTATGACATTTGCTTTCTGCTTGCCCAGCAACTTTGGACCATCCAGTGAGTTACAACGGTTTCCAATGAGGTCTGAACCCCAGCTTTGAGATTGGGACCCCTTTTCTAAGTGTGTCCTATATGGGTAATCTCCCTCCAGCCTTCCTGCTTGACAAGATTACCCACCTTTAAGGGGAAATGAGAATCTAAATGTCTGTTGTTAACAGCCATTTTGTTATTTCCGACTAAAAGCTACCCTTTATTGGGTTTCCAAGGAACAGTTGGTGAATTGAACCTCCAACCTTTTTGTTAGCAGTCCAGTGCTTATGCTCTGGTTACTCTTTTATAAAAGGAGTTAGTAAACCTTTTCTCTAAATACAAGTAAATTAAACAAGGGAAGTCCAGAGTTAGGAAAAATCAGGCCTGAGAGGCCAATCTAGCTTATAGATAGCCTGTGAGGTAAGAAACTTGTTGCCTTTGTAAAGGATTGGGAAGATGAGGAAGAAGTAGCCATAGTGGGAGGAAAAGCAGAAATATCTATGGTCTGCAAAGCCTAAAATGTTTACTCTCTGGTATCTGGTATTTTATAGAGAAGGTGATCCCTGCCACAGACTGACCAAAGTGTAGCCAGCAATCTGTGTTTTAATAAACATATGGATTATGATGCAAGCTAAGTTTTAGAACCACTGGCATAAACCAGTCAGTAGCCGAATCCATTGGCCATTGTAACTGGTACTTAACCTATTGTGCAAACACCCAAAAGTAATTCATGATTTGTGTGGGAGTGAACAAAAACTATTTCTCCTCTAGTGTGGTGTTGTTGTTAAGTGCCGTTGAGTCGATTCTGACCCATAGTGACCCTGTATAGGGTTTCCAAGGAGCAGCTGGTGAACTTAAACCCCCAACCTTGCAGCTCAAATGGCTTTGCAGTCTGGCACATTAACCCACAGTGCAACACCAGGATTCCCTTCTGGCTGTGGATTAATGCTCTGGAATGCAGAATTGGTTTGAACTGCAAGGTTGGCCATTCAAGTTCACCAGCTGTTCCTTGGAAACCTTATACAGGGTCACTAATAGGTCAGAACTGACTCTATAGCACTTAACAACAACAAAGTAGACTAATGATGGAAACTGTGCAGTTACGAGAGTACCAAAAAGGGAGTATCTAGAACTGGCACATGGAAGGCAAGGGATTGAGGATTAAACCAACACCACAGAGAGCAGATTAAAAAGGCAGAGCAGAGCTGACATGGCATACCTATCACAATGAATTCACTCTAGAGCAGTGTTTCCCAACCTCAACACCATTGGCATTCGGGGCTGGATAATGCTTGGTGGTAGTTTTGGTAATTCTTTGGCCATTTAAAAGCATCTACTATACGCCATTCATACCCTGCTCCCCAATTGTCACAACCAAAAACGTCTCTAGACATTGACATTAGCTGTGAGACATAATTGCCCCTGGTTGAGAACCATTCAGTTTGACCAGGGTTTTTGGATATTTACAACAGAAATATAACTAAGAAATACCGTATGTCTTCACATATCAGTATACATTACTAAATGTATTCAAGTCAAATGAATTGTCTTAGCAGCTGATATTTACATATTTTAAGATTATCCTAGAGATATTATTACTTGACACAAATGATTTCGGATTTCTTGTTTTGGAGAATATTGTAACACAAATGTCTTCCCATGTTCTCTTCAAAACTTCTGGACATTATTACTATGACCCCATCCTCAAAGTTCCTGCTCCTAATGGATGTTCAAACTCCATGGTTTGTGACTTCCGTGTTCTGTGTAACTCACATATGCAACTCGGTATTCTTTGCTTGATTTTTACAAAATAACTTTTAAGGTGCATTTTGGATATTCATGTGAAGAATGTGCTTACAAGTAGAGTCAGTTAAAGGCAGAAATGTGTTGTTGTTGCTGTTAAATGCTTTCAAGTCAACTCCAATGCAAAGCGACCCTACATATAGTTTCTGAGGAGTGACTGGTGGGTTTGAACTACGGACCTTGTGGTTTTCAGGTCAGTGCTTGTCCTACATCGTCACACCAGGACTCACGTGAATTTGACCATGTTGGATATGAAGCTTGTGTCATTGATTTGGTTCAAGTGAAGGTCTCACATTGATAACGTCTTCCTGAGCTTCACACACCTGTAAGGGACGGGAAAACTGGAGACTCAGCAGATCAGAGTATTGCTAGGCTTATTTGAGCGGCTCCAGTGTTCTATCTCAATATAGCCATTTTCATAGACTTGCCAGAGCCCCCATTTGTTAAGCATCTTCTCTATATTTTCTCATTGCATCCCTGTTCCACATACTTAAACATTAAGTATACTGTGTGCTTGCTTAACCTTATAAATATTATTGTTGTTAAGTGCCATTGAATCGGTTCTGACTCATAGCATTTCTCTAAAGGGTTTTCAAGGAGTAGCTTGTGAGTTTGAACCACAGACCTTTCGACTCAAACTTATCTTGTGACCCAGTGTATTATTCTGCAATGCCACACCAGTACTCCCTAAAAGTGTGTTGTTATTAAGTGCTGTTGAGTCAGTTCCAACTCTTAGCGACACCGTATAGGGTTTCTGAGGATTGATTGGTAAGCTTGATCCACTGACCTTGTAGTTCAAACCGACGTTGCAGTCCAGCACATTAACCCACAATGCCACACCAGGACTCCCCTTATAAGTATAGAGTTTAACAAATCTAATGTATTTCAATGGACTAAATCAATACCATGCAGATATATAGCATATTTTTATTAAAGGTATAGGATAACAGGCTCTGGAGTTGGAAGTGACTGTACTGGTTTGAAAGCAGATATTTTAAAATTGAATATCTGTTAACTGATATTGATACTACCTCAAACATCTGTCTTCGGAACAATTTCTTAAACTTCTTGGGTTTTATACATCTTTACTCAATGCCCTCCAGAAAAGAAACAAAAAACAAAACATACAATAAGAAAAATTCCTATTTTATTATAAAAAGAAGTTTACCTCTTTCTAACTCAACCTCTAAGGATTGTTTTTAACACAGTGGTAAAGCACTTGGCTACGAACTGAAAAGTCAGCAGTTCAAACCTGTCAGTGGATCCACCAAAGACAGGCACAGCAGTCTGCTTCCTAAAGACTACAGCCTTGGAAACCCTATGGACTAGTTCTACTTTGTCTGGTTGGTTCTGACTCCTAGCAACTCTGTGTAGAGTTTCCAAGGCTTCAGATCTTTACAGGAGCTGAAAGCCTCCTCTTTCTCCCTCAGAGCAGCTGGTAGATTCAAACTGCTGACCTTTCTATCAGCAGCTCAGCACAAAATCCATTATGCTACAGGGTTGCTTAAAAACCAAACCCACTGAGTCAATTCTGACTCATAGTAACTTCCTGGTGTGGCACTGGAGGATCAGCAATGGACTTCAGACCTCAAGGTCAGCAGTTCAAAGCCACTGGTTGCTCCTCAGAGACCCTATGCAGTGTTGCTGTAAGTAGGAACTGATTTGATGGCACTTAACACTGGTGATTGGAGCATCTGTTTTGGACATATAACTGAAAAAAACTGAAGTATGCACTGAAGACCTTTTGGCTGACAGGTGTTGAAAAAGAAGCCAAGTTGCTTGGTCAAAATTTCTGAATTTCTAACTCAGAGGGATGGTATTTCTTTTCTACTGATGTAAATAGTGGCAAAGTTTTAGTCAAGGTCATTTAGAAAAGGTTAGAGAGAGGAGTGGATATTTGGGTCATGTTGAGGGGGGAATTGGTTACTCTGCCATTAGCTTTTACTCTACAATGTTTTGAGCTCAAAAAAACACTTTTAATACTGAGTTGGGCTTTTTGTCCCTTGGGAATTGGACAGGTTCTAGAAAGAACACATGCAGGTTGGCTGTACATTTTCTCATTAAGCATTATCCTTTTAAATCCCGAGTGGCAAATTAGCCAGGTTTTAAGAGTTATTATTGCACCCAAGCTAGCAAGGATGTTTTGGGACTATGATGTAACCCAGAAATATTAACCCATTCATGAAGGTGCCTATAATCTTGACAAAGTTTCACTTAGCTAGCCATTGCTTGAAATAAATACATGAATAAATAGGCTATTAATTGTTAACAATTATTGAGCATATACACTGTTCCAGTAGGTCATATGTTCATCTTCCCACTTAATCTTCACAATTAACCTATAAGGTAGTTATTATTCTCTCCATTGTCTAATTTACAAACAGGGGAAACTGATGTTGGATAGAAACAGAGACACAGCTAGTACATGGCAAAGCCAGTATCAAGCCTCTCGGTGTCTGATTCCAAAGCCACAGCTACATTCATAGAAAGTCACATCCCATTCATTGGGAAGCCACTAAATCAGAGTTTATGATGATGTCATTGATTCCTCTTCAGGAACTCAGGACATCTTGTTTATGCATTGCTTTCAGTACTGTTCTAATCAACCTCTGTGTTTAGAATGAAAAATGACTGGGTGCAGTCCATTTCATTTCAGTCCACTAGAAGATCCATATGGTGCATGGAGTGTTTGAGTTGTTGGGCAGGGGAAGGGAGACGAAGATAAGTAAGATGTACTTCCTGTCTTCAGTGAAGTCAGAGTCTATCAGAGGATTTGGGTCTCTGTTTTCTTAGATTCTGTGACTAGCCATTCCTCTTTTTTTTGTTGTTAGGATGTGAAATTGGGCCAGCAAAGGGGTGGAGGTGATCTTCAACCAAAGCATTACTGATACAACTATTGATGACTAAATGTGATATCATGGAACCAAGCAAATCTTGGTTTATATAAGGATGGAATCTATGACTTTGATGTCATTAATACTATAGGCATTACGTAAGCAGAGCCAGTTTGGTACATAATTATACTTTAATGAGCAGCGTTTAGGGTACAGACTTTTTTTGTTTTTAAGTTTTTATTGTGAATTATGTCTTAGTTTACATGGGTGAACATTATCTTTACATTCATCCTATCATATTTTGTTTCATTGCAATGATCACAATCCCCTGCATGTATCATCAAACACCCCAAGGGTACACCTCACACTGCTGTCCCCTGACCACTGGCACACAGCCTCTCTCCCCCCCTGATTCCAGAGTCCCCAGCTGCTCCTTCTGTCCACATTATTGCCTCTGCCTCCATCCCTAGTGTCACTGCCTTTCTGGACACGGTCTAGCACTTCGCTTTTCTCCCTTGATGGTTCCAGGGATCGATCTCTGCTCCTGGACTGCAAAATCAGCTGCTCCTCTCCTTTTGTTACCAAACATTTACATTTACATTTCCAACACTCACTGTCAGAGTTGATAGCACTCATTCCCTATTGAACCACAAGAGTCCTTTCCCCCTCACCTTTTATCAACCCCATCCAGACAGGTTGGAAACAATTCAGTGGAGATTCAACCTTTCCCTGTATCCTTTGGAGCTAGGTTCCCTATTGAAAGCATGTAAGCCAGTCATTCATGCCTTTGTAGTCTCCCCATTTTGGGTAACCAATGTCTAAGTTCCCTCTCCCTGATGGCACTGTGTACCAAGTGGGTGGGAATGATCTTCACTGTAAAGATTTGTCTGCTCCTTTGTCATACTGCATCCGCAAGCATAGGGCAAGTTCATCTACTTGTAGGGGGTTACTCTTTTTTTTTCTTTCCTGTTCCTATTCTTTCTTCCTCTAGTTGTGTTCTGATCATCCAGCCATTGATGCCAAGTCAAATGGGTACTATCTGCAAGTGTTGGTGTTTTTGTGCACCACCCCCCTCACTTTGTATCAGCTGGATGCTTCACACTCCATTCTAGTCCTCTGGGGCCATGTCTCTGCCCCTGGGCCCAGGAGTCCCCAGGTCTTGTCATACTGCTGGTTAACCAGGTCTCAATCCAGGTTAACAGGAGTCTATTGAATGTGGTCGGGCTTAGTTCACAACTTCGTTGCTGTTTTTCTCCCTCTTCCCCTTATCGGTGACCAACATGGTCAGCAGCAGGACCATATGACTGCTAGTGTATTCCACTTGAGTTTCAGTCTTAGAAGGGGGTTTGCCTTTGGGGACCTAACCACTTACCTTGATGGCTCCCAGGGGAACAACTTGCTTGTTCTTGTAGTAGTCAATTGGACTGTTGTTATTGTTGTTTTTTCTGCTGATCTTTCAAGAAGTGTCTTCTGTTCTTCTAGCTGTTCCAGACTGGTCTGCTCATCCTTTCACATGGGAATGTCCCACCTCAGAAGATTCTGGATGATGATTAGGATTCCACCTATGGTCTTGTGCAGTACAAAGGCTCTGCAGGGAGCCTCCTTCACTGGGCAAGTTCTAGCCCCATTTTAGTTATAGGCTGAAGACGAGCTTACGAGCTTTCTCTGGTGATGTTCCTGGCTATTTCTCTCACTCCCCTTCAAGTGTCTATTTTACAATAGTAGACAAGGGAAACCAGGATTCAACAAACAGGCAAGCATCTTAATATCATGTTCCCACTTTTACCCATTCAAACCATGCCTCAATCTTTGTATCCACAGGCCCTGTTCTTCATGTTTGTGCTTAAGATCATTATTTACCTCTGTCCCATTTAGCCCCTGTAAACCTGGCTAGCTATGCTCCCATCACTCTTATTTTTCCTTTCCCCTTCCCCTTCTAGTGTATTGCCCCCCTGCCAGCAACAAACTATTCTGTGTCTATTCCTACCCTGTGTTCCACTTTCCCCTCCCTCCCCCTCACCCCACCCCATACACCCGGTAACCACCACCACCAACAAATAATAGTAATAATAACAATAAAATAAAAGATAAAAAATTTCCCCTTTTATTATGGGTGCTTCTTCTTAATCTTTTACAATAGTGAATCTATGCCGTATTTCTCCTTTTGTCACTGACTGATTTCACTCAGCATAATGTCCTCAAGGTTCATCCATGTTATGCGGTAGCTTGCTGCTTCCTTGTTATTCTTCAGGGTACATAGTATTCCATTGTGTGCATGTACCACAGTTAGTTTATCCATTCTTCCATAGATGAGCAGTTAGGCTGTCTCCATCTTTTTGGTAATGTGAATAGTGCTGCTATGAACACTGGTGTGCATATAGCTACTCATGTTATGGCTCATATTTCTTGTGGATAAATACCAAGTAGAGGAATTGCTGGATCATAAGGTATCTCTATTTCCAACCTTCTGAGGAAGCACCATATTGTTTTCCAGAGTGGTTGGACCATTTTGCAATCCCACCAGCAATGTAGGAGGTTCCCAGTCTCTCCATATCCTCTCCAACACTTATTGTCCTCTACTTTTTTGATCTTTACTATTACTGCTGGTGTGAGATGATATCTCATTGTTGTTTTGATTTGCATCTCTCTAATGCCTAGTGATCTTGAACATTTCTTCATGTTTGTTGGCTGCCCAGGCCTCCTCCTTGGTGAAGTCTCCATTCATGTCCTGTGGCGATTTTTAAATTGTGTTTTTTGTCCTTTTCTTGTAGAGGTGTTGTAGGTTCCTATATATTTTGGAAATTAGTCCCTTGTCTGATGTGTTGTTGCAAAAGATTTTTTCCCATTCTGTGGGCTCCTTTTTTACTCTTTTGATGACATCTTTTGATGCACAAAAGTACTTAATTTTTAGTATGTCCTATTCATCTATTTTTGTTTGTGTAAGTTTCTAAATGTTTGGTAGTCTGTGTATGCCCTGTATTAGAGCTCTCACAGTTTTCCCTATTTTTTCATTGATGGCCTTTGTAATTCTGGGATTCACATTTAGGTCTTTAATCCATGCTGAGTTGGTTTTTGTATAAGGAGTGAGGTAAATGTCTTGTTTCAGTCTTTTGCATATTGCTTTCCAATTCTGCCAGCACCATCTGTTGAAGAGACCGTCTCCTCCCCATTCAATTTACTTAGGTACTTTGTAGAAAATCAGTTGGCCGTATGTGGATGGGTTAATTTCTGAATTCTCAATTATGTTCCATTGATCAACATTTCTTTCATTGTTCCAGTACCAGGCTGTTTTGACCACTGTAGCCATGTAGTAAATTTTGAAATCAGGGAGTGAGACAATTCCAACCTTAATCTTTTCAAGCAGTGCTTTGTTTATCCTGGGTCTCTTTTCTTTCCGTATAAAGTTTGTAAATATTTTTTCCATCTCTCTGAAGAATGTCATTGGAATCTGGATTGGGATTGCATTATATGTGTAAATTGCTTTGGGCAGTATTGACATTTTCACAATATTAAGTCTTCCTATCCAGGAGAATGGTATATTCTTCAATTTTTGTAGGTCTCTTTTGGTTTCTTGTAGTAGTCTACTGAAGTTTTCTTTGTATAGGCCCTTTGTTTCTCTGGTTACACTTATTCCTAGATATTCCATCCTTTGGGTAGCTATTGTATATGGCGTTTTCCTAATGTTCTTTTCAGCACTGTTGTTATTGGTATAGAGGAATCCAGCTGATTTTTGGATGTTTTATACCCTGCCACTTTGCTGAATCCTCCAATGATGTCTAGTAGCTTTTTTACTGAGTCTTTGGGGTTTTCTATATATAGGATCATATTGTCTGCAAATAGAGAGAGTTTTACTTCCTCTTTGCCAATTCAGATGCCCTTGATTTCCCTATCTATACATAGCTCTGGCTAAGACTTCGAGCACAATATTGAATAGGAGTGGTGACAAAGTTCATCCTTGTCTGGTTCCTGTTTGCAAAGGGAAGTCTTTCAGTTTCTCTCTATTGAGAGTAATGTAGGCTGTTAATTTTGTATATATGCTCTTAATTATGTTGAGGAATTTCCCTTCAATTGCTACTTTATTGAGTGTTTTTATCAGGAATGGATGCTGGATTTTGTCAAATGCCTTTTCTGCATCAATTGTTATGATCATGTGATTATTTTCCTTTTTCTTATTTATGTGGTGGATTACATTGATAGTTTTTCTAATGTTGAACCATCCTTGTACCCCTGATATGAATACCACTTGGTCATGATGCATTATTTTTTTGATGTGCTGCTGGATTCTGTTGGCTAGGATTTTGTTGAGAATTTTTACATCTATGTTCATGAGGGATATTTGTCTATAATTTTCTTTCTTAGTGTTGTCCTTCCCTGCTTTTGGTATGAGGGTTATGCTTGCTTCATAAAATGTATTAGGAAGTTTTCTAGTCTCCTTTATATTCTGGAATAATTTAAGTAGAATTGGTGACAGCTCTTCCCTGAATATCTGGTAGAACTCACCAGTGAAGCCATCTGGACTTGGACTTCTTTTATATGGGAGTTTTGGGATGACCTGATCAATTTCTTCTATTGTTATGGGTCTGTTCAAATATTCTACTTCACTCTGTGAGTTTAGATAGGTCGTGTTTTTCTAAAAATGTATCCATCTCTTCTAAGTTTTCAAATTTGTTTTAGTACAACTCTTTGTAGTATTCTGTTATTATCTTTTTTATTTCCTTTGGTTTGTTGTGACATCACCCATGTGGTTTCTAATGTGTGTTATTTGTGTCTTCTCCCTCTTTTCTTTTCTTAGGTTTGCTAATCATTTGTCAATTTTATTAATCCTTTCAAAGAACCAGCTTCTTGTCCTGTTGACTCTTTATATAATTTTTCTGTTTTCTATCTCATTTATTTCTGCTCTAATCTTTATTATTTCTTTTCTCTTAGCGACTATATGTTCCTTCTGTTGGTCTGTTTCTAGTTGGTGGAGATGTTGTGTTGTGTTAATTTTGATTCTTTCTTCTTTTTTGATGTGTGCATTTATCACAATAAATTGTCCTCTCAGCACTGCTTTTACTGTGTCCCAAAGATTTTGGTATGTTGTGTTTTCGTTCTCATTTGTTTCTAGGAACTTTCTGAATTCACATTTAATTTCTTCTATTATCCAGTCACTCTTTCAACAGGGTAATTATTCAGTTTCTATGTATTAAACTTTATTTCCTTGGTCTTCTTATTGTTGATTTCTGATTTTATTGCATTTGGTCTGCAAAGATGCTTTTTAGTATTTTGATGTTTGTAAATTTATGGATGTTTGTTTTTTGATCTGACACATGGTCAATTCTGGAGAATGTTCCATGTGCACTGGAAAAAAATGTGTATTGTGCTGTTGTTGGGTTGAATGCTCTGTACACGTCTATGAGGTCAAGTTGGTTGATTGTGCTGTTTAGTTCCTCTGTAGCTTTGTTGAGTTTCTTTCTAGTTGTTCTATCCCTTTTCAAAAATGGTGTATTAAAATCCCCCACTATAATTGTAGATTTATCTATTTCTTTCTTCAATTCTAGTAGGGCTTGCTTTATATATATTGGTGCTCTTTCATTTGGAGCATAAATGTTAATTATGGTTATGTCATCTTGCTCAATTGACCTTTTGATCATGAGATAGTGTCCTTCTTTCTCTCTTATGCTGGTTTTTGCCTTAAAGTTTATTTTATCAGAGATTACTATTGTCACTCCTGCTTGTTTTTTATTGCTGTTTGTTGTTGTTGTTAAGTGCCATCGAGTCAGTTCTGACCCATAGCGACCCTGTACAGGGTTTCCGAGGGTGTAAATCTTTACAGGAGTAGAAAGTGTCATCTTTCTCCTGCTTTATTTCTGTTCGGTGGGTATAATTTTTTCCATCCTTTAACTTTTAGTCTGTTTTTGTCTTAGTATGTAAAGGTGTGTCTCTTGCAGGTAGCATATTGAAGGGTCTTCTTTTCTTATCCATTCGGCAACTCTCTGTCTTCACTGGTGCATTTAATCCATTGACATTCCGCGTAATTATCAATAGATATGGATTAACTGCTGTCATTGTGTTATTTTTTTTGTGGTACTGTTTGTTCTTTTGTTCTGCATGCCTTCTTGTGCTGCATTCATATATTTTTTGTGCTGTTTCCTGTCTGTTTCTTCTTTGTTTTAATATTTCCTTGTTCTGCTTGGATCTTCATTTTCATGGTAAGTTGTGAAGTATTAATATTCTTTGGGGTTACCCCATAGTCTGTTAAGTTTTCCCTGTGTTTAAGACAGTCTGTTGTATCCTGCCATGTACTTGACCTCATCACCACTTGGATCTCTGTTCCTATATTTTTCCCTTCTTTGATACTGTTAATGTTTTGATCTTTGGTTGTCTTCACAGATCCTCTTAATTCATTGCTGTAGTTTTGTTCTGTTCTGAACTCTGCTATATATCAACTGGATTCCACGTGGTGTTACCACGTCTATCAATCTCTGGTTATTGTCTGTTCTTGCTGGTTTTCAGTCCAAAGAACTCCCTATAGGATGTTTTAAAGTGCTGTATTGGCTCTAACAATATCTCTTAGCTTCTGTTTATCCTGGAATGTTTTGATTGCACCATCATATTTGATTGACAGTTTTGCTGGATAGACGATTCTTGGTTGGCAGGTTTTTTTTGTTTTATTTTGTTTTGTTTTAGGGTTTTATGTATGTTTCTCCATTGTCTTCTTGCCTGCATGTTTTCTGCTGAGAAGTCAGAGCTTAATCTGATTTGCTTGCCTTTGTAGGTAACAGTTCTCTTTTCCCTGGCTGCTTTTCTGATTCTCTCCTTGTCTTTGATTTTGGAGAGCTTGATTATGATATGTCTCAGTGATTTTCTTTTGGCTTCTATCTTTCCTGAGGTTCTTTCAGCTTCTTGAATGTTTATCTTCTCGTTCTTCAAGATGTTAGGAAAATTTCCTTCCAGAAGCTCTTAAACTATCTCTTCTGTGGACTTCTGAGATTCTTCCTGTTCTGAAATGCCAATAATTCTTAAGTTATTCCTCTTCATGTTATCCAGCATGAATCTTAGAATTTCTTCAGATTTTTTAAATCTTTTTTTCTGCTTGCTCTTCTCTCTTAGCAGTATTGAGAGAGTTGTCTTCCAGCTCACTGGTTCTGGCTTCCATCTCTTCCATTCTGATCCTTTGCCCTTTCAGTGTATTGTCCATTTGTGATATTTTATTATTAATCATCTGGACTTTTTTTGTAGGTTTTGAATTGTTTCCAATGCCGTATCTATCTTGTTTAAATGCTCCTGTTCCACTTTCCTGACTTCTTCCTTATTTTCTCCAACCCTTTCAGAGCATTTGAATTAGTTTCCATATTATTCTTCTGAATTCCTTCTCAGGAAGATCCTGAGCCTGCTCTTCTACTGAAAAGTCTATGTCTGCTTCCAGTTGATTTGTCTCAGTTACTTTTTTCTATTTTTGAATATGTGTTGAGATCTTTAATTGTGTTTTCTTGGGCATTTTCAACACTTATGTGAGTTTTTAATGCTTAAATGGATGTATGTTGCTTTGTTGTTAAGCTTGCTGAGCGTCTCTTGGTGGATGTGATCTGGAGATAAGCTTCCCTTTTCATGTATAATGCCTAGCAACTGGTTTTGGATCTTGTCCAAGATGGTGGGATATTACAGGATACGCTTGTTGTTTGGCTATATGGGTACAGTTACTGTCTCTTCTTGGGTAAGGTAGGGAGAGAAAGCTCCAACCCCTGGAAGAAGAGTGAGGCCCAAAGGACCAAAGACAGAAACAATATAAAAGCAAAGACAGAAACCATTAATCAAAAACAAAAATACAATTGTTATTGACACTGTCCACTGACCTTTGCTGTGCAAAGGTTCTCACCTAGGTAAACTTTGTGGTTGGATCCCAGGTTCAAAACATCTTAAGAAGCATCTTGAAGGTTTCCTCTCTGTGCTGTTCAAAAATTGTGTGTGCAATGCTTTACCCTTTTGGGGCTGTGCTCCTGCCCACCTGAGTGGGTCTGGGCTGTGTGGTGAGGGTGCAATTGAGATGAAGAGGTTCTAGTGCTGGGTTGCTGCCTCAGCTTGGCTGTGGCACTGTCCTCCAGCCTCAGGACTTCTGGCTGCCAGCCGCTGCAGCTGATCAATTCAGAAATCAATGTATTTCACTTCCACAGGCAGATTTCTTCTGAATGGGTGCAGGAAACTGGCACCCGGAACCTTAAACATGATCCAAAGCTCTGCAGTTTTTCTGCGGACTGCTCCTTCTCTGCTTTTTTGGGGTTGTGGCAGAAGAGTTTTCACTGTCTGTCTTTGCTTTCCCCACCCCCAAACCGGAAGTTCTAGGGTATGGACTCTTGATGTGGTATTGTATGATAAGCACTGGACTGGAAACAACAAAGTCAGCAGTTCAAACCCACCAGCTGCTCTTCTGAAACTATACAGGGTTGCTGTGAATTGGAACAGACTTGATGGCACAAAACAACAACATTTGGCATATGGTTCTAATTACCAATGAATAACCACTCTCTTTCAGGGAACAATAAAATCAAACCCACTACAATTGAGTCAATTTTTACCCTAGTGATCCTATAGATGAGAATAGAACTGCTCCATAAGGGTTCTAAATTTATAAATCACTACAGAAACAGGCTGGATTCAATGCTAACTTTTTAGTTAGCAGCACAATCCTTAACCCACTGCAATACCAGAGATATTGCTATCTACAAATCTACAGAAATATGCTCTTAGCAGTTATATTTGAATTGCATAAACCTACCCCAGGTCAGTCCTGGTGTAGCACTATAGGATAAACACTAGACTGCTAATCCCAAGGTTGGGAGTACAAACCCAGCCACTCCTCAGAAATCTTATTCAGGGTTGCTGTGAATCAGAACCAACTCAATGGCACTTACCCAAAACAACAACCCCATACCATAGTGGTTGACCCATACCAAAGCTGGGCCTGATGATTTCCCATGAGATTTTTGGGTATCCTGCCTCTGTTCTGTTGAGTGGCTTAACCAATAAAAGATCAACCTGAGGCCATGGGATAGCCATAAATTTTTATGTGACAAGGAGCAAAGAAAACCTGTATATATCTATCAAATCAAATACTAATGTACAGAAGGAAATAACTCTGAGAAGTGGAAATCTATGAAAGTGTCTGAAATTCTCATTCTAGTCCTGTTTCATGAACTCTAATGAATGAGCTCAATTCATTTCTTTATTCTTATAAACTCTCATTACTGTACAATGACACAAGCTAAGATTTCTGCTACCTGCCTTACTGACACTTAGCTAATACAGAGACCAAACTTAATCTTTACCAGAGCTACCATGTACAGCTATACATTGTACAATACAAGAGGCTGCTAGTCATGTACTATGTGACAATGGTGGTGGTGTGCCATAGAGTCAATTCCAACTCATAACGACCTTGTATAGGGTTTCCGAGGGTGTAAATCTTTACAAGAGCAGAAATCCTTACCTTTCTCCCTTGGAATAGCTGGTAGTTTCAAACTGCTGATGTTGAGGTTAGCAGCCCAACTTGTAACCACTACTGTACCAGAGTCCTTTATGTATTATATAACTACATTTATGGGAGCAAAAAGCTTCATCTTTCTCCTGGGGAGAGGCTGATGGATTTGAACTGCTGAACTTGTGGTTATCAGCCAGCACATAACCCAGCATGCCACTAGCCAAGTTGCTGTTATATAATGACTATTGTTGTTGCTAAGTGTTGTCTACTAGGGTCCAACTCATAATGATCCTGCATAGGGTTTCCAAGGTGCAGATGGTGAGTTTGAACTACCAAACTTGTCATTCAAACTGACTTTGCGGTCCAGTGTTTTATTCCACAGCACCATACCAGGACTCTATCTATGTATAAGAGAGTACATCAAAAAGGATTGCTACTAGGGTTTCAGTTCATACATACTTGGTTTATTCCAAACAAAATGGGATTAAACAGGCCTCTGTAATCAGTGGATGGCAGTGGAACAGACTCCATGGCACATAACACCACCAGAAAGATCTACTACGTCAAAGAGCTGATCTTTCCATACGTATTTAAAGCAAGATTAAAGCTAATGAAGATGATTTTATGGAATGAATCATAATCAGAGACTAGTCTTAGATTTGCCAATATAATATAGAGAGTAAGATGACCCCCTTTGGAATCTGAAATACCAGTCATTGAAACCTTCTCCAAAAACATCTGACTATGTGCTTATCCTACAGTGCCATACTGGGACTCCAATGCATCACGATAAATTGAGGAAAGGTTGAAATTATCAAAGACTTAGTTTTGCTTTGATCTACAGTCAACATTCATGGAAGCAGCAGTCAAGAAATCAGTCAACAGGTTGGAAGTTTAGACTCACCAGCCGCTCCTCAGAAACCCTATACAGGGTCAATATGAGACAGAATTCACTTGTCAGCACTTAACCACATTTAATGATTCAGTTGTGAGGATTTTTGCTTTCTTTACATTGAGGTACAATCCATACTGAAGTATGTAATCTTTAATCATCATGGGTAAGTATTTGAAGTCTTCTTCACTTCCTGCAAGCAAGGTTGTGTCATCTGCGTATGGCAGGTTTTTAATAAATCCTCCTTCAATCCTGATGCCATGCTCTGCTTCATATAATCTAACTTCTCAAGTTATATGCTCAGCATACACGCTGATTTCCTCAGTACACCTTTCCTGATTTTAAGCCATTCAGTATCCCCTTGTTCTGCTTGAATGACTACCTCTGGATCTATATACAGACTCCTTATGAGCACAATGACTCTTCTAGAATATCTATTCTCCATAATGGTATCCAGAATTTATTATGATCCACATAGTCAGATGTTTTTGGAGAAGGTTTCAATGACTGGTATTTCAGATTCCAAAGGGGGTCATCTTTATAGATTTTCTCAGAGGATACAGGGCTATCCCAGAAGTTTAAAGAAAATTTAAAAACTGCATTTAAAATTAAAATATTGAAAAGGCCAGGAAAGCTGTGCTGAGGAATTTCTGTTTTCTATCATGACAATGCACTTGCTCATTCTTCAATAGTAGTCAGGGCTGTCCTCCAAAAATTTCATTGGAAAGCCTTTCCTCATCCACCCTGACGTCCTGACCTTGCCAGCTAAGACTTCTGTTTGTTCAAACTAAACAAACAAACAAACATTTAAAAGGAACAGAATTTGAATTCCTGACTTATGCCAAAACTGTGGCCTTGATGTGATGTAAATAGATAAGCATAGAATTCCTTGGGGAAGGGCACAGAAAGATAGAAACATCCCCTTCAGAAGTATATAGACCTAGGTGGAGGAGATTTTGAGAAACAATAGCTTTGCAGTTTGATAATGTGCTGAACTACAAGGTTGGTTTGAACCCCAAAGTTGGCAGTTGACACTCATCAGCTACTCCTCAGAAACCTGATACAGGGTTGCTATGCTAGATTTGGAACCAACTCCATGACAGTTAATAATAATAACAACATGATTTTATAGCAATAGTTTTCACTTATTCTTGTATATCACTGACTCTGTTTCTCTAGAGTCTTAAGAAAATCGTTATGGAGTCCTTAAGCAATATATTCCTGAATATTTCAATCGATTTATCAAATATGATTGAACACCTACTTTTAGGAGCCCTGGTGGTTAAGTGGTTAAAAGCTTAGCGCAAGAGTTGATATTCTCATTGAAATAAGTAATAAAAAACCGAAAGGTCAGCAGTTTGAAGTCTCAGCTGCTCTGTAGAAGAAAGATGTGGCAGTGTACTTCCATAAAGAGCTACAGTCTTTGAAAGCTTGTGGGGGTAGTTCTACTCTGTGCAATAGGGTCACTGTTAGTTGGAATGGACTCTACAGCAAATGGGTTGGTATTTTGTTTGGAACCTGTGTTATGCCAGAGATCATGTTAGGTGGTGTTGTGTGCTGTGGTGTCAGTTCCGACTCATAGTAACCGTGTATAGCAGGGGTGGGGAATCTTTTTTTTTTTTTTTTTTGCTAAGGGTCATTTGATTATTTATAGCATCATTCGTGGACTGTACAAAGTTAGCAACTTAAAAATTAGCCTCCTAAATTTTGTGAAACATTTAATGAACTCACCCCTAATGTGATGCCTTGGCAGAGCCAGACCAAGATTTAGAAGGCCTTATATATATAAGGAAGGAGCTCTGGTAGCGTAGTGGCTATGAATCGGGCTGTGAACCTTAATGTCAGCAGTTCGAAACTACCAGCTGTTCCGTGGGAGAAAGATGAGGCTTTCTGCTCCTGTAAAGATTTACAGCCTCGGAAACCCTGTCCAGGGTCACTATGAGTCGGAACTGACTCCACAGCACATCATGTGTATGTGGGAGTCCTGTTGTGGCAATGTGGGTTAATGCGCTAGGCTGCAAAGCCATTTGAACTCCAAGATCAGCAGTTCAAGCTCACCAGCTGCTCTTTGGACACCCTATACAGGGTCGCTATGGGTCGGAACCGACTCAACAGCACTTCACAACAACAACAACATATATATGTGGCGCTGTGGGTTAATGTATCAGACTGCAAAGTCGTTTGAACTGCAAGGTCAGTGGTTAAAGCTCACCAGCTGCTTCTTATTAAACCCTCTATACAGGGTCGCTCTGGGTCAGAATCAACTAGATGGCACTTAACAACAAAATATATCCCAAGTCCTGGTGTAGTGCTGTGGGTTAATGCTCTGAACTGCAAAGTCATTTGAACTGCAAGGTGGGCGGTTCAAGCTCACCAGCCGCTCCACAGAAACTCTATACAGGGTCACTATGAGTCAGGATTGACTCTATGGTACTTAGTAACAACAACATACCTCCCAAAGGTCATCTGACCCACATCTCTGCTGTATAGGGTTTTTGAGTTCATAAATCTTTAAAGGAGCAGAAAGCTTCTCCGTTTTCCTATAAATGTTAACCCTGTACTTAACAGCCCAATGAGTAATCCACTGTGTCACTCGGTGTAGGGTGAAAGATTTCCAATAATAATGTCACTACTTTGTACATGGGAGTGTGGTGGATATATAGGATCAACACTGGTCTTTAAATCACAAGGTCGGTGGTTTGAGTAAGACCACCAGCCACTTCATGGGAGAAAGGTGAGGCTTCCTGCTACACACATATTTACAGCCTCGGAAACCCTATGTTGTTGTTCAGTGTCCATGAATCAGTTCTGACTCATAGCAACCCTATATAGGGTTTCTGAGGAGAGACTGATGGGTTTGAACTGTTGATCTTTCAGTTGGCAGTCTAGTATTTATCCTACAGCAACACACCAGTACTCTGGCAACCCTATGTAGGGTGGCTATGAGTTGGAACTGATTCAACGGTACTTACAAGAAGTCTCTACATGGTCACAATCTAGGAAAGTAGACTAACAAAATAATTATCATAACACAATATGATATAGATGAAAACAGACGTAAGATTTTTCAGAGGCAAGAGTCAATAACGCGCTTTGGTAGTTCAAACCTACCACCCACTGTTGGAAGCCCTATATTGCAGGGGTGGGGAATGTCCATCCTTATATGCCCGTGATATTTGGTCTGGCCCTGCCAAAGCACCCACAGTTTAATCCATCACAGTGTTGGTGTTGTTAAATGCTGTTGAGTCAGTTCTGACATATAGAGACCCTGTATAGGATTTTGAAGGAGTGACTGGTGAGCTTGAACTGCCAACCTTGTGGTTCAAATTGACCTCGCAGTCTAGCACATTAACCCACTGTGCCACACCAGGACTCTGTCACATTCTTGTTGTTGTTAAGTGCCATCCAGTCAGTTCTAACCCATAGCAACCCTGTATAGGGTTTCTGAGGAGCAGCTGGTAAGCTTGAACCACCAACCTTGTGGTTCAAGTGACTTTGCAGTCCAGTGCATTAACCCACAGTGCCACACCAGACTCCACATTTAATTAACAAACCCCTATCACATAAGGGTGTGTTGTTAAGTGTTTCACCAAATATATCCGGCTAATTTTTAAGTTGGTAATTTTGTTTGTTGTTGTTGTTGTTAAGTGCTGTAGTACCTGTATAGGGTTTCTGAAGAGCGGCTGGTGAGTTTAAACTACTGACCTTGCTGTTTAAACTGACTTTGCAGTCCAGCTCATTAACCCAGAGCGCCACACCAGGACTCTGATAATTTTGTATGGCCTATAAATGATGTTAAAGGAGCTCTGGTAGCGTAGTGGTTACGAATCAGGCTGCGAACCTTAAGGTCAGCGGTTCGAAACTACCAGCTGCTCCGTGGGAGAAAGATGAGGCTTTCTACTCCCGTAAAGATTTACACCCTCGGAAACCTTGTACAGGGTCGCTATGGGTCGGAACCGACTCGACGGTACTTAACAACAACAACAACATAAATTATGTTATAAATTTTGGCAGAAAAAAGGATCCCCACCCCAGCTATACAGGGTGGCTATGAGTTTGAACTGACTGGATGGCACACAACAACAGAGAGAGGGTCAGGGGCCAAATCACAGGAAACTGTGTGTGTCCGCCTAAACAGCTTGTACCTTAAGCTGTAGAGTAGAACATTTCCCATTGTAATACACATTGGAATTACCTGGGGATATTGCTAACATGTAGCTTTCATTTATTAAATGTGTATGAAAGCTGAAAGTCTGTATTTTTAATAACCTCCCATGTTGCTGGTCCAATGACCACACTTTGAGTATCAAGGCTTTAAGAAATAGGGCATTGAAGGCTATTAAACAGGATGTATTGTGGATGGATGGTGGGGAATTTTGAAGGCTGGAGACCAGTTAGGAAGATATTTCAAGATAAAGTTGAGTAATGATTAATAGAGGATTTAGATTTCTGTGTCATCTTGAATTACTGTAGTGCTGGGGAACAACAGGAGTCCTTGTGTGGTGCTATAGGATATGCACTGGACTACACTGTTAGTTTGGACTTCAAGTTTGGACCCCCAATGAGATGGCTTGGCCAAGTGGCAGCATCGATGGACTCCAGTGTGGCAACAGTAATGAGGTTGGCCCAGGATTGGGCAGTGTTTTGTTGCTGAGTCGGTACTGACTTGATGGCACCTAACAACAACAACAACAGAGCAATAAGAGTTATTTCTAAGCTCTCTTACTTCTGTTTAGATTTGTGCAACAGAATTAAAAAAACATTCAGGTTATGTTCCTAAATAGTACAATATGTTTGCCAAGTGTATCTTCTTCTACTTTCTCAAAACCAATTCTTAAATTAGTTTATTTTAATGTGCAAAATTTACTGCTGATCAGACAACTTGCAATCAAATAGGCCTTTCAAGTAGGCTGGATTTGAGGTTAAAATAGGTTTATGATGAAATGCATATTACACAGGAAAATGAATGGTATTGTCATGTTAGTTGGAGAAGACTGATGGCCCCCAACACCCCAGAGGTGAGCTGGCAGCTGGGTTTGCATATGAATCATCTGGTGAGGGGGGATTGTGGGAATAAGTATCTTTTCTTCAAAAATTATTACAATCCTGTTTATTGTATAAGGGTGACCTTTCTTTTACTTCCTGAAATGAGCAGAGACTTTATGATCTTTTTCTTTTACTACTTCCTGAAGTGTGTAGGGACTGTATGCCCTCTCTTCTACTTTTTACTATTTCCCAAAATGTGTAAGAAGAATGTGTACCTCAGAAATTTGTATTAGCCAACTGGGTAAGGGAAAAGATTGTGCGGTAGAAGCCCTAGCCAATGGGGTGAGACACAGCCTTAAGACTTGTGTCAGGGATAAAAACCTGAGTGGACTGCCCACTTGGTGTGCTTCCTGGCCTGTTCCTGTGCAGCTATGCGTGCACACCTTTCTGCAATGTTGCTTTGCCAAGGTAATTTGGTCCCACCGAGTGTCTTATTGTGCAACATCGGAATTCATTTCTAACAGGATAATGATTGAAAATGCAAACTTTTCTGTCATCCCCCAACTTTACTTATCCTTATTGTATGCCCCTTGGTATGGCGCTGTGTTGCAGACCGTGTAAGACTAGTCAGAGGTTCGAGGCCCTCTAGGGCCAAGTGTAACAAATGAGGCCATTGGCAGTTAATGGCAAATTGCTTTCATCTTAATATTCAGTTATATATATTAAATTAATACACTAGAGCCTTTGACAATGCACAGATAAATGTGATATTTTCCTAAAGCCGAGACTAAAGGTTGCAAGGTTAAGCCTTTCTCCAAAGGTTTAACTAAAAATATCTTAGCTACTTATCGGTTCTTTGTTCTATAGACAAAGAACCCATCCACCCTAATCCTTTTCCAGGTGCAGCCCATTCACCTGGGCCTCTAGAGTCCTCCTGCAGACCTGGCTCAGGAAGCCGAAGCAGCAGGACTCCGCCCAAGCTTTTGTCATTACTCTCACCTTCCCCCAACTTAGCTCAGGGGCTATAGATATGTTAATTGAGCCTGAGAAAACAAGTTGCTGGCCTGGGATTCGAACAAGCGAAGTACGATGTAAAGTTACCTGAATGTCTGGAAAAGTACTGATGTTAGCTGTACCTTGTCCAAGTCCCTCCCAGCTTGGTGTGAAGCTCCTCCCCTAAATAAAACAGAGGCCCGGGCCTCCCCAGGTGTGCATTGCTGGTTGGGAGGCGTGGAGTAAAGATTGCGGTGCATTACTGGCTGGAAGGCATGCGGTAAAGATGGCAGGGCAGTGAGTTGCTGCCTGCAGAGGCCAAGATGCCTGTACTCCCAGGCCTGCCCACCAGTGATGTATCCACCCTGGCTTTGGGGTGCCTCATTTTCTCTCTCTTTGTCTCCTTATGTGTATTCTTGATATATATGACTCGCTGTCAGGTATCCTCTCCTTGTGAACTGAACCCCTATGTCGAGGCGGGTCCCCGACAGCGCTGTAGGATAAACACTGAACTGTGAACCAGAAGGTTGGCAGTTCAAATCCACCATTTGCTCCTATGCAGGGTTTCTATGGATCTGAACTGATTCGATACCAATTAACAATAATAACAATGTGGGGCCCGGACATCTCCCTAAGCTCTTCCAGGAGATTCTGCTGCAGGTGAAACAACCCTGAAAAGTTGAGAGACACCAGTGTAGCTCATCTTAGCAAAAATTAGTTGCTTTCCTAGTATGGTTGTCATTACCTGTTACTTGTGGTGTTTTAAGCTAAGCACTGGACTGCTAACCACAAGGTCAGTTTCTCAAATTCAACAGCTGCTCCCCAGAAACCCTGTACAGGATTGCTATGAGTCAAAATCTAACTTGACCACACTTAATAACAACAATATCACCCAACACACAGATATGGTGGTCCCTGCCTCCTAAGTGTTGATATTATTCTCAATGACATAACTGATCAGGAAATTTTATGTATTTCTACCTAAAATTCTTACTCCAACACCATGCTTTTAAAGGTTCTTGTCTCTGGCAGGGTTTACGTTATATGTTGTTGCTGTTGTTATGTGCCGTGGAGTTGGTTCCGACTCATAGCGACCCTGTACAGGGTTTCTGAGGCTGTAAATCTTTACGGGAGCAGAAAGCCTCATCTTTCTCCCATGGAACAGCTGGTAGTTTTGAACTGCTGACCTTGCGGTTCACAGCCCGATTCATAACCACTACGCTACCAGAGCTCCTTACGTTATATAGCCATCATTAATAACACAAAGCAAATTCAAAGCATTTGAACATTTGCTGCTTCACTTGATTTTCTGAAATAGGTAATGCAATGCCTACTTTCCAGATCGGGATCGCATCATACAGCTGGTTAGTGGCAGAAACTTTGAAGCAGAACTGTGTAATATCTTTAAAACAAGACTCCAAATCTGAATTTCTTCTAATGGTTGACTGTCCCTCCAGGACTGATCGTCAGGACTGTGCCTCATCCATGAAGAGCTGTAGTGCTCAGCCCTGGCTAACATCAGAATCGTTTAGGGGCTTTAAATAGTCTAGATTGAGAGACCATGTGCTCCAGAATCCGCTGGGACCAGGCCTCAGCATTTTTTCAGAGCTCGCCAAGTGATTTCCATATGCAGCAAAGGTGTGAATGCTTGAAGTCAAGCTCCTGCCAGAAGTAGGCCAATAATGAGACCTAAGTTTCAAGGATCTTAACTTTTGCATGGTTCTCTTACAAGAACTTGTATCCAAATTTGCTTTTGCTTCACTTTTCTCAGTGAAAGACCCTTGTGTCCACGTGAAAATCAGACACCAAGAAAAGATTGTTATTGCCATGTGCAATATGTATGGAAGGGAGTCCACTGGTTAGGAGAGCTAACATTCAGAATTTTGACTCACAAATCATGGGCCACATGGACTGAATCGTTTTGTGGTTTTGTTCCGTGAGAAAGCTTGGCTGTAATGAGCAAGTGTTTTCTCTCCAGTGAATAAATACCACCACAACTGTGATCGATCTGTCTTCTGGGACATACCATTTAGGAAAACAGGTGACACTTGGATGTATTCATTTAGTGAGACACATAATCATTTTCATTAAGTGCTGTTATAGGTGCTAAGCATGGCTTGATGCTTGGTGTTTAGGATATGAGATCTGGCTCCTCATAGAGCTTATAGTTTATTGACAGGAAAGTGACCAGATGACAGTGAATGTCTAAATAAATAAATAATAGGTTTGCAGCTTGTGACAAGTGTTTAAGAAGGATACTAACAAAGTGTAATGACAGAAAGTAATAGGATAGAGGGCTATTTAAGATAGGGTTGTCAGGAAAACTTTATTGAAAGAAGGCATTTGAACAGAGACTTGAATTTTGGGGCATGAAGTGGGAGCAGAGTAGAAGGGGAGTGTTTAGGCAAAGAGGAGACCTTAGTTTGGTCAAAGAGTTATTCTAAGTCTAGTGAGTCTGGTGCACAGGAAGCAAGAGGAACAGATGGTTCTGAAGAAGACGAAATGGGTCAGAACGTACATGCCTTGTGGGCTGTGGCAAAGAGTTTAAACTGTATTTTAAATGCAAGGGAAACCCATGGTAGATTTGAAATAATACAGTGGGGTTGATGGGAGTTAGGTGACATGATTTAATTTGATTTCTAAGAAGACCACTTTAGGTATTGTGTATAGAATGGATTGGAGGAGGGGAAGGTGGAGTGGGGAGGAAGACTAGGTAGGAGACTGTTGATATTTGGTGTTGGCTGGATGGTCCAGGGAGTCCTGATGTAGTGTTGTAGGATCAGCACTAGACTAATCCCAACGTCTACAGTTCAAGCCTGTCAGTCGCTCCTCAGAAATCTTATACAGGGTCACTATGAGTCAGAACCAATTTGATGACACTTAATAACATCAGATAGTTATAAAGGGAGTGAGGGTACATTAAATGCTTCCAATATAATTTTTTTAATTGCGATAGAATAAATATGTACGGCAACATTTGCCACTTCAACAATTTCGACATTGTCTACGTTATCTAGCGCTGCTACAATAGAAAAACCGTAAGTTGGAGGTTTCAGTAAACAGAAATTTATTTTCTTAGCCTTAGGAGGCAAAAGTTGAAATTTAGGGTGCTGGCTGTAAGGGAATACTTTCTTTTTCTGTTGCTTCTGTGGATATGTTCTTGTCTCTTCAACTTCTATTCCTTGGCTTCTTCATGCTCTTCATGTGGCATGTTGCCTGTCTTCACCCATCTTTGTTTCTTTCTCTGTTTACTTCATCTGCTTTTATTCCATAAAAGAGATTTATTTAAGACACACCCTACACTAATAGCATCACATTAACATAACAAAGAAACCCCATTCCCAAATGGGATTATAATAACAAGTGTGGGATAAGGATTTACAGCACATACTTTTCAGGGATACAATTCAAACTATAACGTACATGTATAACTCAGTGATATTGGTTATGTTCATCATATGCACAACCCTTACCACCCTTTTCCAAATTATTCTACCACCTTTACCTGAAACTTAGTGGCCACTTAACAGTAACTTCACCCTCCCTCATCCTTCCTACTTTCGGGAACCACTAAAAAGCTTTGTTCTGTATGACATCAACCTAATTCTTATAAGTGAGATCATACAATATTTATGTTTTTGTGACTAACTTATTTAACACAACACAATGTTTTCAAAGGTCATTAATGTTGTAACCTGTATGAGAGCTTCATTTTCCTTATGGCTGAGTAATATTTCAACATGTGCATAATACCATGTTTGTTTATTTATTCATCTGTTGTGGTGCTGTGGGCTAATGCGCCAGACTGCAAAGTTGTTTGAACCACATGGTTGGTCGTTCAAGCTCACCAGCCACTTCTTGGAAACCCTATACAGGGCTGCTATGGATCAGAACTGACTCGATGGCACTTAACAACAACAACAACATTCATCTGTTGGTGGACATTTCACTTGTTTCTAACTTTTGGCTATTGTGAACAGTGCTCCAGTGAGCATCGGTGTACAGGTTCCAATATCATTTTCTGTAGAGTGCTTAGTGATGTTTATTCATCAGTGTTTATTCACTGTAGATCAAACATTTGTACAACAACGAGGGTTTAAATCTAATAAGACCTTAATTCTAGAGTGTATCTGAGAGTGGCCTTAATAAATCATGCCAATAAATTCATATGCCAGATTGAAGATGCTTCCCATCATTAGGTTTTTAAGCTCGTTTTTTTTTTTTTTTTTTGGTCTTGATTAATTTACAATATAACTTGGGGAGCTAGAGGTTTGTAATAAGTACTTGTAATTGCAAATTCTAATTGCAAATTCAGTATATGATACTTCTTTGGCTTTATGTCACAAACAAAAAGCCACAATTTACTGAGCTATATATAGTTAGGTTACTCTATACCAGGTTCTGTATGGAGATTATATACATTAGGGGGGTTAAAAAATTTATAGAAGAATATTATCATCTTTTCATCCATTTTTCCATGAACTTTTTGAACCCCTTCACACGTACATAACATATAAATGTTATAAACATATTATGTATAGGTGTGTAATATATATAACACATGCATCTCAGATACATCTATGTAGCATATATAACATATGTAACATACACTGTATATATGATACTATAATATGCTATTGCTTGTTAAGTGCCAATGAGTTGGTTTCTACTCATATTGACCCTGTGTAGGGTTTGTGAGGAGCAGTTAGCAGTTAACAGCCTTGCAGTTAGCAGCCCAATGCTTATCCTACAGCACCGCAAAATAATATGTATAAAATAAATGTATTTTATTTAATTTAAAAACTATATAAAATTTCCTTCTCAGATGAGAACAATTTGGCTTAATTTAAATGACATGCGCAAAGTCACGCAATGTATAAAAGCAGAACCAGGATCAGAATCTTTGTTTGTCTGATTCCAGAGCTTGTTTTGAGTACCAGGATATACTGCCTGAGGATCATTTTGCATTCCCTATCCCCCACCCCCATGAATTATCAAAAGGCAAGTTCTTCATGTCAAGACAACCTTTAAAGGATTCCTGAGCCATGTATGATAATGTACACATTTGAAAGAGCCATACTTTGGGAACCTCAGTTGTCTGCCTCCATAAGCTGCAGTTCACCATTTGAGGGTCTTTCCTGTTTCTCTTACCACAGATGAACTACTTCAGAAACTAAATCACCTACAAATTCCAGATTCTTTTTTCCTAATAAGATGATTCTCAACATCCCTTGGCACATCCAATTTTTTTTTGGAAAGGGTTTCAAAAAGTTCATGAAAATATTCCATTGTCTTTTTTTTATAAATGTTTTATTGTGAATTATGTGATAGTTTACATGAGAGAACATTAGCTTTACATTCATCCTATCGTATATATCGTTTCAATGCCATGGTTACAATCCCCTCCATACATCATCAACAAATGAAAGGTATTCCCTGTAAGCCTGCCCCCTAGTCATCAGCACACAGCCCCTCTCCCTCTCTGGGCCTAGAGTCCCCAGCCGCCCCATCTCTCCATGTCATCATCTCTGCCTCCATCTCTGGCATCACTGCTTCTGTGGGTAAGATCCCACACTCTGCTCTTTTCCCTTGATGGTCCTAGGGACCTCTGCTCCTGGACTGCAAAGTCAACCACTCTCCTCCTTTTGCTACAAAATGTCTACATTTATAATTCCAACCTCACAGTCAGTCCTGATAGTAATTATTCACCTTTGTACCACAAGAGTCCTATCCCCATCTCCCTTCATCAGCCCTGCCCAGACAGATTGAATACTACTCAGTGGAGTATCTACCTTCCTCCACGCCCTCTGGATCTAG
>NW_006408564.1:16091432-16092752 GCF_000296735.1 Chrysochloris asiatica
GATCATCCAGCCATTGAATCCAGGTCAAGTGTGGGTGTTCTTGTGCATAAGCCCTCTCTTCTTATCAGCTGGATGCTTCACTTTCCACTCTAGTCCTCTGTGGCTAAGTCACTGACTCTGGGCCCAGGAGTCCCCAGGTCTTGCCATACTGCTGGCTAACCAGGTCTCCACCCGGGTTCACAGGACTCTATTGAACATGGTAGGACTTAGTTCGCAGCTTCATTACTGTTTTTCCCTCACTTCCCCTTATCAGGGACCAACATGGTTACCAGTCAGAGTGCATGTCTGCTCGTGTATTCCAATTGAGTCTTAGTCTTGGAAGGAGCTTTTCCCTGAGGGGACCCAACCACTTGCCTTGATGTCTCCTGGGCAAGCAACTTGCTTTTTCTTGTAGTAGTCAATCGGACTGCCATTATTGTTTTGTATTTTTCCTGTCAGTCTTTCTCAGATTGCATTTTTGATACGTGATCTGCTTAGAGTTTACGTTACCCTCCTAAAGATGGTTCATTACAACTTAACCCCTATTATTCCCTAATAAAACTTTTGCTTTGTATCATTGGTATTTAGGGGATAATAAGATTGGTCCTGGTGTGCCACTGTAGGAAAAGCACTGAACTGCTAACCTCAAGGTTGGTTGTGTTCAAACCCACCAGCATCTCCTTGGGAACCCTATACAGGGTCACTATGAGTCAGAAATGACTTGACATGGATGACACTTAACAATTGTTCTTCAAGGTGAAGAAGTTAACTCTCAAAGAGAGAAAATGACTCATTAAGCAAGAGTCTAGATTTAAGAAGGCAAGGTCCTGGAGAATGGCATATGGGTTACAGTTTCAGAACTTTAATGTATGTACATTAAGGTGAAGAAGATGGAGATGGCTCTGAACCATTATTATTGAGAATAAGTTAGCCGTCTTACACATAGACTCATCCCTATATCAAAATGTCTCTTGAGCCTCCCAAGCTGCTGGTAAAATGTCTACAGTTATTTACAAGAATGGCATCAATGCAGGTCTTTCCTACTACACACACTCCCCAGTAACTCCATCCTCATTCCTACTTCTGGGAACAAAGCCAGGCATCCAGTGCTAGTTTATGGACAACTCCTAGTTGCCCTTTAATGTTATGTAAATTTACCTTCATTTGAACCAACCCCTATTTGTAAAAATCTCTTGATCACAATCACCTTTTTTTTTTTTTTCCTAAATGTTTTATTGTGGATTATGTGATAGTTTACATGGGAGAACATTAGTTTTACATTCATTCTATCTTATATCGTCTCATTGCCATGGTTACAATCCCCTCCATGCAATCCTTCCC
>NW_006408564.1:16107518-16118604 GCF_000296735.1 Chrysochloris asiatica
TAGGTGTTTTGTCAAAAATCAGTTGGCTGTATATAGATGCGATCCACAGGGTTCTTAATGGATGATTTTTGAAAGTAGATTTGATTGTCAGGCCTTTCTTCCTATGGGCAACTGGGTGGATTTGAGTCAACAGCTTATCCAGTTAGCAGTCTAATGGATAACTGCTTGCATCTCTCAGAGACTCCTAATTTTATATCAGCGTTCATTAAACACGTCTGTGAAAAAAAATGACCTTTGACTTGAGACCTGAAAGATGCCTCTGGAATGAATGATGAACACACTAGACAATATTTTCGAGCAGAAAGAATAGGAAATGTTGAATATAGCAGGAGCCAGCCTGTGGTAATAGTCTGTGATCGTGAAAATACATTTTGTAGTTGTTGTTGTTATGTGCCGTGGAGTCGGCTCCGACTCATAGAGACCCTGTACAGGGTTTCCGAGGCTGTAAATCTTTACAGGAGCAAAAAGCCTCATCTTTCTCCCATGGAATAGCTGGTATTTTCTAACTGCCGACCTTGTGGTTCATAGCCCAATTCGTAACGTTTTAGCTGAGTGTAAATCATACAGTTGTGTCACTAAGAACTGTCTAAAACTGGACTAGGTGCCTGATGAGCGAGCAAAAGTTAGGGGACCCTTGAAAGAGTATTGGTGAAGCAATTAAAGTGTGAGATCAGGTGGAGGGAAAGATTTTCTTCTTAGCCTCTTTTATCATCTGACATACTGTACATGTTGTATTTATCATTTTGCTTATTGACATTCACCTTAATAGAATGAGAGTTCCGTCAGGTCAGAAATACTTGTTAACTGCAGTATCCCCAGGCCTAGCACATATGGCACCTGGCATTGTAATCAATATTTACTGGATAAATTAATGGATGGATGTAAGTTCCTTTATGGGTCACAAAGCATGTCAAGTCTTTTCCATTGTTGAAGGTCTATCATTTCACTCTTCTACAAGTATTCAGTGTAGTCATTTTAATTTCTTCAAAATTCTATATCTGTCCTCCTACAGTAAGGTTTGTTGTTGTTGTTGTTAGGTGCCACTGAGTTGGTTCCAGTTCACAGTGTCTCTGTATAGGGTTTCCGAAAAGCGACTAGTGGGTTTGAACCTACCTTGTAGTTCAAACCAACTTTGTTAACCAGTGCTTGTCCTACAGTGCCACACCAGGAGTGCACAATAAGGCATCAAAATGCCATAAAATTTGTGCCTTTAGATATTGTAAACAAGAAGCAACAAAATGGTGAGAAAGCAGGGGCTGTATGATAGGAGGCCGAGGGGGCAGACGGTGTGGTACACTGGTTAAGAGCATGGACTTGGAGGCAAACAGGTTTGGGTTCATATTCCATTTATTACATAGAACCTATAATATTACAGTCTGGTGGCTAAGAACGTTTTCTAGGTACAGCCTGCATGAGTTGAAATTCTAGCTTCACTTTTTAAGGTTGTGTGACATTGAACAAGTCACTTGACCTCTTTGTGCCTCATTGTGAAACAAGGATTATGATAATACTCACTTGACAGGCTTGTTGTGAGTATCACATGGAGTAATGTCTATCATATTCTTAGCCCAGTGTGTAACACTCAGAAAGGATTCGTTGTTGTTTCAATTTTCTAGTTAGCTGCCCAGACTACTCTCAGGTAACTGATGTAATCCTAGGTTGTAGGGAAGATGTGGAAAAATACTGGGGAGACAGGAAGAAGCTATGCCTCTTAGTATATCTTCCCGCTGTCCAAGGACAACACAGAGCCACTAGATTGTGAACAGATGTGTACAACATTCTAGAGTCTCTGCTTGTGGTCTGGTTGCTCCCTCTGGTCTTGCAGGTTCTCACCTCTCACCATCTGGCATCTGATCCCCTTTGTGTGTAGATACTGGGCAAAGGACAGATAGGGTTTCCCTCCCATGGAGTCTAGGCTTGGCTCTACTCACTGCCTTGATGCTTGCCTCAGCCCACTTCTGAATTATCCAGCTGTACTGATGTGAGCCAGCCAGCAGGGGCCTGAGATGGCCCTATTAGAATACCCACCAGGCCCTCTGGCATTGCTCAGGACAGTCCTTATTGATGTCCTCAGTTAGCTCCTTGGCTCATTTCTCCACCTTCTTCAGGTCTTAGCTCGACCATTCTGTCCTCACTGAGCTTTCCCTGTTTAAAATTGCAAATCACTCCCTGTCCCAATTGCTTCTTTTATTTTCTTCTTAGCATCTGTCAACTTTTGACATACTGTATACATTTTACGTACACAATTGTCTCTACTAGAATGTGTGCTCTATGGAGTTGTTATTGTAGTTAGTTCCCCTTGAGTCAGTTCAGACTCATGATGATCCCGTGTGTGTACACAGTAGAATCGCTTCATAGGGCTTTCAAGGCTGGGCCCTTTTGGAAGTAGAGTGTCAGGTCTGCCTCCCAAGGCACCTCTGGGTAGCTTTGAGCCATCAACCTTTCAGATGGTAGGAGCATTCAACCATTTGCACCACTCAGAGATTTGTTCATGGGCTTCGGGACATTGTTTATAGGACTATCTCCAGGTCTAGAGCAGCACTTGAAGAATGAATGAATTGATGAAACAAAGTCTCTGCTACGGTAGAGTACCCAGAGCTGCCCCTCACTTAGGAAATGCTGATTACTCCAAATCTATCCATAAACTCCTGGTGTTGTTCTGAAATGCCTTCGTGTCAGTTCCAATTCATAGCAACCCTGTATAGGGTTTCCAAGGAGAAGCTGGTGGGTTGAACTGCCAACACTGAGGCTCAAATAGACCTTGCAGTTGAGTGCTTATCTGACAGTGCCATTGCCTGAGAAATGCAAAGAAAAAGGACAATTAGTAAGCTCCTACGTATGGGTCAGAACCGACTCGACGGCACTTAACAACAACATAGTATAATCAGTCCATAAACCCTTCATCCCAAGAGAACAGAAATGAGCTTGTCCTCCATCCCTCCTTGTTTTCCTGTGACTCAGCTCTGGTCCTTTGTCTTTTCCTTCAAGTCTGCCTGTGATAGTAGTCATTTACCTGACTTCTCCTCTACAGTGTTGCGAGTGATGATGAGCAGACTTGCTCACATTTAAAGAGATGGCTGAGGTTGTCCCTGTGGAGATCCCTATCTCCAGTATGAGCAGTAAACCATTTTATTGACTCAGAGCATAGAGTTGTATTGTTAATACTGATGTCAGATTCCATCAGCACAAGGGCTCTGTGCTGTGAACACCACCATGGAAGAAAAGATGAGAAACAAGCCTAAAGCCAGGTAGCAAAGCTGGTCTCTGGATCTTCCTCTGCTGGATGAGATCCCAGATGTTCCAGTAAAATCCCCGCATGATCAAAAATGACTGGGAATGGCCCGTTAAGGATGACTCCCTGCCTGGAAAACATTAGTCCATTAAAAGAGCAGCACCTCCTCTGATTGTCTGGGCTTCCCGAAGCTCACCCTGAGCCCACTAGTTTTAATCTCGGTTCTATGCACTCTGAGGGTACAAATATGGAAGTTCTTTGATGATTATCCCAAGAGAGATGAGAGGAATGTGATGGAAAGAGGCCTGGAACCAAAATTAGCTAGTGGTTGTGCTAGTTCCTGTCTTTGAAATGCCAGGTACACGTAGTGTATCATGTGTGAACTGTGATGAGCCACCCAGATCCCTTGTCAAGAAACACTAGTTTCCACAGTTGCTGGGAGAGTTGTTAATAGGCAGCCTTCAGCTGTCAGCCACTTTTGAACTTATATCAGCTTCTGAGAGACCTCTTGTTCAAGGCTATGCCCTCCTAGCTAGTGAGGACAGTTTTCAAGGTCATGTCCTTCTCTGAGTGGCTCTCACCAGTGCCTGATCATGGTCAATCTATAAAGGTTATCCCAATTTGAGATGAAGAGTTTCTCTAACCCTAGTCCTAATCCTAACCCTAACCCTAATTCTTACCTTAGTCCTAGCCTTTTCACTAACGTTACCCTACACATATATTCAGCCCTAGTCCTAACATTAAATCTCATTCATGTTATTCCCAAGTCATGTTAACCCCTAGCACAATGGGGTTGGGTCATTGTGATCCTTACAGTTTTCACTGACTGGTCTTCTTAGTGTATCTTAGTCTGAAAGGGTCACTGAAATCTGTTCAGAATTGTAGCTACATTCAAGCCTCTACTGACAGATGAGTGATGGCAGTGTTTGCAGTCCACTGGCCAGAAAGTGACCCCAGGTCTTCCACATAGAAGGCAGCAGTTCTACATGGAGCCACCCCTATGTATCGCTATGTTGTTGTTGTGTGTTGTCAAATTAATTCTGACTCATAACGACCCTACATGGTAGAGTAGAACATCCCCCATAGGGTTTCCTGGGCTGGCATCTTTATGGGAGAAGATTGTTAGAACTTTTTCTCCCACGGAGCTGCTGGTGAGTTCAAACTGTCAACCTTCTGATAAACAGCTAAACTCTTAACCATTGCACCATCAGGGCATCTATATATTGCTATCCAATGAAAAACCAAAACAAAATAGTCTCAGTGCTGTTGAATGATTTCTGACTCATAGGGACTCAGTATAGGATTTCCAAATCTGTAACTCTTTATCGAACCAGAAAGCCTCATCTTTCTCCTGAGGAATGGCTGGTGGGTTTGAACTATTGACATTGAAGTTAGCAATCTAGGGCTCATTCTACATTGCTACCAGATGTATGTATTGCTATAGTGACTGAAAATAGAAGTAAATAGGTTGCTATTTTCAAATTTTCTTTCAATTGTTGGACTGTATTCTTATGCTATGACACTACTCTTAACCTGGACAGTGTGAGTCATAGTTTCCTACATGGGTAATAATGACAATAACCTGCTCAGTGATGCCTTATTTCCATTATATAGATGAAGTAACAGACTCAGAAAGGCTGCATTTAGGCTCCACTTTGGTTCTGTGTGACCATGAGATAGTTTCTTACCTTTTAAACCTTGTGATAAAGAAAAATCTTAATACCAAGAATGCAAGAAAGCATTGAGGAATGAATGGTTGGTGAGTTTGAACCACCGACCTTGTGGTTCAAACCAGCTTTGCAGTACAGTGCATCAACCCACAGTGCTATATATAAGATATGTATTTTGTTGTTCTTATTATGTACCATTTTGGTTCCGATTCACAGTGACCCTGTATAGGTAGCACAGTGTTACAAGTTGGGCTGCCAACCTCAAGGTCAGCAGTTCAAAACTATTAGCGGTTCTGCAGGAGAAAGATTAGGTGTTCTGCTCCTGTAAATATTTACAGCCTCGGAAACCATGTGCAGGGAGGGTCACTATGAGTCGGAACCGACTGCACGGTACTTAACAACAACAATATAATGTTTTTAAGGAGTGGCTAGTGAGTTTGAACAGCCAACCTTGCAGTTCAAACTGACCTTGAGGTTGAGTGCTTATCCTATGGTGCCACACCAAGACACACACACACACATACATATACATATATACATATATACGTATATATATACATATATATACGTATATATGTATATAGATGGCCATGAGCCTCTGTCAGAGTGTATCCAGTAGACCTAGGCCCCCTATGAGTCTGACAATTCTATAAGCTGCCTTTCTTCCCTCCTCTATAATGTTTCATCGCTTACATTCCTTTCAACCATTGCCCGTAACAAAAATCAAAATAACCGCCTAAAACACAAAAGTTTCACTTCCCCTGGCTCTTCATTCATTCTCTTACAAAACCTCATGCTTCCATGAGTCAGGAGCCATTGCCATGAACCCCACTCCTGATGCCAGCTGCAAGAATCGTGTAGGGACCATGTCTGCCTTCACAAGGGGATAGGAGAATCAAACCCAAAATCAGCCCAAGGCTGATTCCTATGAATTGGAGATCAGCATGCCTGTGCCTGACAACCTTCCTTGCCCAATTCTGACGCCAACCATCCCTCCCACAGCACTCTCTGCTTCACATCTGGATTCGATCATCCATCACAATGGCCACACAGAACTCATAACAAGACTCATGATATAGGGTTTATTACAGAAATAAACAAGGTACAATTCAGAATTAGAAGCAGTTCCGGATGCAGTAGTTTTCAGATCAGGAATGCCTCTTCTCTGCCATGATTCAGGCATGCCTCAATCTTATTTTCAGCTGGCCTCTTGGCCTCTGCTCTGGTCGGGCAAATGTTACAAAGTTATTTTAGCAAGTCTGTAAATGAACTAGGCTAAATTATTGAATGATGCAGAAGGCATCATGAGAAGATGGAAGGACTTCACAGAGTCATGGTGCCAAAAGGAAATGGTTAATGTTCAGCCATTTCAAGAGGTAGCATATAATCAAGAGCCCATGATACTGAATAAGGAAGTCCAAGGTACATTGAAGAAACTGGCAAAGAACAAGGTACCAGGAATTGATGGAATCAAAATTGAAATCTTTCAAGAAAGTGAGGTGGCACAGGAGGCACTCATTCATCTCTGCCAAGAAATTTGGAAGATAACTATCTGGCCGACTGATTGGAAGAGAACCATATTTGTGCCCATTGCAAAGAGAGGTGACCCAACAGAATGTGGAAATCATAGAACAATATCTTTGATATCCCATGCGAGTAAAGTTTTACTAAAGGTAATACAGAAACGGCTACAATTATACGTTGACAGAGAACTTCCAACGGTTCAAGCTGGATTCAGAAGAGGCCATGGAACGAGGGATATCATTGCTGATGTCCAATGAATCTTGGCTGAAAGCAGAGAATATCAGAAAGATGTTTACCTGTGCTTTATTGACTACACAAGGCTTTCGATTGTGTGGATCATGACAAGCTATGGACAACATTGTGAAGTATGAATATTCCAGAACACTTAATTGTGCTCATGAGGAATCTGTACTGGGACCGAGAGGCAGTTGTTCAAACAGAACATGGGAACACAGAGCAGCCTTAAAGTAAATTGAAGATGTGACTTTTGTTGCATCAAGGAGCCCTGGTGGTACAAAACTTAAGCACTCATCTGCTAACCAAAAGCTTGGTGGTTTGAACTTGCCCAGTATCTCTGTGGGGGAAAAGACATGCTGATCTATTCCAATTAAGATTACAGTCTATTGCTGTTTTGTTGTTAAGTGCCATCGAGTCAGTTCTGACTTATAGCAACCTTGTATAGGGTTTCCAAGGAGCAGCTGGTGGGTTTGAACCACCAACCTTGTGGTTCGCTGTCAGTGCTTATCCTACAGTACCATACCAGCAGTCGAGATTATAGTCTAGAAAACTACAATTCTAGAATTATATATAATGCTAGTATAAAACTGCAATTCTACTGTCGCATGGGTTCATAAGTCCAAATCAACTCAAAAGCACCTAATAACAACATCTCTAGCAACATTCCTGGGCTACTGTAATCCACAACAAGTAGAGTTTTGGGAGATAAAAGTTGGTTAAAAAAAACCGAAAGCATCAAAAGTTCACTTCCAAAGTATGCTGCCGAAGTAGTCTAAATTGCTTTGGGCCTGTCCTCTATTCTTTGTTTTCTGAAATTGGTGTTTGAGGATCAGTGTTTCTTTTTAAGGTGAGTGGCTTTAGCATGATATTTTTACCTTCTCTCTAAAGAAGAGCTCATTTTCCAAAAATGAAAAAAAGGACTACAATTTGGGGCTAGACTGACAAGAGTTAAATTGTGCCATTCTCACTTGTAAGATCTGTGACCTGTCCAAGTGGCACAACATCACCAGATTGTATCCTCATTGACAACCCTGAGGCTATAGAACACCTTCACAGATATTTAGGGATATTAAACAAAATGAAGGATAAGAATTTTGCATGGTGCCCACCTTGTGATTTTAAAAGAAACAGTCACCTCTTTGCTACCGCCTACTTGTGATCTAAATGACACAAAGAATCAAAGTCCCCAGTGTGCCAAGTGCCTGTGAGAGGGTTTTTGTTGTTGTTTTGTTGTTGTTAAGTGCCATCGAGTGGGTTCCAACCCATTGCAACTCTGTATAGGGTTTCTGCAGAGCAGCTCATGAGCTTGAACCACCCACTTTGTGGTTCAAATGACTTTGTAGTGCAGCGCATTAACCCACAGCACCACACCAGGACTCCTGTGAGAGGTTAGGCACACTACTCAGAAGCAGAGGGTGAAACCCAGGAAATCAAGGGGACAAGGCAAACAGTGACTGGGCTCTTAGCAGACCTTTTCACTGTGGTTGACTCAGTCTTGATGAAAGGCTCCTTCACCCTGCTAGTCTTTTTAGACTTTTCAAAACCTGTGTTTAAAGAGCAAGTGCCTAGGTGTTTGTGTACAGTAAGCATTCATTAAGACTCATTTACAGTGCGGGAGCTAGTTTACTGGATCAAACTTACTGAAGTTCTTTATGTCCTTAAGAGAATTCAGGGGTTTTATCCAGAGCTTACATGATTTAGTGGGCCAGGTGAGGGCTTTGGAGTCCTCTGAACTTGGGTGGTTCAGTGAACAGACCTCAGTTCATGTCCTGCCTCCTACGCTTTCCAGTGTTACCTACATCCTAGAATTCTTTTGCAGATTAAAGGAGAGCTAAGCAGACAAGGGTTTGTACAGTGCAGTATGGTCCTTGTTTCGGTAATTGCTACATATTATTGAAATGTATTGAGAGCACCTGACTCCATACAATTCCCACTGGAGCCCACCAGCTGCTCCGGGAGAGGAAAATGAGGCATTCTACTCCTATGATTAAAAAAAAGAAAAAAAAAAAAAGCTTCAGAAACCCCATACAGGGTTGCTATGAGTGAAAACGACTACAACACTTAACAACAACATTGAAATGTATTGGTTGGGTTCCAAAGGTTTGATACTAGTACTGGGTTCACTATACATATAATCTGAGCTTGGGGAAAATGTACACCAATTTTGAGGCTTTCCCTTCGTATGTAAAAAGAGAATATTGAAATGTGACACATTTACTTTAGAAGGCAGTTGTATACATCAAATGGACAATCTGTGGATGGAAAAGCCTTATGTTTTGAGTCGATTTGAATATAAATTTTCCTGGCCATGTAAAAGCCCCAAGGCCTTGTTTTTCCCTGTTGCAATAACAGCAACAAATGATGGATAATATGATTAGCACTGAGTTGTTTTAAAGTGGTAAGATCCTAGCACTTTAAATTTTGAGGATAAATCACCATAGGTCTGAACCCAGTAAGCATAGGAGAGGAGGAAGGTTACAGTCAACAGATAAAGATAACCTCCCACATAACAGATAATAGACAAGGCTAGAATTCTGAATTTGAGCAAAAGAACCATCGCCACAAATTACACAAAGATCTGAATGTCCAAGGGACTAATCAGGAAATGACCTTTTGTCTACCAGACACTGAATTACTCATTTTTCCATAGTCCTTAAGAGAATTTAGGTTTGAAACATGGAGATGAATCAAGATCTCTATATTACAAATTAATTTTTCTAACGACTTCACTTTCTGGATTAGAAAATTGAGGCCAAGTTAAGTAAACTATTCAAGATCACAAAGAATAAAGTTAGTATATGAAATCAGATCAGGTTCTAGTTCCAAAATCAATGCTCTTTCCACCTTCCACATTACATCCCTAAATTACAGTCCACTGATTTCATGATACTGCTGTGAACAAGGTCATCTTAGATACTTATAGGATCCCAAGCAACAATATTATGATTTAGAATATTAAGAGTAGCAAGCTTTGGGGACGTTGTTGAAATGTTTGATTCAGTGAGCCTGTGACACTCTCAAGTTTCGTTGATAAATATCATGACAAATGGAGAAAAGATTGAAGTTGTCAAAGACTTCATTCTTCTTGGATCAACTATCAACACTCATGGAAGCAGCAGTCAAGAAATCAAATGACATATTGCATTAGGCAAATCTGCTGCACAAGACCTTTTTAAAGTGTTGAAGAACAAAGATGTCAGCTTAAGAACTAAAGTGCACCTGACCCAAGCCATGGTATTTTCAGTAACCTCATGTGCATGTGAAATCTGTACAGTGAATAAGGAAGATCGTAGAAGAATTGATGCTTTTGAGTTATGGTGTTGGAGGAGAATATTGAAAGTGCCATGGGCTGCCAAAACAACCAAAAGATCCATTTTGGAAGAAGTGCATCCAGAGTGCTCCTTAGAGGCCAAGATGGCCAAACTTCGTCTATCATACTTTGGACATATTGTCAGGAGGGAGCAGTCACTGGAGAAGGATATAATGTTTGGTAAGGTGGAGGGTCAGAGAAAAAGAGGAAGAACCCCAATGAAATGGATTGGCCAAGAGGCAGCATCGATGGACTCAAGCATGGCAACAGTAGTGAGGTTGGCCCAGGATCGGGCAGTGTTTCGTTCTGCTGTGCATAAGGTCGCTATGGGTCGGTACTGACTCGATGGCACCTAACAACAACTGCAACAAGGAGAAAGAAGAAGGCTTTGATGATTTGATTCCAAAAATTAACCATTGAAAACCTGCTGGATCACAATGGTCCAATTGTGGATGTAACACAGAACTGGGCAGTATTTTGTTCTGTTCTACATGGGGTCACCTGTGTTAGCGCTGACTCAGTACTCCCATGTAGGATTTTCCAAGGTGTAATCCATAAAATACTATAGTTAACAAAAACTACAGCTATTACAATTAAACAAATGACTACAACAAAAATTTTGAAAGTGACGTATTAAAATCTCCCACTATTATTATATATTTGTCTATTTCTTTCTTCAAATCTGTTGGAGTTTGCTTTATATATTTTGGAGCTCTTTCACTAGGAGTATAGATATTTATATGGTTTTGTCATCTTGTTCAGTTGACCCTTAAATCATAAGGTAATGTCCATCTTTGTCTATTATGCTGGGTTTTGCCTTAAAATTTATCTTATCAGAGATTATATTATCAGAGATTATATTAGTATGGCTACTCTTGCTTTTTTTTTTTTTTTAAGTTTTTATTATGAATTGAGTTGAAGTTTACAGGGCAGATTATCAGTTTTACATTCCATAAATCATATTTTGCCTCATTGCCATGATTACAATCCCCTCCATGTACCATCAGTCAACAGTATTTACCTCTATCCCTCCACCTTTTTCAAAGATGTTTATTGTGGATTGAGTGAAAGTTTCCAGGGCAGATTATCAGTTTTACATTCAACAAATCATAC
>NW_006408564.1:16120259-16120758 GCF_000296735.1 Chrysochloris asiatica
TTACCTCTGTCACACTTAGGCCATGCAAACCTGTCTCAGTGTTCCCCTATCTATCTTGTTCTTCCAGCTCCTCCCTATTCTTGTTTTGCTCTCCCTAACACCCAAACTAAACCCCCCACTGTAACCCCACCTTTGTGGTAACCTTATATTCCATTAAGTTTTCCCTCAATTTAAGACAGTCTTTTGTATCCTGTAATCTACCTGACCTTCTCACCACCTCGATCTCTGTTCCTCTGTTTACCTTCTTTCACATTGTAATTGTTTTGATCATAGACTAATCTCTCAAATCCTCTACTCTTATAATTTTATTCTGTTCTCTACTCTTCCATTTGTTGATTGAGTTCAGGGTGATGCTGCCACATATGTTAATCTCTGGTTGTTGTCTGTTCTTGTTGGTTCTCAATCCACAAAACTCCTTTTAAGATATTTTTCATTGCAGGATTGGCTTTGGCAAAATCCCTTAGCTTCTGTTTATCCTGGAATGTTTTGATTACACCAT
>NW_006408564.1:16122216-16165986 GCF_000296735.1 Chrysochloris asiatica
AAAAAAAAAAAAAAAATCTGTAGCCTAATGAATATGACTTTAATGTCCTCTTTCAGCTTCTTGCCTTCAAAGCTGCCTGAGAGATTTAAGATGCCAGTGTTAGTTGTTATGCTATACCTCAGGACTTAATTTCACTTTTTCCTGTTTTGTTTTTAAATTCTCTTTTCCTCTCCACACCCCCTGTTTTGGCCTTTTCCCTATTAAAAAACAATTCAAGGTAGCTCTTGGGCTGATAGTATCTGTGTGCATGTGTGGCAGGAGAACCCACCAGTGGTGGGGGTGGGGGGTGTCCACTTGCTCAGGCACCCCCTCTAGTCAACAGAATGGAGGTGCACAGTGTGGGGCCAATGAACTGATACCAAAATAAAAAAGCAAAACTGACAAAGTATATTGTCCATCTTTGCTCTGAGGTTCCTGTGGCATTATTCCATGTTGGGTTTATTCCCCTACTTGGTCTTGCTGTTTGGTTTCACCCAAGTTATTAGCTCCAGGCCACCAAGCCCGGTAGATTCAAAAGTACATGATTTCTTACTTCTACTACAAGTTCCACTAGCTATAACACTTCATACTTTAAAAATATTCCTACCTATGTGGTTCAGAGTTTTGGAGCTCTTCCCTGAACCCACCTCGCCTGTTATTCTGTGGTATTGCTGATGGTGAACTTCACTGCCCCTCTACCCTACCCGCCAACAAGCCCCGCCTCTCTATATATCTTTTAATCTTGTAGTTTTATCTATTATCATAGTTATCATCTCCATTCTTTGTTGTTCTTTGGTTGTTCCTTTTGGTAGGCACTTCTTCTTGTTTCATGGGTGTAATGTTGCTTCTTGCCTATTTGAGGAATGTTTCAAAAGTCTATTCCTTTTTTCCATTTTTCATTTGAGTATCCATTTGGTAGTTTATTTTTCCCTCTCAATTTGAGAGTAACGGCTTATTTTAGATATTTTCTGATTCTTGATTGTCCATTTTTTGTGTTAAATACTAAGAAAATGATTCTAAATTCTATGTGCATTGTTGGAGTTTGCCACCTGATGGACCCATTTTAGATTTCATGACCAGCTAGATATTTCCTTTGAGTTCCTTAAAGATAGGATTTGCAGATAATTTTGAGGAAGTGTTCAATTTCTCCAGAGAAAGATCCCTCAGTCTCATGCATAAAGATAAGGAGTAAAAGCCTGAGAGAACAAATCCTTACAGTAAGTATCATTCCCATCTCCTCCATACACAGAGTAGACAGGGATGGGCAACTTGGACATTGGCTACCCAAAATGGGGGGTTGGGGAGCTACAAAGGCAAGAAGTGACTGGCTTATAAGCTTTCAAGTGGGAGCAGAGGAAGGTAGAATCTCCACTGAGTAGTATCTAATCTGTCTGGGCGGGGCTGATGAAAGGAGATGGGGATAGGTCTCTTGTGATACAATAGTGAATAATTGTTATCAGGACTGCTTGTGAGGGTTGGAAATGTAAAGGTAGACATTTTGTAGCAAAAGGAGAGGAGTGATTGGCTTTGCAGTCTAGGAGCAGAGGTCCCTGGGACCATCAAGAGAGAAGAGTGGAGAGCATGACACTACCCAGAGAAACAGTGATGCCAGAGATGGAGGCAGAGATGATGATGTGGAGAGATGGAGCAGCTGGGGCCTCTAGACCCAGAGAGGGACTGTGTGCTGACGACTGGGGGGCAGGCTTTCAGTGCATACCCTTTGGTTGGTTGATGATGCATGGAGGGGATTGTAAGCATGACAGTGAAATGATATATGATAGGATGAATGCAAAGCTAATGTTTTCCCGTATAAACTACTACATAATTCACAATAAATCATTTAAAATAAAAAAGAAAGAAAGACCATATGCAAAATGTGAGATCTCCACTTGGAGAAGTGGTGACAGCTGAGGCAGTGGCATGGAGGGACAGAGCATCTGCAGTCTTCTCAGCCCATAATCCATGTAAAGTTGAGTGTCTGTGTGGAAGAGGTGACTTGCAGAATATGCTCTTTAGGCATTTACAGATTGGCTCATGGAACTTTGTACTTCTTGCCTGAAGAGGATAAAAGCTAAGGGGCTGTGTGGCTAAGAGGCTAACCACAAGAGTGAGATATACCTGACTGGAAAACTGCTATATCCCTAGTAGTGTCTGATCCTGAATTGCACACTGTTCATTTAGCTAATAAAACCCATAATTGAGAAAAAAGAGAAAAAAAAATAGTAGAAGTAGGGACACTAGTTAGAAGTTTATCACAATGACTCAGGGTCCAAGCAAAGATGGTAGACCAAGATATAGTAGTGGAAATGGAAGATGTAGCTAGATTTAGATCAGAAAATAAATATATGTTGTTGTTGTTGTTGTTAGGTACTGTTGAGTTGGTTCCAACCAAGCAATCCTATATGCAATGGAATGAAACACTGCCTGGTCTGGCACTATCCTCACAATTGCTACCATGCTTGACCCCATTGCTACTGCAGAGCAGCTGGTAGGTTTGAACCATCAACTTCTAGTTAGTAGTTAGGTACAGAGCTCCCGGGTTGTTTTTAATGGATAAGAGAAACCACTGCTTAATTTCCTTTTTATCCAAAGTAGCTACAAATAAAATCTGTAAAATAAGTTCTAGTTTGGAAGACAAATAAGGATGCATTTGGAAAGGCTATCTGAATTGTTTTGTAGAAAGAGGAACCAGAGAGATCTTTTAAAGCAAGAAGGAATGATGTAGGGAGATGGTTTCCTAGTGTTAGTCAGAGAAAGGATAGCAAGTATAAAATGAGGAGAATTATAAAAGGAGAAACTGAGAGTCTAAAGAATTTATCGAAATGGAAAACAAAAAATTTTGCCACCGGAGTAGATGGATCCAAGTAGTGAATATAGCAAAAGATCCTATCAGGTGACAAGTGGCACCAGGTAGAAGCTGAGCGGTTCTCTGGAGCTCATCTTCTGTTTGCTGAACGCACAAATTGTTGGGAGCTCTTTACTTTGTCACCAGCAAGCATCTTATCTGCTGACTATTCCCTAGGGAGATGCCAATCTGCTGCAACACTTTACTTGATCTCATTTGATTGCATTACGGAGACCCCTCCACCCAGTGTCACAGAACACTCACTAACTGAAGGAAGTCGGAGAATGGAGCCCTGCAGACTTAGGTAGAGGATGATGGGAAAGCCACCACACTTACCCAACATTCTTGAAGGGACACATGCTCCACTGAATCAATTTGGGGCCAACTTTCAGATGTGCCAGTGGTTAATAACTGCATTTCAAATTGTGTTTTGTGATGTAAGCGAGAGGCAGTTCTCTCAACATCCCCAATTAAATAGTGAACACAAGAGCATTACTATGATGAAGGTACTTTCCTGAAGTGCGCATAACCTGGAAAACTGAAGCACAGTAATATACTGCTAGAGTCATCAGGTGATGGAATTAAGTCCATATTTTGTAACTACTAAGAGACAATTGTTTGAACAGAACAAAGGGATACTGATGATTTAAAACCGGGAAAGGTGTGCACTATGGTTGTATCTTTTTAATATACTTATTCCATTTGTTTGCTGAGCAAATAATCTGAGTAGTTGGATTGTACGAAAAAGAATGTGGCATCAGGACTGGAGGAAGACTCACTAACAACCTGCAATATGCAGATGACACAGCTTTGCTTGCTGGAAGTGAAGAGGACTTAAGATACTTACTGATGAAAATCAACAACTACAGCTTTCTGTATGGATTGTACCAAAATGTAAGGAAAATGAAAACCTTTACAAGTGGCCCAATAAATAACATCATGATAAATAGAAAAATAAATAAATAAAAAGGATATGTACAAGAAACTCTCCCCTAACAAAGTGGAAGAACAAGAATGAGGGGGACAATTGGAGGTAAATGCTAAAAATATTAAAAGCTCTGTCAGGTAGGTCCATTAGGTGATTGTCATGGACTGAATTGTATTCCTCCAAAATAATGTGTCAGCTTGTCTGGATCATGCTTCTCAGTGGTTTGGTAGTTATGCGATAATATGCCATGATGCAATCTGTTGTGACAACCAGTCAGAGGGTTAAGGGTGGAATATACCATTCTTTGGAGCCCTGGTAGCTTGGCAGGTTATGCCTTGTACTGTTAACTGCAAGGTCAGCAGCTTGGTCCACCTCGGGAATAGAATAAGGCTTTCTGCTCCCATAAAGGTGGAAACCCTATACAGGGTAGCTATGAGTCATAGCTTTCAGAATCACAGAAACTCACAACGAGATGGATTGGCCAAGTGGCAGCATCAATGGACTGAAGCGCGGCAACAATAGTGAGGTTGGCCCAGGATCAGGCAGTGTTTCATTCTGCTGTGCATAAGGTCACTATGGGTCGGTACTGACTCGATGGCACCAAACAACAACATGAGTCAAAACCCAACTTAAAGGCATGCAGCCAGCCAGCCTACCACACCATCACTACCTTGATCTGATGTCGGGGATCTTCCCAGGGGTGTGTCTGCAGCACCTTTTATTTGACAAGAGCTAAAAGGAGAAAGAAATGAGCAGAGAAAGACAGACCTAAGACCACCAAGAAAGAAGAGTCCTTTGGAGTGGAATGTGTCTTTTGGACCTGGGGTCCCTGCACTGCGATTCTTCTAGGTCCAGGAAAAGATCGATGCCAAGACATATGGAGATCTTCAAGCAATGCTGGGTCTATACGTGCGTAAAGGAGACAAGGACATTTCTCCAGAGCCAGCAATCTTATTTTGAACTTGTTGTTGTTGTTAAGTGCCGTTGAGTCGGTTCCGACCCATAGTGACCATGAAAAGAGTTTCCGAGGCTGTAAATCTTTACGAGAGCAGAAAGCCTCATCTTTCTCCAGTGGAGCAGCTGGTAATTTCAAACTGCTGACCTTGCGGTTCACAGCCCAATTTGTAACCACTACGTTATGTGAAAGAATAAATTTCAAGCTGAAAGAACTGAGGAAGACATTAAAGCCTTACCTTGCAATATTGAAGGATTCTATGGGTAAACTATTGAATGTTGCAGGAAGTATCAAAAGAATATGAAAGGAATAGACAGAATCATTATAATAGAAAGAATTAGTCAATGTTCAACCATTTTGAGAGGTAACATATAATCAAGAACTGATGGCACTGAAGGAAGAAGTCCAAGTTAACACTGAAGGCATTGGCAAAAAATAAGTCTCCAGGAGTCATGGAATACAAATTGAAATATTTCAACAAACTGATGCATTCACTCATCTATGCCACAAAATTTGAAAGACATTGGGATTCAGAGATCTTCAAACAACATCATTAACATAACATGTAAGTAAAATTTTGCTGAAGATAATTTAAAAACCTGAGTTGTGGTGCTTTCACAAGGAGCTGCCAAACTTCAATACAGATTTAGAAGAGGACATGTAACCAAGGATATCATTACTAATATCAGATGGATCTTGGCTGAAAGCGACAATACTAGAAAGATACTGTGTTTCATTAGCTATGCAAAGGCATTCCTCTATGTAGATCATAATAAACTATATATAACATTGCACATGGTGGTTGTTCTTGACCTCTTAATTGTGCTCCAGAGGAACTGGTTCAAAGACTAAAATATACTGCATGATTTAAAGTAAGCCAGAGTGTACAACATGGTTGTATCCTTTTATTCATATGTATTCAATTTGTATGCTGAGCACATAATCTGAAAAACTGGATTAGATGAAGAAGAACATGGCACCAGGATTGAACTCATAAACAATCAACAATATGCAGGTGACACAACCTTGCTTTCTGAAAGGGAAAAAGGACTTGAATACCACTGTGAAGGTCAAAGACTATTGCCATAAAAAAAGTATGAATTCCACCTCAATGTAATCCTCACAACTGGATCAGTACATATCATCTTGATAAGAAGAGAGAACCTTGAAGTTGTCAGAGTTCATTTTGCCTGGATCTACAATTAGCACTTATGAAAACAGCAGTGAAGAAATCAAGAGATGTGTACTGCATAAATATATCTGCTGTAAAAGGTCTTAAAGTGTTAAAAAGCAAAGATGTCACTTTGAGGACTAAGGTGTCCCTGACCCAGCCATGGAATTTTCAAGGCTGTCTCTAGTACTTTTGCCATGTTGTCAAGAAGGACCAATCCTTGTACAAGGACATAACACTTTGTAAAGTCAATGAAAAAGAGGAAGATCCCCAATAAGATGGATTGGCATAATGGCAGCAGCAATGAGCTCAAACATAACAACAATTGTGATATGGTGCAGGACCAGGCAGTGTTTCATCCTCCTGTGCATCGGGTCCCTGTGAGTTGGAACCAACTCCAAGGCACTTACCAGTAACAACAATAGGATTTTGTTGTTGTTGTTGTTAAGTGCCGTCAAGTCTGTTCCGACCCACAATGACCCTGTACAGGGTTTCTGAGGCTGTAAACGGGAGCAGAAAGCCTCATTTTTCTCCCACGGAACAGCTGGTAGTTTTGAACTGCTGACCTTGCAGTTTGCAGCCCGATTCGTAACCACTACGCTACTAGAGCAACAGGATAGCAGGGTAATAAGATAAGAAAAGAAAGAAGGCTAATAAAATGTGTGGTGTCAAGGCAAGTGCCATGAAAATCAACTGAAGGTCTAGCTCTCATTGAAGGAATCTGGAAGAATATGCACGGCAATTTTTAAAACAAAGAGTGAAAAAGTTGGGGTATTTTATTCCTCTTCTACCACTATTTAAGGGCTTCTTCCCGGTATATTTGGCTTATTCATGCATTTTCATGGCCAAGAAAAATAATCTTTCATTCAAAGAGCCATAGATTTTCACAATAAGTAGTCTTTTAAATGAAGATGTGAATGCAGAGGGGATTCGGACACAGAAATATCAACATCTTCTACAAAAATTAAACTTTTATATAGCAAGGAAATTTCCAATGACTTGGAGACATAAGTTTTCTAATTTAAAGATCTCACTAAGTACATATCACAATGGAAGTAAGTATCCTTTTGCTAAAATATGCCACCATGAAATTTCACATCAGGGATAAAGAGAAGACCATAAAATCCCCCTGAAGTGATAGGGACACTTTCACATAAAAAGGATCAAAATAGTACCATAGAAAATGAGGAGAATGAAAGAATAGCTTCAAAATTCTAAAGGAAAACTGATTTTCATTATATAGTTTTATTCTATTCAAACTCTCAAATATGAAAAGAAAAAAGTATACACATTGCCCCCCCCAGATTTTAATATTTTAAAAATGATTACATCCCATGCACTTTTTTCCTTTTTTAAAAAATGTCATCAAAATGTAAGAACAAAGTAAAAATAAAGGAATCCAGAAAAGAGGAGATACAACCTGGATGAAGGGAATTGTTAAAATGATAGCTAACAGAAAACCCAGGGTTTATTTGTGCTGGAGACATTGTGGCCCACACTGGAGAAGGAATATAGTGGACCCAAGAAGGGTTGTCTTTATGAAACTGTTGAAACTGAGAATAAATGTTTGACATTGTAAAAAAATAATAGTAATATGGAGAAGCATTTTGAACAGTTGTTGGAAGGTGTGGAATGCGTTCTTTGATACACCTAAAACTAAGCAAATAAAAAATTTCAACTCCAGATAAAACAAAATGGGTATGAAAAATTAAATGTGATTATGGCACATCTCTTGATGGAACAGTGAGAAATATTTACATAGTCATAATAATAAAAGCACTGAGGAGTAGTTAATAAAAAAATTACAATATAATCACACTAAAAGGGATAGTGGCAAGGGAAATCGAGTGAGATAGAAGCAAAGTATTCATCTCTCAGAAGAGGAAATTAGTGGGCAATGTCAAAACTTGAGACTTCAAACACATCATCTAGGTGTATTTTTATAAAAGGATAACTAGAAAGAACTTCTTAAGGAGTTGTAAGTGAGTGTCCCTAGAGCAATCAAGAGAAAACAAGTGAATGTGTCATGTTGGTTTTTGGGTTCTGTTCTGTTCCTTGAGTACCAGATTTCTGCAGCCCCTCTTCTAATTTTTTTGTGCTGCTTTAGTATCCTCCTATGCTATGTGATTCCCCCAAATATGCTTTTTTACTTATTTCACTTACCAGTTAGAATTCAGATTGTGTCACTTATGATAGATTCCAGGCTATTACAATGTTAGATGTGAACCTCATTAATGAATGTATCCTGATAACTTGCATTTAAAAATTAGTTCTAATCTGTGTCTGCCCCATATACTGTGAAGATCAAGCTCATTATGGCATAAATTTACTTAATCTGGTGCCCCTCCCTCCCCCCCACCCCAAGATTTATTGCCTTCATTTCTGGTCTCATTCACATTCCAGTCATACCAACTTCTTACCTTTCCCCTATTCTGCCTTCTGCCTACCATTCTGACCTAGACAACATGCTTTTTATCATCTCGATTCTTTTGATACGTACCAAACTGCAAAGCCATTTGAACTGCAAGGTTGGTGGTTCAAACTCACCAGCTGCTCCTTGGAAACCCTATACAGGGTCACTATGGATCGGAATTGACTTGAAGGTACTTAAGAGCAACAACATTCTTTTGATGATGGTGATGTTAAGTGCCATCAACTTGGTTCTGACTCATAGCAACCCTGTATACAGTTTCCAAGGAGTGGCTGGTGAGTCTGAACCACCGACCTTGTGGTTCAAACCACCCTTGTGCTCTAGTACTTCATCCCACAGCTCCACACCAGGATTCCTCTGTTTCTGGATAATTGTTAGTTATTTTCTACTCAGGCCAATTATCCCTTTCCTCAGTCTTCTGTCAATTGAGGTTGGCACTCAACTGCTTGGATCTGTTGACATTGTTGTTAAATGCCTTCGAGTCAGTTCTGACTCACAACAAACCTGTATAGGGTTTTCAAGGAGAAGCTCGTGGGTTTGAAGTGCTGACCTTGTGCTTTGCTATCCAGTGCAGATCCTACAGTGCCACACCATTAGTAACATTTAAAATGTTATTCTGCAATTTACTGTTTCTATTTCTGTATCTGCCTTTAGACAAGAATTTCTTTAAAGGCTAAAACTATATCAAGCATCTCTGTATTCCCAGAATTCAATATAGGTGTTCAATAAATTTGTATGGAACTGATGAACTTAGCATTCCATCAATGTGGGACTAAGATACAATGTGATTATGTTGGTGTTTAAGTTATCTGTGTTTTTTTTTTAACTGTATAAAATGGCATCATTTTATTTTGCATACTTTAATTTCAGAACAAAATAAAAAACAACAAAAAGACACAATACACAACATCTAACCCCACTCCCAAATAAGGGAGGGGGAACAGGGCCTGAGGGTCTTATATTGTTGTTGTTGTTATGTGCTGTGAAGTCGGTTCTGACTCATAGCGATCTTGGACAGGGTTTCCAAGGCTGTAAATCTTTTACGGGACCAGAAAGCCTCATCTTACTCCCGCGGAACAGCTAGTAGTTTCGAACTGCTGACCTGCGGTTCGCAGCCCGGTTCGTAACCACTACATTACCAGAGCTCCAGAGGGCCTTATATCCTGCCTTATTACACACAAGTCCCAGGAGGCAAAATAACCACTAGTTTATCAGCAGATGGAGCCAGGTGGGACAGGGCCACTCAAGACTGCTGTTGGAATCACAGGGACATTACAGAGGGCACAAGTTTTGTAGGTAGAAATGACTAATCTACTTCTTCCATGTGAGATGCATCCTCATCACCCTCAAAGGGGCGGATCTCACCAGGAACAGCAGTACTGGGTTCCTCAGCTCTCATTTCATCTTCATCACTGCCTAAGCCCAGCTTGATCATGTGGTAGATGCGGTTGGAGTGGGTTTGGAGATCCTCAAGGGAAAAGCCAGAAGAGAGCAGTACAGTTTCAAAGAGCAGGACCACTAGGTCCTTGACAGCTTTGTCGTTCTTGTCTGCTTCAGCCTTCTGCCTCAGTGTCTCCACGATGGGGTGATCTGGATTGTTCTCCACGTGCTTTTTGACCATCATGTAGTCCATTGTAGAGTTGTCCCTCACAGCCTGGGCTTTCATGATCCATTCCTTGTTGGCTGTCCAGCCATATGTACTAGTCACAATGCAGCAAGGCGAAGACACAAGTCTATTGGAGATTGTTACCTTCTCAATCTTCTTATTCAAGCTTTCTTTCATGAGCTTGCACAAGTTCTCAAACTTGGCCTTGCTTTCTTCCATTTTCGTTTTCTCCTGTTCATCCTCTGGGAGCTCTAGGCCTTTCTTGGTAACTGAGACCAGGCTCTTCCCATCAAACTCTTTGAGCTGCTGCTCACAGAACTCATCGATAGGCTCCATAATATAAACTACCTCCAAGCCCCGCTTTCGTACTCGCTCCACAATGCAGAACTGGCTACCTGCTCTTTGCTTTCGCCAGTGATATAATAGATGGACTTCTGAGTTTCCTTCATGTAAGAAGGAGAGAGAGAAGTCATTTCATCTCCAGACTGGGAAGCATGATAGCGCAGCAGCTCAGAAAGGCATCGCCGCTTAGTACAGTCCTCATGGATTCCAAACTTTAAATTCTTAGAGAATGCCTCATAGAATTTCTTATAGTTCTCCTTGTCTTCTGCCAACTCAGAGAAGAGCTGAAGGCACTTCTTGAAAATGTTTCTGCAGATAACCTTCAAGATTTTGCTTTGCTGGAGCATTTCCGGGGAAATGTTGAGGGGCAGGTCCTCGGAGTCCACTACACCTTGAATGAAGTTGAGATACTCTGGTATTAACTCATCACAGCTGTCCATGATGAACACACAGTGGACATAAAGTTTAATGTTGTTCTCTTTCTTCTTAATCTCAAAGAGATCAAAGGGAGCCAGACAGGGAATGAACAACAATGCTCTGAATTCCAATTGACCTTCTACTGAGAAGTGCTTCACAGCCAAGTGGTCTTCCCAGTCATTTGTAAGGCTCTTATAGAACTCCCCATATTCCTCCTGGGTGATGTCATCAGGATTTCTGGTCCAAATGGGCTTGGTCTTTAGTTCTTCACAGTCAATGTATTTCTCCTTAATTTTCTTGGTCTTCTTTTTCTTGTCCTTACTACTATCATCTTCCTCATCTGAGCCCACATCTTCAATCTTAGGCTTCTTTTCTTCACCCTTATCTTCTTCTTCTTTCTCACCTTTCTCTTCCTCTGCCTCATCATCACTGATTTCCTTTTCTCGTTCTTTCTCCAGGTAAAGGGTGATGGGATAGCCTATGAATTGTGAATGCTTCTTCAGTACTTCTTTCACTCTCCTCTCCTCTAAGTACTCTGTCTGGTGGTCTTCTTTAAGGTGAGGAATCAGTTTGATACCCCGACCACTGGGTTCCCCATGGTCAGCATGAACAGTAAAGAAACCTCCAGCAGAAGACTCCCATGCAAACTGTTCATCATCATTATGCTTTGTGATCACAACCACTTTCTCTGTCACCAAATAGGCAGAATAAAAGACAACACCAAATTGTGCAATCATGATAATGTCTGCACCAGCCTGCAGAGCCTCCATAAATGCTTTGGAACCAGACTTGGCAATGGTTCCCAGATTGCTTATGAGATCACCCTTGGTCATGCCAATGCCGGTGTCCACCAGAGCAAGAGTATGCTCCTGGGGGTTGGGGAAGATGTCAATTTTCAGCACTTTACCACGATCTGTCAGGCTCTCATAGTGAATCTTGTCCAAGACATCAGAAGCATTTGAGATCAACTCCTGGAGAAAAATGTCCTTGTTGGAACAGAAGCTATTGATGATGAGTGACATAAATTGGGCAATCTCTGACTGGAGGGCAAAGGTCTCCACCTCCTCCTTTCCATGGTACGCTTCCTCAGGCATCTTGAAGGGGAAGGGCTGTAAGTAGCAAACAGCAGTGGGAAAGCGCCAAGTACAGCTTGCACGAGGGTGACTCCTCAGTTATCTATTTCTGCATAAAACAAAACAAACAGAAAAGACTCCTAAGTATTGTTGTTGTTGTTAGGTGTGATGCAGTGGGTTCTGACTCAGAGTACTGTCTCATCCTCTCAATTGGAGCCCATTGTTGGAGCCACTGTATCAGACCATCTCATTGAAGTCTTCCTTTTCTGCGCTGATCTTCTACTGCCCCAAGCATATTGTCCTACTTGATAACATGTCCAAAGTATGAGAGGTGAACTCTCGCCATCGTCACTTCCAAGGAGCAATCTGGCTGTACTTCCCAAACAGATTTGTTTATAGTGGCTTATTTATGCCCTTACTATACTGAAAGTTGGGCAGGGGTCGGTGAGTATGGCTTGTCACTGCTTTATGTAGTTATGGCTGAAGTCATTCATGTGGCTTCATTGAACTGATAATTCAGGTAGAGATAGAACATAAAGATGGTTTCATTCATGTGTCTGTTCCTCAGCTGGGGATGTTGGAATGACTGGGGTACACATATTCTCTCTCCTTGTCTGCTCTTTTCATTTAGTACTATATCCTGAGCTTCTTTTACACTGCAGCTGGGACCTATAAGGGCAAAGACAAGTTCCTAAGCTTCAGTTCTGGATTCTCAATGTCACATCTATCACGTTCCATCGAAACAACTCATAGGCAGGCCTAAATTCAAGTGAGGGAGAATAGCTTCAATGTGTTGGTGGGAATAATGATGTGCATTGAAGTAGGAGAAATTGTTGCTGACCATCTTTACAGGCATCGCAAGGTTAGCAGTTCGAAACTACCAGTGGTTCCACGGGAGAAAGATGAGGCATTCTGCTTCCGTAAAGATTTATAGCCTCAGAAACCCTGTACAGGGTCGCTATGAGTTGGAACCAACTCCATGGCACATAACAACCACCACCACCATAATTGATCATTTAATTTTTATGTGTTGGCAAACCAGAAAAATATAATCTTATGTCTTGGAATCTAAAACTTTATTTTATAAGTTAGATTATACTTAAATGAGTCAGGAAAAGTAGATTGGCTATAGGTGAATGTCGGGTGGGCTTAAATTGTTTTGCCTGAGTTATTTTAATTTCAGAGATAAAAACGAATGACTCAATTATGAGATTTGAATAGCCAGCCTCAGACATGGTACTGGTAGAGTTGTCTACAAATCATAAAGGGATACATTGTGTTTGTAAAAGCCAATGGGAAAGAAGGGACTCTGACTCAATGATTGCAGAAACTTTTCATGAAAAATTGCCCAGAAGATACTTCTGATAATATTAACCATCCTTGGTCAAATTTTAGAGTAATATCCATTTTTAAAAGAATCCATTATATGCAACCATTCTGTCTTGGAACATACTATTGCACTCTAATATTTTAGAATATATGGAAGTTTAACAGAATAATTAATGGGTATACCTACATTTTAGACATGTCCATTATACTAATTAAAATCTAGTATGGCCACAGCTTTTTAATTACTTTCCATCATTGCTATAGTCAATGAAGCTAGCTTTATTACCCACTATAATGTCTCACTTGTAATAAATCTTCATAAAACCTGAAAAGACTTTCCAATTCTGAAATTCCAGCGACAGATTTGCTGCCTAGCTTTGCTGGAAACAGAATGTGTAATGGAGCTTTATTTGCTTGTTACCTGAAAAGACAAACACTACAAATAAAATTAAAGCAAAGAGGACTCATGCCTTTCCCTTGCTCTGTTCTTCCTCTTGTATTTCAGTATTTTCAATTCTTTGTTAATAACACACACTTAGAACAAAAGCATGGAGGCATTGCCTGAGGCTTAAGAAAACTAGAGAAAATGTCTGAAATCTTGTATTTTAGTTCTGGTTCTAGGATGCCTGGTGCCACAGTGGGTTAAGTAGTCAGCTGCTAGCTAAAAAATTTGGTGGTTTGAACCCACCAGACCCTTCTCAGGAGAAAAGATCTGGTGATCTGCCCCTGTAAAAATGATAGCCTAGGAAACCTTATGGGGTAACTCGATTCTGTTACATGGAGTCACCATGAGGCTAAAATCAGCTTGACAATATCTAACAGGTGTCCTGGTTCTGCCACTTATTGGAGGTTCTTAATCTTTAACTAAGTTCCTTAAACTCTCTGATATTTGTTTTTCCAGTTCTATAAAAAGAATGAGTTCAACATCTCTGTTTTCGTCACAGATGAGAGGGGGTGGGAAAAAGCTATATATTTTTATGCAGATCTAGGGAAAGAATTGGCGAAACAGTAAATGAAACAATAAGAAATCAGAGGTAGGTTTGGCATTGATTCATTTAATATTTATTGAGTGTCTAAGAGTCTTGGTGTGGCGCTGTAGGATAACCACTGAACTGCAAGGTTGGCTGGAAATGCAGTGTCGGTGGTTCAAACTCATAAGCTGCTCATCAGAAACCATATGGAGGGTCACTATGCATTTGAACTGACTCAATGGTACTTAACAACAAAGTATGTGCTAGGCACTGTACTCAGAGCTGGAGACTGGGTGGTGAATAAGATAGATGTGATACCCCCATCTTTGTGAAGTGTGTGGCCTGGAAAAGGGAAACATATTTAAAAAATAAGAAAACAACTAGTATGTCAAGGTTATTGTCATTAAGTACCATCGAGTCAGTTCCTATTCATAGTGATCCTGTGTAGAGTTTCTGAGGCGTGGCTGGTGGGTTTGAACCACTGGCCTTGATGTTCACAGTCCAGTATTTATACTACGATGCCACACCAGAATGCCAATATTCCTGTTGTTGTTGTTGTTGTTGTTAAGTGCTGTCGAGTCGGTTTCGACCCATAGCGACCCTGAACAGGGTTTCCCAGGCTGTAAATCTTTACGGGAGCAGATCGCCTCATCTTTCTCCCGCGGAGCAGCTGGTAGTTTCAAACTGTGGACCTTGTGGTTCGCAGCCCGATTCGTAACCACTACGCTACCAGAGCTCCTTAGTAACCCTATAAAAGAGTCCTGGTAACATAGTGGGCTACACATTGACCTCAGGGTCAGCAATTCCAGCAGCCAATCCTTGGAAAAAAGATGAGGCTTTCTCCTCCCGTAAAGATTTATAGCCTCAGAAACCACCACCACCAAGCCTATAAAAGAAAGAAACATGACACTAAGATATCAAGAAAGAGTGACAGCTGTCTTGGTATACCATATTGGTATGAAAAATTAAACCTAGACGGTGGATAGCATAAGACTAGCAGATAAAGGGAGTCTTGGGATGGCGCTGGAAAACAAGCACTTTGCTAACAAAGTCGGCAGATTGGACCTACCAGCTGCTCCTTGGAAACTATACAGGGTTGCTATGAGTCAGAACTGACTTAATGGTAGTAAATATAACAACATAACATGGGAAACACCAAAGTGAAAAATCAATTCAAGGAAGAGAGGTGTGGATAGAACATTGTTAACATATTGTCCCTAAGAAAAATGTTGAAATCCTAATCCCTGTACCTGTGATATGATCTTATTTGGGGAAACTGGACTTTTCTTTGCAGCTAAATTTATGAAATCGTGACTGGAGAAGAGTGTGTCCTAACCCCAACCCTTTCTCATAATCATAGGACAGAGACAGAAGCAGTTAGTCAGAGTCACATACAGGGTGACGATAGACTCCATGTAATGATGGAGACAGATGCAGTTTTAAGTAGAAAAGAAATGTGGCCAGCAAAATTAGGAGAGAAACATGGCATGGTCCCTTTTTCAAAGCCTCCAAAAGACATGACCAAGACCCTGATTTGGACTTCTAGCCTCCAGAACTGTGAGAACATGTTTTGTAAACCCCCCAACTTTGTGATATTTTATTAGGGCAGCATTATGAAGGACAGGAAGAGGAGAGGACAAGCATCTGAGGTAAGATTTTTGTGAGCTAAGAAAGGGGCTTGTATTTGATTCTAAGTGTCATGGCAAACACTAGTGGCTTTTAAGCACAACTGTGACAAGATCTGATATCATGCTTTAAGGAGATTCCTTCTGATGTTAAATTTTAAGGGTCAAGAATGAAAGTAAGAAGCTGATGTAGATCTGGGTCTGCATTCTTTCTAGTCAGAGACTGTGATAATGGTTTAGCAGTGATCGTGGAGAGCGGTGATAATGGCTTAGGTTATGGCAGTTGGATTGAAATAGCGGAGACTGGATAGATCCAAGACGTGTTTTGGAAGTAGACCCCAAAGGATTTGTTAGAATAATTACCATTGGAGAAGAATAAAAGATCAAATGACTCCCCAGTATTGTACTTGAACAAATAGCAAGGTGGTTTCCTACTTAGACAAATGGGAAATCTGGAACAAGTTTTTAAGGTTAATAAAATATGCCATCATGATGTGTTAAATTTGATATTTAAATGGAGCTTTAAAGAAGGCATTGGATTAGCTGAGAATTAAGTTATGGGTTAGAGAAATTTGATAGTTGCTTAAATTTCCCACCCAACTCCACATGTAAAAGGCCTGGAAATTTGCTTCTGTAAAGATTACAGTCTAGGAAACCCCATAGGGCCATTGTACTCTGTTACATGTGTCACTGAGCTAAATCAACTTGGTGACATCTAGCAACAACAATATATGAAGAAACGATCAACAGGCAAGCTCCTCATGAACTGTAGCTTATCATATTTAAAGACAATCAAACCCTTCTATAAAACGTTTTATTTGAATTTTTAAACAAACTTTCCTTTTTCTATTGATTTTTCCATTCACAATGTCCTTTTTTTCCACATTGACTCCTCATTCATTTTGCAAATATTTAATGAACACCTACTCCATACTGAGATTTCTTACTTTAACAACCGCGAAGATTAAAGTTGTATTGATTGATGTCCTGATGTGTTGCTGTAGGATAAGCACTGGGCAGCTAACTGCAAGGTTGGTGATTCAAACCCACCAACCACTTCTCGGGAATTCTACACAGGTTTGCTATGAGTCAGAACAGACTTGACAACACTTAATAACAACAACAGCAACAACTCCATACTTGACCTTGTCCCTCACCACACCTCTGTGTGATAAGCTGAGCAGGGTGGCGAAACTGCGTCTCTGGAATGTGATATGATTTATTTGCTTATCAGTGTTGGGACAGAAGTCCAGTGGTATTGTTTTTGTTTTTACCTCAGTGTTATATCGAGTGTTCCTGGAACTAGGAGAAATGGAGTATAGTAGAACTTGGGGATTCAGAGTTATCACTCATGTTTTTGACTATTCATGGGCAACTGAAAACTTGATGACATGTAGGATGTGTTCATATATTTTAATATTACTGAAGCATACATCTGAAATGCTGCAAGGCTACTGTGTGGGAGTGTGTATACCGGAGATCTGCTATTTGTCCCTGCCTGGTGCCTCTTCTCTATTCTTTGGTGAAAGCTCCTGAGTTTTGCTTTGGGAATTATGCCTTACCCAATGGACACTGCCTTCATTGGAATAGAAGTCAAGAAACCTAGCCCTCCACTGAGGAGAGTTTGAGCATTTAACTCAAAGTCAGTCAGTATGCTCTCTCTCCAAGAACTTTAAATCTTGAAGTGGGAAATACAAGGACTGAAAATCTTTGGGGAAGGTACAGTCCTGCCAGGATATTCTGAAAATGGTGTCCATTCATGGAGTGTCCATGCATTTCCATAATAAAGAATTGTTGGTATTGTTGTTAAGTGCCATCGAGTTGGGTCCAACTTATAGCAACCCTGTATAAGGTTTCCAAGGGGTGACAGGTGGGTTTGAACCACCAACCATGTTGTTAGCAGTCCAGTGCTTATCCTACAGCACCAAACCAGGACTTCTTATCAAGGATGGGAGGTTACCAAACCATGTATTTTAAGTTTGTGGGTCATATGATCTGTGTCTCCTATTTGACTTTGTTGTAAAAGGAAAGCAGCCACAGACAATATGGAAACAAAAAGGTATGACCATTTTCCAATAAAACATTATTTATAAAAACAGTTACTGGGCTAGATTTGGTCTGTGGGTTATAGTTTGGCAACCTAGAGCCTCAGTTCTTGATCTTCTTAAACCTAGTTTTCCAGCTGTACCTATTATTCTCTGAATGCTCCCTTATTCTTCTAAGTAAATTCTTTTTTATTATTATTATTTAATGTTGTTAGAATTCATTTCTCTTGCTTGCCACCAAAGAAAATGCAGATAGCCAAAGTGATGTAGATTGAGTCTTTCGGCTACTGAGTGAGCCCAGCTGATTACCCAATATCTCTGTATTTATGAGGTTTTCTCTGTATACTTTCTACTAGCATATGGAATAGCAATAAGGGAACAGTCTCAGTGAAAAATGGCTAAGCCTGGTGATGTAAGTGCAGAAACAGTGAAGAGACTATAATAAAAGAAAAGAAAGAAAAATGATACTCAGAGAGATGTTTTTTTGTTGTTGTTAAGTGCTGTTGAGTTGGTTCTTACTCACAGTGACCCTGTATAGGGTTTCTGAGAAGTGACTGGAGAATTTGAACCACGGACTTTGTGGTTCAAACTGACCTTGCCATGCAGAACAATATCCCATGGTGCCATAACAGGAATGTGGAATTTTGCAGTGACTCAATTCTGTGACTTGAAGTAACACTGAAAAAGGAAATAAGAAATAGTGGGTTTATGAAATTGTTTTAATGAATATTCCAATGAGATTTTTAAAGTTAGCAAGAGAGAGATTAAAAATGTAATTTTTAAAGTTAAATTTTAAAATTAAAATGCTTATGGTACACTTTATTCATACAGGGTACCTAAACTTTCCATATTGGAAGGATCTTAAGCCTGTGCAAACATTTTCATATTGTCTACTTGGGGTTATGTGAGAATCTCAGAGAATAATATTTCAGAGTGGCAAAATTTCCCTTCCTGCTTCACCTTCCTGTCTCTCATTGTTCTAATTGTTGTTGTTGTTGTTACGTGCCGTCGAGTCGGTTCCGACCCATAGCGACCCTGTGCAGGGTTTCCGAGGGTGTAAATCCTTAAGGGAGTAGAAAGCCTCATCTTTCTCCCGCGGAGCAGCTGGTAGTTTCGAACCGCTGACCTTTAGGTTCGCAGCCCGATTCGTAACCACTACGCTACCATAGCTCTAATAGGAAAACAAATATTGTTGAGTATTCTATTTAGATCAAGTATATGAAACCATCATTTCTTCTCACAGTCTCACACTAGAAATAATTTTAAATGAGCACTGTTTGGGTGTCAAGGAATTTTTCCTCTAATTGAGAAGAGGATGTTGCCCACACAGGATAACTAGAATACTCCAAAGTGGTCAGTTCATTCAAGAAAGAATTGATCACTCAAGGGTTTGCTGATGAAGCTAAGCAGAGGGACACAGTAAAACTAGCCTTTTTCAGGCAACATCAGAATGTTTGCATCCCAAACATAAAAGGGATCGTACAAACTCCTATTCCTTCATTTTATACATGAAACACAGAGCTGTGGAAATTATCATATTTTTTTCACAGTTAATGTGCTCTCATAAATTAATATGCCCAGTGTCTGGAAAATAAATGTTGAAAATTTTTAGTTTGTCTTGAAGCCATTCCCAGCTAGGCCTGAAGATGGTGGAGTTCTTCATGTCTTTTCCAAGGTGTGTGGTACTGGAGAATGGCAGAGGGTCGGGTGGAGGGCTATACACAGGGCTGCTAGTGGGGGCCGGAGCCCATGAGTGCCTGTGTCCCTTGGTACTGCTTCACTTCAAGCACAGGGGCAGGGCTATACAGGTACCAGCATGTACTGCCTCTGCTTGTTGAGGTCCTCAGGTGGCCAGTCAGACCTGTCTTATCTGAGCAAGATACATGCAGCCCCTTCTTGACACAAATCTCATGCCTACCCTGTGGTGACCATGTGGGTGGAAGACTCAAATGGCCCAAGTGTGGTGGCCGGCCTGCCTGATCATAGGGTGGGATGAGCACAACTGCCATTCTCCCACCTCCTCTGCCTGAGAGACCTCTCCACCTCCTAGCCAAGTGAGGGCTTTCCAGGGCAGACAAAGTGATTGCTCCTTACACTAAAGAAATCAGTTTGCAGAACAGAAGGAATCCTGCCTGTAGTCCAGGAGCTCCTTTCTACATCAGTAGGTACCAAGATGAAGGCTTAACCTAATTTCCTTCGAGAGGGAAAAAAGAAATGGGAGCCACCAGTCTGAAAAAAATACTGGTATAGTGCGCGTATGGGAAAAAAAAAATGTGTAAGTCATGTTATTTGCATAAAAATATGGCAAATAACTTTGTAAAGCCCTACCTTTGATTACTAGTGCTGCCAGGGTCAGAAGCTGTTGTTCCCTGATCCTATTTCTGTAAGCATCAATTTTTGTTTACCCAAGTGTGGGGCATTTACGTCCAGACACAGAATACTGTTCTGATTTTTGTAGAAATTCTCAGTTAAAAACAAGATTGCCTTTAACATTTCTTTGTTGTTAGGTGCTGGGAAATCAGTTTCTACTCATAGCTAACATTTTTCTAGTACTTTCAAAATTCCACCTGAACAAAGAGAATACAAGACTCAGACTCACATCTTCAGCAGGAAATAATATTTACTTGAACTTTCAAACATTGGTTACATTTTATTGTGTTTATTTTTTAAACATGGTTTTTCATCTGTAGACATAATATAATTTATCTGTTTAAAATGAATATGTAGAAAATAGATCAAATTAAGGAAAAAGTGAAAGCAAATCATAACAAACAGTGTGTCAAGTCCTATTTTAAGCAACTTGCACGTACTAACTCATTGACCCTCATATTAATCCTATGAAATAGACACTGTTGTTATCCCACATTTCAGTTTAGGAGACAGGCACCACGAAGTTAAGTACCTTTTTCAAGGACATATAGCTAAAAGAGGTGAAGCTGGGATTCAAACCACGTCATCTGTCCAGTGTGCTATTCTTGAATCTCTACTTTGATGACATGAGTGTGAAGAACATTGAATTACATCATTCTGTCTATAGCCAGACAGAGTTTTGAGATAATTGGTCTAGAGGGAGAGTCTATTGTGTGAGGCTGAGTTAGAAATTATCTACACTCCAGCTATATTCAAACTTCTGTTGGCTGTGTGGTCTTATCTGCGCTTTCAGTTCAAGGTCACTGCTGTGCAGCTGTGAATGAAGACATCTGCAAACAAAATTTGGACCAATACTCAAAGGAAAGTAAAAGTTTCTAAAAAAAAAAAAAATTGTTACTGGTAACGAGACATGGAGTCATCACTTCAAGCCTGAGAGTAAATAGCCCACTGTGAAATGGAAACATCCTCAATCACGGAGCAAGAAAAAAATTAAAAAGTCAACCATCAGCTGGAAAATTGATGCATACAGTTTTCTGGGAGTCTCAAAACCAGCATTGGAACATTATTAGGAAAACAGTTCAGCAATCAACAGTACACATTACAGTGAAATGCTCACTGAAGAGCCGAAGCCTAAAGTTTAGATTAAATGCAAAAGACTGCTATCCAAGGACATTGTGATCTTTCATGACAATGCACACCTGCACACCTCTGCCCACACTATTGACACTCAGCAAAAGTTTCTTTCTGAGGTGTTAAAGCATCTTTCCTATAGTTCTGATCTTACTCCATCAGACTTTCACTGGTTTGGTCTCCTGAAAGCAGCCCTTCGAGGACTAAGATTCACCTCTGATGATGAAGTGAAGACAGCAGTGCCTTTGTGGCTCACAGCTTGTTGAAAATATTTTTTTTATAAGGGAATAAGAAAGCTTATTGACAGATGGACAAAGTGTATTGAAAAGCAAGTTGATTAAGTCAAAAAATGATGTATTTGTCTTTTCTAAAAGTTGATTCAAATAAATTATATAGGCAGAGTGCAGATAATTTTTGATTTACCCTTGTATATGAATGCCTTTCTAACAGTGTTGATGACCTTGATCAAGGCCTGATAATAATTATTTTGTAGGAGTCCTTGTGTGACATGGTTATATAAGCACAGAACCACAAGGTCAGTTTGAACCAAAGGTTGGTGTTTCAAATTCACCAGCCACTCCTTAGAACCCTATACTGAGTTGTTATGAGTCAGAACTGACTGACTTGATGGCACATAACAACAATAATTATGTATGAGAATGGGCCTGGGGGGTACAATACATTAATCATTGGATTACTAACCACAAATTCAGCAATTCAATCCAACCAGCTGCTCTTCAGGACAATGATGAGACTGTCTGCTTCTGTAAAGGTTTACAGTCTTTGAAACCATACAAAGGGTTGCTATGACTCTGAGGACTCCTGGAGCAGCACTGTAGTATAAGTACTGGACCACAAGGTCAGTTTGGACTTTCATGTCAGTGGTTGCAATTCATCAGCCACTCCTTGGAAATCCTATCCAAGGTTACTATGAATTGGAAAACAATTTGATAGCACTCAACAACAACATGAGTCATAATCAACTCAACGGCAGTGGGGATTATATGTGAGACAGTTAGCTAGGCGTTTGGCATACACTAACTATATGTGCTTGTTGCAGCAACACTGCCAAATATTATTTTGCTCATATTTAGAGGAGTAACCGAGGGCTGATTTGTGCAAAGAATTCACAAATTTTTGCACAGAAATTCTAACCAATTTTTAGCTGATCCCAAAGCCCATGTCTTTTACTGCCTGCCAAATACAAGACTCTGGGTTTCTTCACTATTATACTCCAACTTACAGAGTATTTTTGGTACCTTCACCTTCATTCCTGGAAGGAACCCTGGTCGTGCAGTGAGTTACGAATTGAGTTGCTAACTGCAAGGTCAGCAGTTTGAACCTACCAGCTACTTCATGGGTGAAAGATGAGGCTTTCTGCTCCCGTAAAGATTTACAGTCTTGGAAACCCCTATTGGTTAGTCAATTGGTTATGTGCTATGGAATCAGTTCCAACCTGTATGGGGTTTCTGAAGCTGTAAATCTTCATGGGAGCAGAAAGACTCATCTTTCTCCTGTGGAAAGGCTGATAGTTTTGAACTGCTGACCTTGAGATTAGTAGCCCAACTCAGAACCTCTACGCTACCAGAGCTCCTTGGGAACCCAAACAGAGTTGCAGTGAATTAGGATTCCGTGGCACACACCCACCACCACTTTCATTTCAGTAAGCAGAAATAAGTTTAATATTCCTGCTCAAGGAAATTCATCCCTTTCCAGACAAACAGCTCAGCCCCTTAATGTTTCCCATAGCCAAGTTTACTAGGGTTTGGAATGAAAGTCAGTCAACAAACACCAGTGCATTGGATTGATAATTATAGCTGAGCGGTTAGTGGCTGAAAACTAGTGTGAGACACACAGATAATAAACATCAGATTTTGGATGGGAAAATGTGACACTAAATAATTGAAGTTAGTGTGAAAGTGGATGTGGGGCCAAGTCTACATAACTATTTATGAAATTGAGAAATGGAATATTGATGCCTGATACTAGTACTGAGAGCTTTCTGGTTAATTACATTCCTGGGTGAAATCAGAGAAAAATATGATACTTACATTTTTCATGGAACAGAATTATTTTCAGTCATTCACTGGGAAATTGGTTAACTCTCTAGCTCTCCTGCTTCCTATAAAATCTGGGAGAGCTTTCTGATAATGGCGATACACTGAATTCGTGGTTCTGATCTTTCCTACTTTGATTAAAAATATATTCAGTAATTGCTACGTACTTGGGAAAGAGCCTCCTCAAAGCTGAAAGACTGGTTAGGTGACTAGACATAAAGACAGCTGGAAATAACGTAAAAAATGATTGGAATTAAGGTCCCTTCCCTTTCTAGCGAATCACTAACTTATACAACTTAATTTAGAAATTGTTGCTAAGTGCCATTGAGTCAGACGACTCTTAGTGACCCTGTATAGGATTTCCAAGGAGCAGCTGGTAAGCTTGAACCTCTGACTTTGTGGTTCAAACTGACCTTGTAGTCCAGTGCATTAACCCACAGCACCATACCAAGACTCCAATCAACACTCAAAATTATATATACTGTCTCCCAAAGCAGTAGGTAAGTGCTAGAGAATCAAGGATTTTGCTTGTGGTTGCCATAACCTAAAATAGGGCTCAGCATATAATAAGTATCAATGCCAAGCACAGTGGAGGCAACCAGGGAAGGAGTGATCAGACTTGCCTTGAGTGGGCTTGGGAAAACCCCAGAAGAGCAATGTTTGTAGTTGGGCTTCAGAGATGCACTGTCACCTGTGGAGGATTCAGGTGAAGCCATTGCAGAGAAAGGTAGAAACAGAGGCAGGGATGCGTAGAAATGTACAACGTGTTAGTCAGTGATGATACAAAGTCCGAGTCCTATAAACAAAGAGTGACTGTGAACAAGGTGATGCTATATACAATGCGCAGCTATGATGCAATGTGCTAATCTCCATATGTCTATTCCCACAATACTGGACCCCACCTGCTTTCCTCTTCCCCACCTTACTTTCCAAAAGCACTTTCTCAAGAAAGCATTCAGAACCTTTGGCTAGATTCTAATATTAACTAACCATGCTGTTCTCTTTGGAAATTTCAATGATTTTTCCTTCAAACTTGGATATAGTAACTTGCTCTACCAACCATATAGTTATACTTGGATATAGTAACTTGCTCTACCAACCATATAGTTGACTTTCCTAGTTGCAGAACTAAATTTTACAGCTTTTACAGATGAAGGTTTTATTGAGCTAAGATAGGTAGGCAGTGTTTGAACAGATAAGAGGAGATACAGGGACTCCTCAAATATGTCAAAATTCAAAATGTATCCCTTTTGGGATTGTATTTTGCCTTATTTTTCTTTTTACTTGCAGTGATTGTTCAATGAGTGTTGAACTGTTTATGCTTAAAACTCCTTGGTTGCAATGAACAGAAAACAACAGTAATTCAAATTATAAAAGTGGGGCTTATTCATAGAATGGGAGTCCCAGTGTGGCACTGTGGGTTAATGCACTGGACTGTAAAGTTTGGTCTGAAATTTCAAAGTTGGTGCTTCAAACTCACCAGCTGCTCCTCAGAGACATCGCTATGGGTCAGACAATACTATGCCATCAGCTTGATGGCACTTAACAACAACAACACTGGATGAACACTGTGGTGTTCATCCATGGAAGACCATAGCAACTGAGCCTCTGAAATAATCAGAAACAGATACTTGAAAGTCAAGCCGGTTTCAGCCTCATTTATATGTGTGTGTTGTGTGAGAGTGCCTCTGCCTTCTCTGTTTCTTTGGCTCTGTCTTCGTCTCCGTCTGCCCCTCTCAGTTCCCCCGCTGTTGTCCTGTGTATCTCTCACTCTCTGTTTTTCTTTCCCACTCTCTCATATTCTTTTCCTTTCAACTGATCTTGTTTCCTTCTCCATATTCATGGGAAAGCCTTCCTCACAAAACACTCCAGATTGTATTTCCTCCTTATAAGAGACCAGCTCATATGATTGACTAATTCCCCAAGTCTCTCAGATTTTTCAAAATCAATAGAAAAATGTTCTGACTGTTCTGACTTGAGCTAGGTATCATCCCTGTGCATAGGAAATCATGGTCTAATTATAAAAATATGCCTAGAGAAAGGTGAGGGAGGACAACCCTTAAGGTATGAGGATGAATATTCCTCAGATAAAGGATGTCACTCTAAGTTAGACATATAAACTAAAAGATGTCCCCTACCTCCAAGTAGAACCTGCACATAGACCAAAAGGCAGTGGTTCAAACAGAACAAGATATTGAATGGCTTAAAATGAGGAAACTGTGTGCCAGGGCTGTGTCCGTTCCCTGTATTTATTCAATCTATATGCTGAGCAAACAGTCTGAAAAATTGGATTATATGAAGGAGAACACTGCAATAGGATTGGAGGAAGACACATTAACAATCTGTGATATGCAGATGACACAATCTTGCTTGCTGAATGCAAAGAGAATTTAAAATACTGATTAAGGTCAGACTACAGCCTTCAGTAGGGATTGTACATCAATATAAAGAAAACAAAAATCCTCAAAACTGGTCTAAAAATACATCATGATAAATAGAGAAATGTTTGAAGTTGTCAAAGACTCATATTGTTCAGATTCACAATCCATACTCATGGAAGCAACAGTCAAGAAAGCAAATGGCGTATTGCATTAGGCAAATGTGCTGCACAAAGTCTTCAAGAGCAAAGATGTCAATTTGAGGACGAAGATGTGCCTGACCCACGCCATTCTATTTTCACTCCACATCTGCATGTGAAAGTTGGACAATGAATATGGAAATCCATAGAAAAATAGATACATTTAAATTATGGTGTTGGAAAAGAATATCAAAAGTACCATGGGCTGCCAGAGCAACCAACAAATCTGTCATGGAAGATCTGCAGCAAGAATGCTCATTAGAAAAGAAGATGTCAAAACTAGTTCTCTCATGTTTTGGACATGTTATTAGAAGGGACCATTCACTAGAAGAAAGTCATACTTGGTAAAATGTGGGGGTTAGCAGAAAAGAGGAAGACACCCAAGGAGATGGACTGACACAGTGGCAGCAACAAGTGTGAATGAAGCAACAATTGTGAAGATAATTGCAGGACCAGGCAGTGTTTCATTCTGTTCATAAGGTTACTACTGTGAACAAATTTGATGGCAACTGACAACACAAGATCAGCAGTTCAAACCCACTGGCTGCTCCTAGGAAACCTTATACAGGGTCACTAGGAGTTGGAACTGAATTGACAACACCTCCAAGCATAGGGGTGTAGTGGTAGAATTCTTGCCTTGTAGACAATTGATCCAAGTTTGATACCTGCTAATGCACATGGCACTATGGGTTAATGTGCTGGACTGCAAAGTCGGTTTGAACCACAAAGTCAGCAGTTCAAGCTCACCAGTTGCTCCTCGGAAACCATATACAGGGTCACTATGAGTCAGAACTAACTTGAAAACACTTAACAACAACATCAATGCATCTCTGGAGTCCTGGTGTGGTGTTGTAGGATAAGCATTGCACTGCTTACCACAAGGTCAACGGTTCAAACCTTCCAGCTGCTCCTTGGAAACCCTGTACATTGTTTCTGTGAGTTGTAACCAACTCAAAGGCCCCTCACAACAACAACAAGCCATCTCATGTACAGCCACCACCTATCAGTGGAAGGACGTTTTTTGTTATGATGCTGAATAGGATTCATTGGAGCTTCAAGATTAAGACAGATTAGAAAGAAAGACTTGTTGAACTACTTCTAAAAATTAACCAGTAAAAACTGTATGGACAACAATGACCAGTTAGTTCTGTTGTGCTTGGGTCAACTAACAACAGTACCTCCAAGCACAGAGTCTAAATGAATGAATGAATGAATACTGTTTTTAAACCAATGTTGGTTGATCAAGAAAGCTTGGTTAGCGATACTACAGGAACTTCAGCACTTCATGTACAATTCAGTCCATTTGGTAGATGTGTAGAGCTCCTGCGTCAACAGCCTCTGACATCATCAAAAGTCAATGGACCAGAGTTATGCATTTTAATGTCATTTTAAGGAAAACAAAAACACCCATTTGCTGACAGGTAGATATTGGTCTCTGACAGTGTATTGTTTCTGTGACTTTTTGGAAATTGGCTGCTCAACCCTGTCCTTAGCTTGCTCATTTGTAAAATGAGAAGGTAAGATATGATCATCAGAGTCCCCCTTAGCTCTGACTTGCTGTGACTTTGATGAAGACAAAAGAGGCTCCTCAAGGTCTTGGCTGCAGGCCGAAGGAGCTGCCCGAGCAGTCCGCGCTCCCATACACATCGCAGCTTGCCAGGTCTCAAACTTCTCCTCCAAGCCATTCCAGCTGAACTCAGGAACCTATTTGTATTTTCTAGGTAGTCTGAAATTAGATTTGCCGACTTTGCAGTGCCTGTCAGATGTCTGCTTCTGAAAAGAAAGATTTTTCAGATTTTGAGCAAAGACTCTCAGAGTCTGTGATTACCATTCTCACCTCTCAGGTCAGAACTCTAAACAGCATTTGGGCCTCTGAGCCAGGCTTCTGGGATTCTCCCTAGCATTAACTCTGTGGGTACTACACTGAACTCTAGAGCTTTATCCTATAGGAGCCTGTCAGCCGGAGACCTGAAACAACATTTAAAACAGTGAGGGAGAGAGTGGGTGTAAGTGGTTTTATCTGAAAATGACCACATTGTTTAAGTGGAGCTGGGATTATGCTCAGATTTGTCTGATCATTTGGTGTGAGTTGTTATTAGGTGCCATTGAGTTGATTCTGACTCATAGATACTCTATGAACAATAGAATGGAACACAATCTGGTCTTATGCCATCCTCACATTTGTTACACTTAAGCCCATTGCTTCTGCCATTGTGTCAGTCCATCTCCTTGGGGTCTTCCTTCTTTTGGCTGGGTCTCCACTTTACCAAGCAGGGACTGGTTCATACTGGTAATATGCCTGAAATATGAGAGACGAACTCTGGCCATCCTGTCTTCTAAGGAGCATTCTGACTGTACTGTTTCCAACACAAATTTATTTGTTCTTCTGGCAGTCAATATTTTTGAAAGAATACTTTCAATATTCTTCTCTAACACCATAACTCAAATGCATCAAGTCTTCTATGGTCTTCCTTATTCATTGTCCAACATTCACATGGATACGAGGCTATTGAAAATCCCATGGATTGTATGGAGGTTGGACGGTATAAAAATAAATATGGATGGAACACCTAAAATGGGGCTACAACATGCCCAGTGTAGGAGGTTCCCTGAGGAGCCTCTGCAATACATAAGACTATAGGTAGAAGCCTGAACCACATCCAGATCTCCAGAGATGGGAAATTTCCACTTGAAAGGATGAGCAGACCAGCCTGGAACGGCTAGAAGAATAGAAGAAACTTCTTGAAAGAAAAACCTACAGGAAATATACAAAACAGTAGAGGCAGATGGACTGCTACTACAAGAACAAACAAGTTGCTTGCCCAGGAAACATCAAGGCAAGTGATCGGGTCCCCGCAGTGCAAACCCCCTTCCAAGACTAAGAATCAATGGGAATACATGCTCTGATTGGTGACCACGCTCGTCACCGATAAGGGGAAATGAGGGAAAAACAACAATGAAGTGGCAAGCTAAGCCCTACAATATGGAGAGTGAAGTGTTCAGCTGATAAAAAGAGAGCGCATATGCACAAGAACACCCACACTTGCAGATAATACCCACTTGACCTGGCTTCAATGACTGGATGATCTGAGCTTAACCAGAAGAAGAAAGAAGAGGAAAAAAAGAGTAATCTGATACAATTTGATGAACTTGACCTACACCTATGGATACAGTAGCTCAAAAGAGGGAACAAATTCTTATAGCAAGAATCATCCCACCCCCTCCACACAGAGTAGACAGGGATGGGCAACTTGGACATTGGCTACCCAAAATGGGGGGGCTACAAAGGCAAGAAGCGATGGGCTTACAAGCTTTCAAGAGGGAACCTAAAGACAGGGGGCCTGGAGGAAGGCAGAATCTCCAGTGAGTAGCATCCAATCTGCCTAGGCGGAGTTGATGAAATGAAATGCAGATGGGTCTCTTGTGATACAATAGTGAATAATTGTTATCAGGACTGTTTGTGAAGGTTGGAAATGTAAAGGTAGACATTTTATAGCAAGGAAGGAAGTGATTAACTTTTCAGTCTAGGAGCAGAGGTCCCTAGGACCATCAATGGAGAAGAGCCGAGAGCGGGCGCCTACCCAGAGAAACAGTGATGCCTGAGATGGAGGCAGAGACAATGATGTGGAGCGATGGAGCAGCTGGGGGCTTTGGATCCAGAGAGGGACAGTGACTGTGTGCTGAAGACTTGGGGGGTGGGGGTGGGCATAGTGTAGGGGGCAGGCTGTCAGGGTATATCCTTTGGTTGGTTGATGATGCATGGAGGGGATTGTAACCATGGCAATGATACGATATACGATAGAATGAATGTAAAACTAATGTTCTCCCATGTAAACGATCATATAATTTACAATAAAACACTATAAAAAAAATAAATATGGAAAGAGAATTGAAATGCTGTCCATGAGAAGCATGTCTTTAATTCTTATCCTTCCATCAGAATGAGTTTTCATTCATTCAACAAACATTCACTGAATGTCTTGTATGTTGTAGATGCTGGGGAAGCAGGAATGTAGACACATGGTTCATCCATCAGACAAAGAAGATGGGTTGGCAAGTACATGAATATTAGCCTTGTGTGAAGACTAAGAATGTCCTTATACTCTCCTGATCTCAGTCCTTCATGTCTTACTTTGATTTATTCTTACTCCTAAGGCCTGAATGGAACCTGTAAGTGAGGACAAAGGTTCTCACTTTTGTGAGAACAAAGTGAGAGGAGGTAAAGTGGTAAGGGACATTTCTTGGCTTATAGTTCGTAGGAGAAGTAATTAAGTTGGACTGAAAGGGATGTAAAGAAGATAAGGCATTCTCCTGGTGGAGCAACAAACATAAGTAAAAGTGTTTGATGACTTTGGGGAGCAAAAGGGTTAAGTAATACCATTTATTATAGTATTATACTAAGTATTTCCTTTCCCTTGATTACACTTTACTTGAACAGAAGATTCTTGAACATTTGTGTTTATTTGATGTAAATTAATTTTCAAATGTAGACACTACAGAAATATAAAAATATAAAATTGAAATTCACCCTCATAGTTTTCCATAACACCCCAGTTCCATTGTATCAGAATTTTCCATTGCAAGAAGCAAAATACAATTCTGGCTAATTTAATCAGAGTCAACTCTGATTCATGGTGACCTCATGTGTGTCACAGTAGATCTGTACTCTTTAAGGTTTTATAATGTCTGATTTTTGTGTAATAGATTGCCAGGCCATTCTTCCAAGGTACTTCTGCATGGACTTAAACTTCCAACCTTTCTTTAGCAGCCAAATGTGTTAAGTATTTACAGTACCTAAAGTAACTCTGCTGGCACGCTCTCCTCCAGTGTCTCTTACTGAAGAAGTTGGACACAGGCACTGTGGACATTGTTTTTTGGGGCCCTGAGTTATCTACAGCTCCTGGCTTCTCCCGATTCTGCTTGAGCTGCCTGCCTAAGACCCGAGCGCCACCTCATGAGAGTAGCAGTCCCTCATGTGTTTTCTGACCTCAGGTGCCTCCTCCTCTGGTTTTCTTGGCCATATCCATGACCTCCCTTCAAACTCCCCACTGCAGGCACCCAGGGTAGTGGTATGATGTGGCTGGTTGCTCATGCCCTGGGCACCACACCCAATGTTTTAGGCATCCATACAGGAGTCCTGGTGTGGTGATGTGGGTTAATGCGCTGGAGTGCAAAGTCTGTTTGAACTATAAAGTTGGCAGTTCAAGCTCATGAGTCGCTCCTTAGAAACTATACAGGGTCAGAACTGACAAGACAGCACTTAAAAACAACAACAAAGGAACCATGGTAGTTACTGGATTACAAGCTGGGCTGCTAATTGCAAAGTCAATAGTTAAAATCTGTCAGCTGTACTGAAGGAGAAAGATGAAGCTTTCTGCTTCCATAAACATTTACAGCCTCCGAAACCCTATACAGGGACACTATGAGTTGGAACCAATTCAGTGGCACACAACCACCACAACCATCAGGGACTGTAAACAGAATTAGAACTCATTAGATGATATTGAAAAACTCAGATAATCTCTGGGAGAATCAGGCTTGAATGCTAATAGCCAAGAATCATGTTAAAAATCAAGGCATAGAACTGACCTCATATGAAGACAAAATTGTCCTACGGGGCACAAACACAAGAGCTTGTCTCACAGACACCACAGAGCTTGCACATTTGGACCAAGCTGTCACTGTCACTTCCAGAAAGTGCTACCATCACTGTGCTGTCTTCCCGGGAAGGAGCTGGAGCAGTGCTACTTCTTAATATCAGTGTTTTCCAATTTGAGTCCAGGGCAGCACAGTGGATTGGTGTAGTCTAGGAAGGAAGACAAGGAAAGCCAGTGTTTGGTGTTTTCTGATGCCCTCAGAGAACACTCTGCCATAAGGTGGGTGATCCCCTAGTCACAGGTACATCTAAAATCACAGGATCTTAGGTGCTAGGCTGCCAAAATATAACATATGTCAGTATATTCACCTTTTGAGAGAAATCACTAATATCTGCTTATTCCTCTAGAGTTTATGTAGATGTTTTCTGAATCATACAAATGAAATCATACTCTACAGTCAGTCACAAGCTTGTCACAAAGTGTACCCTCTAAGCGGATTCACTCTGACACACATGTTTTGCTTGACTTACATAGTTTTCTTCTTTTTTTTTTTTTTTTTTAACAATCTGGTGTGAACTTCTAAAAAAGTACCATTTTAACAAAAAGAATACATTTTCTTGTGGCAACAGTGGACTTTGCAGTCTGATATGGTAACAGGTAACAGGGAATGAGAAATGAAATTTTGAGAGGAGGTTTTGTAGAAGCACTGAATTTCAAAATGTACGTAGTAGCATATGCTGTTATATCATCTTATTAATTTACTGAAATCCATTTCTTCTCAAGGAAATCAAAGGATTGATAGTAACTATCTACAATCTTAAGAATTCTCAGAAGCCACAGGCCTCACAGCATTATGACCATTGTTCTTCCAAGAAATGGACTTGTTCTAGGGGAGGCACATAGCTCTCTTTAACATGCAATGTTAAAATATCTTCTGGATATTCTTGATTTTCTAAAGGCCCATGAAGAATCAGAAAATCCAGGTTGGCTCTACTGAATGATATGTTGGTCATCTTTGAAGATGGGCTAACACTCCTATTATCTGTCTTGGTTATCATGGAGAGCATCGGTACCTCTATTTTTAAAGTTTTTATTGTGAACTGAGTGATAGTTTACATGGGGAAACTTTGGTTTTATACTCATCGTTTCATTGCAATGATTACAATCTTCTCCGTGTATCATTATTCAACAGTGTTTGATTCTATTCCCTTTGTTTTTATTTTTTTGTTTTTGGAGGGTGGGGTGGAAAGATGTACACAGAAACACTCAGGAACATGTAATCATTTAAACAACCAAAAAGCACATTCTGCAAGCCTACGTCCTGGCTGTCCACATACTTCCTTTCTCTTTCCATGAGTCTAGAGTCCTCAGCTGCTCTATCTCTCCATGTCCTTATCTCTGCCTCCATCTCTGGTGTTGCTGCTTCTCTTGATAGGGTCCCAGAGTCCAGTCACCTCATGCTCTTCTCCTTTGATGGGCCTAGGGTCCTCTGTTCCTGGACTGTAAGATTAACTACTCCACTCTTTTGTTACAGAACTTCTACCTTTACTGTTGTGACATTTGCAATTAGTCATGATAACAATTATTCACTGTTGAATCATAAGATTCTCATACTCATCTCTTTTCATCAGACCAATCTAGACAAGATGAAAACTATTCAGTGGGGATTCTAAGTTCTCTCACACACTCTGAAACTAAACTTCCTCTTGAAAACTTGTAATCCAGTCACTTCATGCCTTTATAGCCCCACCCATTTTAGGTAGCCAATGTCTAAGTTGCCTGTCCCTATCAACCCTGTATACAGAGGGAATAGGATTGATACTTGATGTGAAGACTCCTTCCTTCTCAGTTGACAATTTGAGGTACTATATCCATAAGTATAGGTCAAATTAATTAAATTGTAGCAATTTACATTTGTTTACTTTATCAAAAATGCGTTTAATCTTCTTATAGTGGAATTCTGATTATGAAGCCATATAAACTAGGTCAAATTGGTACTATCTACAAGTTTGGGCATTCTTGTGCATCACCCCTCACTTCATATCAGCTGGACACTTCACTCTCATCTCTAGCCCTCCATGGTTGTGTCCTTGTCCATGGGTTCAGGAGTCCCCAGGTTTCACCCCACTTTGGACCAACCAGCTCTTCCTCTTCTCCCTCTCATCTCCAGGTTGATGGGGTTCTATGGAACATGCATGAACTCAGCCTATATCTTCATTGATGACTTTCCCCCTCTTCCACTCACCACTAGACCAACCAAGTGATCATCAGCAAGCTTACATGCATGCTCATGTGTTCCCTTTGGGTTTTAGTATTACAAAGGGGTTTGGCCTGCACTAAAGACTGAAGACCAAAAGACTTGGGGGATGACATCAAGAACATCATACAGGAAAAAAACAGAAAGTCATAGAGAAGACAAGAAAGAAAGAAAAGGTCAAAATGGGTGAAACCTGCTCTCCAGTGTAGAGATGCTAAAGCAAATGGAAGAAATGAGGAGGTACAACAGCTGAACAGAAAATTTCAAATGTCAGCTCAAGAAGATAAAGTCAAATATTACAACACAATGTGCAAAGATCTGGAGTCACAAAACCAGAAAGGAAGAACACACTTAGCATTTCTCAAGCTGGAGGAACTTAAGAAAAAATTCAAACCTCAACTTTCATTATTGAAAGATTTTCTGGGAAAAGTATTGAATGATGCAGAAAGCATCAGGAGAAGATGGAAGGAAAACATGGAGTCACTCTACCAAAAGGAAATGGTTAATGTTCAACAGTTTCAAGAGGTACCATATGATCAAAAGCCCATGACACTGAAGGAGGAAGTCCAAGGTGCACTGAAGGAATTGGCAAATAACAAGGCACTAGGAATTGATGGAATAAAAATTGAAATCTTTCAAGAATGTGAAGTGGCACAGGAGTCACGGAATACAACTATCTGGCAGACTGATTGGAAGAGATCTGTATTTGTGTCCATTCTAAAGAGAGGTGACCCAATGGAATGAGGAAATCATTGGATAATATCTTTGATATCCCATGCAAGTAAAGTTTTACTAAAGGTAAAAGAAATGGGTGCAAGCATACATTGACAGAGAACTGCCAGAGGTTCACGCCAGATTCAGAAGAGGCCGTGGAATGAGGGATATCATTGCTGATGTCTGATGGACCTTGCCTGAAAGCAGTGAATATCAGAAAAATGTTTACCTGTGCTTTATTGACTATGCAAAAGCTGTCAATTGTGAGGATCATGACAAGCTATGGACAACATTGTGAAGTATGAGTATTCCGGAACACTTAATCGTGCTCATGAGGAATCTATACATGGACCAAGAAGCAGTTGTTCAAACAGAACATGGGAACACTGAATTTTTTTAAGTTAAAATAGGTGTGTGACAAGGTTGTCTCCTTTCACCATACTTATTCAACTTGTATGCTGAGCAAATAAAATGAAAAGCTGGGTTATATGAAGAAAAACGTCATCAGGATTGGAGAAAGACTCATTAACAACCTGCAATATGCAGATGATACAACCTTGCTTGCTGAAAGTGAAGAGGATTTAAAATATTTACTGATAAGGATCAAAGAGCACAGCCTTCAGTATGGATTGCATCTCAATGTAAATAAAACTAAAATCTTCACCACTGGACCAGTAAACAACATTTTTATCAATGGAGAAAAGATTGAAGTTGTCAAGGACTTCATTCTTCTTAGATCAATTATCAACACTCATGGAAGCAACAGTTAAGAAATCAAACAACATATTGCATTAGGCAAATCTTCTGTAAAAGACCTTTTTAAAGTGTTGAAGAGCAAAGATGCCATCTTGAGGACTAAGGTGCGCCTGACCCAAGCCATGGTATTTTCAATAACCTCATATGAATGCGAAAGTTGGACAGTGAATAAGGAAGACCGTTGAAGAATTGATGCTTTTGGATTATGGTGTTTGATGAGAATATTGGAAGTGCCATGGGCTGCCAAAAGAACCAACAGATCTGTGTTGGAAAAAGTATAGACAGAGTGCTTCTTGGAAGCCAGGATGGCCAAACTTTGTCTCTCATACTTGGGAAATATTGTCAATTGAGACCAGTTGCTGGCAAAGAAGATCATGTTTGGTAAAGTGGTGGGTCAGAGAAAAAGAGGAAAACCCCCAGCAAGATGGATTGGCAAAGTGGCAGCATCATTCGGCTCATGCGTGGCAACAATAGTGAGGTTGGCCCAGGACTGGGCAGTGTTTTGTTCTGTTGTGCATAGGGACACTATGAGTCAGTACCGACTTGATGGCACCTAACAACAACAACAACAATCAGTTATAGGCTGAAGATGTGCTTACAAGCTTTCTGTAATCATGTTTCCTAAAATTTCTTTCTATCCCACTCAACTTATTTTTGTTTTTACAATAGTAGGCAAGAGAAACCAATATTCATAAGACAATCAGGCAACTTAACATTATTTCCCCTCTTTTACCCATTCAGACTATGCTTAATCCCTGTATCACAGAGCCCTGTAGTTCCAAGGTTGAGCATACATAACTATTTACCACTGTCATATTTAGCCTATGCAAACTTGCCTCAGTGTTCCTGTATCTACTGTGTTTTTCCATTTCTCTTGCCTTTCTTGTGTATTGCCCTCACCAACATCTAAACTATCCCCTACCCTATATGCTACAATCCCTTTCCTTCTCTGCCCCCATAATCAATAAATATTTTTCCCCTTTTAATATGGATATTTTTCTTAAGCTTTTACAATAATGGTCTTATGCAATATTTCTCCTTTTGTGACTGTTTACTTTCAATCTGCATAATGTCTTCAAGTTTCATCCATGTTATGCAGTGGCTTGTAGTTTCTTGTTATTTTTCCAGGTAGCATAATATTCCATTGTGTGTTTGTGCCAAAGTTTGTTATCCAGTCTTCCATTTATGGGCACTTAGGCTGTCGCCATATTTTTGCTATTGTGAATAGTACTGAGAGAAACTGTGCATGTATCTTTTCATGTTATGGCTCATATATCTTGTAGATATATACCAAGTAAAGGAATTGCTGGATCATAAGGTATTTCTATTTCCAACTTTCTGAAGAAGTGCCATACTGTTTTCCAGAGTGGTTGGACCATTTTTCATTCCCAACAGCATTGAGGGAGGATCCCAGTCTCTCCCCATCCTCACCAGTATTTATTGTCCTCTGCATTTTTGAACTTCAGTATTATTGCTGGTGTGAGCTATCTCACTGTTGTTTTGATTTGCATCTCTCTAATTGCTAAAGATTATGAATATTTCTTGATATGCTTGTTGGCTGCCCAAATGTCTCTGTTCATGTCTTGTGCCCATTTTTTAATTGGGTTACTTGTGTCTTTTTCTTGTAGAGGTGTTGTAGTTTCCTATATATTTTAGAAATTAGTCCCTTGTCTGATATCTCATTGTAAAAGATTTTTTCCCATTCTGTGGACTCCCTTTTGTCTTAACCTTTTGATGAAATCATTTGTTGCGCATAGATCTAATTTTTAGAATGAACCAATCATCTCTTTCGTCTTCCTTTGTTTGTATAATTTTCACAATGTTTGGTAATTTGTGTGTGCCCTGGATCAGAGCCCTTAAATTTGTCCCTATGTTTTCATGGATGAATTCTATAATTCTGGGATTCACGTTTAGATCTTTAATCCATGCTGAGTTGGTCTTTGTAAATGGCATGAGGTAAAGGTCTTGTTTCTGTCTTTTGCATATCAATTTCCAGTTCTGCCAGCATCATCTGTTAAAGAGACTTTGTCTTCCCCACTCAATGTACTTTGGCTCTTTGTCAAATATCAGTTGGCTGTATGTGAATGGGTTAATTTCTGGATTCTCAATTCTGTTCCAATGATCTATGTATCTTTCATTGTACCAGTACCCGGCTGTTTTGACCACTGTAGCCATGCAGTAAAATTTGAAATCAGGGAGTGAGAGGCCTCCAACTTTGTTCTTCTTCTTAAGCAGTGCTTTGCTTATCCTGGGTATCTTTCCTTTCCATATAAAGTTTGTAATTATTTCTTCCATCTCTCTAAAGTATGTCATTGGAACCTGAATTAGGATTGTGTTATATGTGTAGATTGCAGCATTGACATTTTCACAATATTAAGTCTTCCTATCCAGGAGCATGGTATATTCTCCCATTTTTGTAAGTCTCTTTTGGTTTTTTGTAGTAGTGTTTTGTAGTTTTCTTTGTATAGGTCCTTTATCTGGTTACATTTATTCCTAACTATTTCATCCTTTGGGTGGCTATTGTAAATGGTATTGCTTTCCTAATTTCTTTTTCATCATTGTCATTATTAGTATAGAGGAATCCAACTGATTTTTGTATGTTGATCTTGTACCCTGCCACTTTGCTGAGTCTTCCAATGAGTTCCAGTAGTTTTTTTTGCTGAGTCTTTGGGGTTTTCTATGTATAGATGCATATCATCTGCAAATAGAGAGAGTTTTACTTCCTGTTTGCCAGTTTAGATGTGTTTAATTTCCCTAGCTTGCTGTATAGCTCTGGCTAAGATTTCCAAAACAATATTGAATCAGAGTGGTGATAAAGTGCATCTGTGTCTGGTACCTGTTCTTAAGGAGAAGGGTTTCAGTTTCTCTCCATTGAGAGTGATGTTTGCTGTTGGTTTTGTATAGATGCTTTAATTATGTTGAGGAATTTCCCTTCAATTCCTACTTTGTTAAATGTTTTTATCAGGAATGCCTGTTGGATTTTGTCAAATGCCTTTTCTGTATCAATCCATATGATCATGTGTTTCTTTTCCTTTTTCTTATTTATATGGTGGAATATGTTGATTGTTTTTCTATTATTGAACCGTCCTTGCATCCCTTTTATGAAACCCACATGATCACGATGTATTATTTTTTTGATGTGGTGCTGCATTCTGTTGGCTAGGATTTTATTGAGAATTTTTGCGTCTATGTTCATGAGGGATATTGGTGTATAATTTTCTTTCTTAGTTATGTCCTTCCCTGGTTTTGGTATATGCTTGCTTCATAGAATGTATTAGGAGGTTTTCGATCCTCTTCTATATTCTAGAATACTTTGAGTAGAATTCGTGACAGCTCTTCCCTGAGTGATAAGTAACATTCAACAGTTACTAATCTGGACCTGGATGAGTTTTGTAACACTCAACAGAAGCAATCTGGACCTGGATGATTTTTGGTTGGGAGTTTTTAATGACCTGATCAATTTCTTCCTTTGTTATAAGTCTGTTCAAGTTTTCTGCTTCACCCTGTGTAAGTTTAGGTAGGTTGTGTGTGTGTGTGTGTGTGTGTGTGTGTTTAATGTATCTATCTCCTCTAGATTTTCAAATTTGTAAGAGTACAACTCTTCATAATATTCTGTTATTATCCTTTTTATTTCTGTTGTCTCTGTTGTGACAACACCCATGTGATTTTTATGTGTGTTATTTGTATCTTTTCCCTCTTTTCTTTTGTTAGGTTTGCCACTGGTTTGTTAATTTTATTAATCCATTCAAAGAACCAGCTCTTTGTCCTGTTGACACTTTCTATAGTTTTTCTGTTTTCTGTCTTGTGTATTTCTGCTCTAATCTTTATTACTTCTTTTCTTCCATTGACTGTAGGTTTACTTTGCTGGTCTGTTTCTAATTGTTGGAGATGTTGTGCTAATGTTTTGATTTTGGTTCTTTTTTCTTTTTGGATGTGTGCACTTATTGCAAAAAATTGTCCTCTCAACATTGCTTTTGCCGTGTCCCAAAGATTTGGCTATGTTGTGTTTGTGTTCTCTTTTGTTTATAGGAAAATTGGGAACTCACCTTTTATTGGTTCTACTACTCTGCTTTTAAGCAGAGTGCTATTCATTTCTCCATGTATTTTACTTTATTTCCTTGGTCTTCTTATTGTTGATTTCTAATTTGATAGCATTGTGGTCTGAGAAGATGCTTTGTAGTATTTTGACATTTGTAAATTTATGGAGGCTTTTTTTGTGGCCTAGCACATGATCTATTCTGTAGAATGTTCCATGTGCACTGGAAAAGAATGTGTCTTAGCATCAATATCTTCTTGTGACCATCTTGAGAGTCTGATTGGTATGGTGTTTGCTCCTATGGTATACTCCACGTCATTATTCTAGATGGGTAAAATTTCAGGAGGATGCACTGCTGTTGTTAAGTTCTATCTAGTAGATTCTAACTCATAGCAACCCTGTAGTTGGTTTCCAAGGAACAACTGGTGGATTTGAACCACCAACCTTTCGATTATAAGTCCAGTGCTTATCTTACAGTGCCACACAGGACTTTACCTTAAAGGTCATGTCTTAATTAACTAGTGCTATTATAGCAGAATGGAATCCCGGTGTAGCGCTGTGGGTTAATGCGCCAGACTGCAAAGCTGTTTGAACTACAAGGTCGGTGGTTCAAGCTCACCAGTTGTTCCTCAGAAACCCTATATAGGGTCTCTATGGGTCGGAACCGACTCGATGGCACTTCACAACAACAACAACAACAACAACATTATAGCAGGAATACCACAAGTGAGTATGTTATGAAACAGACATTTGTTTCCACAGTTTAGGATGCTGAAAGTCTGAATTCAGGGCACCAGTTCAAGGAGAAAGTTCTCTCTGCCAACTTCTGTTCCTGGATTCTTTATCAATTCTCTTGTGTTGTGGCATTTGTCTTCCCCCATCTCTGGTTGCTGCTTGCTTGGTTAATCTCAAAAGACATTAATTTCAAACACAGCCTATAGGCCCAGCTGACCATTAGCCACCTCAGCGGGTATAAGCTGCACCGAAGGTCAGTGTGTATCTAACTGTCCAAACTCCAGGAGCCAAGGGGCCAGGAGGACCAGGGCCTAAGTACTATGGTCACTCATCCCTGCAATGCGTCAAGAAGTGGGCCTCCAAGAGCTTTCAGAGTATCTTTCCACCCTCAGCCACCCTGTACCTCTCCAACATCACACCCTCTATTATCTGAAGATGACCTCAAGATCCTCTTCTCAAAGGTTTCAAGTTCTCCCAGAAGGATTGATCCAGATGGGCTCCGTGGAGGAGGCCATCCAGGGCCAATCGAGCTGCACAACCACGACCTCGGCAAGCAACACCACCTGCGCGTGTCCTCCTTCATGTCCACAATCTAGGGGGCCCCAGCCTGCCTGCCCGGCCCGAGACCACTTCCATCATTCCAGAGAAAAAGCCACTTTTACAAAGCAGCTGAAGTGACCTTACAACCATAGATTTTATTTTTTTAAGTTGAAACTGGTTTACCTGTTTTGTTTTGTTAATTAAATCTAATCCACTTTCTAAGCCTGCAGTGACAGGGCCACCTCACTGTCTCAGTGCCGGTTGTGAGTAGAGGGTCCCAAGGCTCGGAACCCGCCCCCTTAACTCTCAGAGTGATGCCTTCTCAGCCTGCCTTCTGCTAGCAATTTAGTGGCCCTGCCTGGCCGGGCGCCAACCATGAGGTGGCTTACTTGTGCCTTAAACCCTGCTTTTGGGAGGGCTGCCTGGCACGTGTCAGGGGCAGGGGGCCACGGCCTCTGCGTCCATCTTGTACTGATGTGTGGGGTGTCTGCCAGGACCCCCTTCCAACCACCAGCCCAATTAATCAAGTGACGTGATTCCCCTTCCTGTGTGGAGAGCAGGCAGCCTCGCCCCTCCTGTATTATACTTGAGAGCACACAGCTTGTTGTGCCTAGCAATACTTCCGCTTGAAGAAATACTCCAGTCTTTTTATTTGTATGCAAAAATATTTTTCCATAACTTTTTATAGCAAGATTAAAATGGTGTAAGTATATCTAAGCTTCCTCCTTGTGGTATTCCTATGTATTCTCTTTTTTTTTTTGTCACTGAGAGATATCCCAAACAGGAATCCCCTCTCTCTTGGGAGCAGATGGGCCAGAGCAAGGTGTGCCCTGGCAGAGTGTCCGTGGTCTTATTCCACATCTAACTCGTAACCCGCCTAAAGGTACACTTTCAGACTTTGTTTTTGTTTTTCCTACAAATTATGAATCAAAGTTATTGCTGTTTTCTCTCTGCCTTCTGTGCAGAGACCCAGAGGGTGGGGCAAGGTCCTGTAATTGCTCAGTGTCTGCCGTCTGCTCTGGTGGGTTCCAACAGCAGCGGGGATCCCCTCTACCCCACATCTGCATGGGAGGAGTGTCACAAGGGACTACATATCCATGATTTTTGATACCAGTAAGACAAAGGGGTATCAGTGAGGATTTTTTTTAATCCCGACGTATATGTATATTTTGATAGCAGCAATCGTAGCGGAAGTAAGAAGCTCTTTTAGTGGTTACGAGTAGGGCTGACTACCAGCGGTTCTGCTGGAGAAAGATGAGGCTTTCTGCTCCCGTAAAGATTTACAGTCTGAGAAACTCTCAGCAGGGTCACTATGAGTCAGAATCGACTCCACAGTACACCACCACCACGTTTTCGCTGGGCAGCAAAGTCGGTTTGAACAGTAAAGTCAAACTCACCAGCCAGTCAACCTCACCAGCCAGACCTTGCAACTCTATATAATGCTGTAGAGTGTCGCTATGGGTCGGAATTGACTCCATGGCGCTTAACAACAACAACAATTGTAACTGTGAACAACTACCACTCCTCATTCCAGTGCCCATGATGGCTGTAATGGGCAAGAACCACATTAAATGATTTTATAACAAACTGTGTACCTTCTTTGTACACCCCTTTCTTGCTGTTCACATTGTAGAAGGTAGCTGACCATTTATACTTGGGACTTCGAATAAATTTCTTCTGTATACTGTAAAAATTGAAAACACAGCATATACTAATCTGCACCACTGTCTATCGGTTTGCCTACTGTGGTGGCTTGTGTGTTGCTATGATCCTGGAACCGATGCCACTGGTATTTTAAATACTAGCAGGTCACCCCTGGTGGACAGGTTTCAGCTGAGATTCCAGACTAAGCTAGACAAGGAAGAAAGAGAGACAGACTACTTCTGAATGTTTAAGTCATTGAAAACCATATGAATAGCAGTGGAACACTGTCAGATAGCACTAAAATATTGAATCGTAATGCACATTGAATAGCACCAGACTATTGTCAGATATAAGAAGCTCTGGTAGTGTAGTGGTTACGAATCGGGCTGCTAAACTCAAGGTCAGCAGTTTGAAACTACCAGAGGTTCCACGGGAGAAAGATGAAGTGGTCTGCTCCTGTAAAGATTTACAGCTTTGGAAAACTTGTGTAGGGTCACTATGGGTCAGAACCAACTCCACGGTACTTAACAACAACAACAATTGTCAGATATAGTTCCAGAAGATGACTGCCTCAGGTTGAAAGACATACATCCAGAGAAGAAAAGCTGCTTCCTCAAAGTAGACTTGATTGAGATGACACCAATGGAGTAAGCTTACAGGACCTTCATTTGCTGATGGGGCCCAACTAAAAATGATGAGAAACAGCTATAAACATCTATGAATAATAGGGATATGGAATGTATGAAATATGAATCTAGAAAAATTGGAAGTTGTCAAAATGAAATGGAGCCCATAAAGATCAATATTCTTGGTATCAGTGGACTGTACTGATATTAGCAATATTTAATCTGACAATCAGAGGAATGCCTTCACATTTATCATTAAAAATAACATTTCAAAAAGAGTGTCAAGAACTGAAGAGGCTTGGAATCAGTTAGTCTGATGAACTAATGGAATATGTGAACATCAGTCTTCACAAATCTGAGAACAGATTAACTCAACAGTGCCTGGCTACCACTACCAACTGCCCTGAAAGGGAATACATTAGAGGGTCCTGGGTAGAAGAATGGGAGAAAATGAGGGACAAAACTCAAAATTATTATTTTTTTTAAAAAATGGTGCTTACTGGTTAGAAAGAGACTGGAGGAATGTGAAATTACGGACTGCCACCACCCTTCAGGTTTGGAAAGGAATGAACTTTTGTGACCCAATTTTCAACCAAGCAGTAGATAGGTGTATGATGGGGTGGGGAACAACACTTGTAAGGCATGCTCATCGGGAATGGTCAATCATTCAAAATCAAAAGGGCAACATTTGCATAACAAGGGAGAGGATATTTGAGAAGGAATGGGAACCTGAGTGGATTGGAAAGAGAAACAACAGAGAGGAAGCTGGGATAACTTCTGTTGCATGCAGGGGAATGCAATCATTGAGATGAAACAAACTAGAGGGTTTGTTAAATGTAAAACTGATGATCTTGTTTGTAAATCATCCTCCAATTCACAATAAAAAGTTTTATTTATTTATTTAAACAAAAGAGCACTTCAAGATCTATCTTGAAGTTTAATGCTGTCTGTGAGAGGAAAATAGCCACACCTCTGCAAAGAAGACCAGTTAATGAAAAATTATTCAAATTAC
>NW_006408564.1:16168395-16193301 GCF_000296735.1 Chrysochloris asiatica
CCAAAGAGAGATGATGCAATGAAATGCAGAAATCATTGAATAATATCATGAATACCACATGCAAGTAAAATATTGCTAAAGATAATACAAAAACGGCTACAATGGTGCATTGACAGGGAACTGCCAGAGGTTCAAGTCGAATTCAGACAAGGACGTAGAAGGAGAGATATTATTGCTGATGTCAGATGGTGAAAGCAGAGAACGCCAGAAAGGTGTTTTCTTATGCTTTATTGACTTTGCAAACGCTTTTGACTACGTAAATCATTATAAGCTGTGGAGAATGGGATTCAGAACACTTGTTTTCCTGCGGAAACTATACATAGAAAAAGAGACCACTGTTAGAACATAAGGAGCACTGAATGGTTTAAAATCGGGAGAGGTGTGCATCAGGGTTGTGTTCTTTCACCATATTTATTCAACACTGAGCAAATAATCTGAAAAGTTGTATTATATAAAGAAGAACATAGCATCAGCATTGGAGGAAGGCTCATTACCTGCCAGAGATGTGCAGATGATGCAACCTTACTTGCTGAAAGCAAAGCAGACTTAATATACTTACTGGTGAAGATCAAAGAACACAGTCTTCAGTATGGGTTATATGTCAATGTAAAGAAAACAAAAATCTTCAACTCTGGACCAGTAAATAACATCATGATAAATGGTGAAAAGATTCATGTTGTCAAAGTAATCTTTTTGCTTGAATCCACTATCAACACCCATAGAAGCAACATTCAAGAAGTTTAATGATAGATTTCATTAGACAAATCTGCTGTCTGACCTCTTTAAAGTGTTCAAGAGCAAAGATGTCTGTCTGAGGACTAAGGTGTACCTGACCCAAGCCATGGTATTTTCAATAGCCTCATATGCATGTGAGAGTTGGGCAATGAATAAGAACAATCATAGAAGAATTGATGCATTTGAGTTATGGTGTTTGAGGAAAATATTAAACATGCTATTGCCTGCCAGAATAGTAAACAAAGCTGTGCTGGAAGAAGTATAGCCAGAATGGTCCTTAGAAGCCATAAAAGCTAGACTTGGTCTTTCATACTTTAGATATATTATAAAGAGGGATCAGTTCCTCATAAAGGACATCATGCTTGGTAGAGTGGAGGGTCAGCAAAACACCTAACAGGATTGACTGACACAGTGGCAGCAGCAATGGACTTAAGCATAACAACCAATGTGAGGTTGGTGCAGGACAGGGCAGTGTGTTGTTCTGTTGTGCATAAGGTTGCTGTGAGTTGGAACTGTCTTCATGGCAACTAACAACAACATGCTAATCTGCCTCAATAACATAACAAAACCCTGTCCCAAACAGGATTATAACTATAGGCAAAGGTGTTAGGATTTATAACACATATATTTTCGGGACATAATTATATCCATAACATTCCATTCTTTGCCCTCCCTCCCCTACAACTTGCTTGTGTTACCATGTTCCGCATCATCTGGAAGCAGCTAGTCCAATAGAATGTTGGAATGGTCTGACAACTCAATATTTGTGCCAGATATATGCATATACATTGTAGGACTGGAGTAATGTTTTTTAGGGGTCTATATATGCTTTAAATCAACATGTAATATAGGGTACAGTGTCTCCCATAACCAGAATACACAGGTCCAGGAATCAACTCGTAGAAATTGGAGAGATGCCATTGACTCCTTACCCCTAGTGATCTACTTGCATAATATTTGCTTCCTATGCCTTCTTCTGAGGCCACTTATGGTGCTGTGGGATGATGAACTGGACCGCAAGGTTTCTTAAACCACGAGGTTGGTGATTCAAACCCACCAATTGTTTCTTGGAAACCCTATGCAGGGTCACTATATAAGCCAGAACTGACTCGAGGGCACTTAAAAATAACTATCTATTCTAACTCCTTGGAGTCCTGATGTCGTGCTGTGGGTTAATGCATAGGACTGCAAAGTCATTTTGAACCACAAGGTGAGCGGTTCAAACTCACCAGCTGCTCCTTGGAAACCCTACACAGGGTCACTATGGGTTGGAACTGACTGGACAGCACTTAATAAAAACAATAACAACATCCCTGCTTCTTTAGACCTGGAAATTCAGCATGGATTTTTCAGTAAATTTAATTAGATGGTGTGTCTAACTTATAATTTAAGCTACATTGCATATGCAGAGTTTATTTTGAGGTACTTGGTGTAGCACTGTAGGATAAGCACTGGACTGCTAATTACAAGGTTGGTGGTTTAAATCTACCAGCTGCTCTTAGGATACCCTATACAAAGTCACTATGAGTTGGAACAGACTTGACGGCACTTAACAACAAGAAGTCATAAGTCAGAAAGAAAAGTAGTCATTTTTCCAAGTATCTGGAATTTAGAAATGAGAGTTGCATGTGACCTGTAAGCTTAGGGATCCACATTGTGAATTAGGATAATATAGAAAGAGAAAAAACAAAGAAGCGAGGGAGGAGAGAGAGAGAAAGAAGAAAGGAACAGAAAGAGAAAAGGGAGAGAAAAGAGAAAAACTTGTGTGCTAACAAGTCCCCAAATCAAATTCTCCCAGACAGACTTTTCCTAATAGGAGGCACTCATTTGTGATTGTATTGTCTTGCATATGAACACATCTGTCTTGTGTATTCTGGGGTAAATAATCATTTACTAAGTATTTGCCATGTGCCAGACATTGTGCTAAGTGCTTTGCATGCAGTATCTCATTTAGTCTTCATCACCCAAGGAGGTAGTTACTATCACTAGCCACCCTGTACAGAAATGGAGTAACATCCAGGATTTGTTTATTTAACCCTGGGAGAACAGGAAACATGATAATCAATTCATCTAGTGCAGTGCTTGGAAACTAGCACTAATTATTACTAATGCTGGCTGGTGAGCAACTTACTGTAATATCATCTGAGAATGGTATTCATCGTCGCTCTGTGTGCAAAAGGCTATGATAGGCTTTTGATTTTGTGCAGATTCAGAGAAGACTTTATAGAAGAAAGGGCATTTGAACCGAGCTTTGAAGAATAAATAGGTTTTTCTATGAAGTCAAGGGGATTGATGTGTCTGGGAGGAGGGTGTTGTAGAACCAGCTAGAATGGCAGAAGCAATGGCTACCAGCACAAGTTTCTCATTGCTTCTAGTCCACAGAACGTTTGAGAGGAACAACCAAAGACCAGCCTGGGATGTCTGCAGATGTCCTGAGGCCACAATGGGAAGACTCCTAAATTTATCCTATGGGTCACAAATAGTGTCCTTCTGGCCAAGTTAAGCCAACGTATGCCTTTTATTAATTCTACCTAGAATTCTTTTTTTTTTAAATGTGAATTTAATTATCAACATTTAATACTCTATTGTTTTCCCAAATATCCAAATTTTCAGTTTTTCTAGAAAATGAGAATATTTGGCCATATTGAGTCCTTCATCATCATCTTGGCTGATAACGTCCTATAAAATGTCTTTCCTTTTGTTGTGTACAACAAATTTCCATTGATATTACCTGTCAACTTTCTGCAGGTATATGGATTTTCAACTACTAGTGTGGGCACTATGGAGTAGTAATTAAAGGCTGCCTATGAATGGAGTCCTGGTGTGGCACTGTAGGATAAAGCACTGGACCGCAAGGTCGATTTGAACCACAACTTTGGCGGTTCAAACCCGTCAGCCTATACAGGGTTGCTATGAGTTGGAACCGACTGGACAGCACTTAACAACATGAGTGACTTCTTATGTAATTAGGTATCTACTCGTCTGTGTTGAAGAAATGTATTAATCATGGCTGTTTTCTTTAGGGAACTGACGAGTGCTGTGCTGACCTATTTCCACATATGTCTATATTTTTAATTAAATAAAAAAATGAAATTTAGTTCCTCAGTCATACTAGCCACATTTCAAGCACTCAGGGATCACATGTGATTAGTGGATACCCTGTAGGACAGCACAGACACAGACCATCTCCATCCTTGCTCTGTTCTAGGGAATCCCCAAGGCCCACACATGAGACAGAGGGAAATGCAACAGGAAGTGCCATCAGACTGACTCAGATGATGCTGGAGGGGAGGAAAGGAGGCAGAGATGGGCTACAGAATGAAGGAGGTAGATAAAAATGTATAGCATTAGCGTGAACGAGAAACAAGAGGGTAAGGAATAAGTTAGGACAAGGATCGTTAATGGTTAAACACTTGGCGGCAATCCAAAAGATCTTCAGTTTGAACCCACCAATCGTTCCTCAGGTGAAGGGTGCAGCAATCTACTTCTGTAAAGATTATTGTTGTTTTTGTTAAGGACCGTTGAGTCAGTTCCAACTCATAGTGACCCTGTATAGGGATTCTGAGGAGCAGTTGGTGGGTTTAAACTGCTGACCTTATGGTTCACAGTACAGTGCTAATCCTATAGTGCCACACAAGGAGTCCACTATATATCATACCATCTTAGTATTTAAGGCCCCTTTTAATCAGGCTAACAAACCATGATATGATGTGACCTCTGAAGTCCTTTCATCCAAAAGTGTATCAGAAAATGAAAACTACTCAAACACTGATGTTGACTTTGTTATTCTAGGAGTTACATGTGATAATTTTCTATTGGTGCTGTAACAAAATTGCCAAAAACTTACTGTCGTTGTTGTTAGGTGCCATGGAGTCGGTGTCAACTCATAGTGACCCTATGCCACATAAGGAAACATGGCCCAGTCTTATCTATGCCTTCCTCAGTCTTTGTTATATTTCAGTCCATTGTTGCAAGCATTATGTCAATCCATCTAATTGAGTGTCATCCTCTTTTAGATGACCATCTACTTTACCAAGCATGATGTCCTTCTCCAGGAACTGGTTCCTCTTGATAACATATCCAAAGTAAAAGAGATGAAAACCTTGCCACACTTGCATCTAAGGAACATTTTAACCTTACTTCTTCCAGCTCTGTTTTGCTCCTTCTGGAAATCCATGGTATGTCCAGTATTCTTCACCAGCTCTGTAATTCAACTGCAGCAATTCTTCAGCTTTCTTTATTATTGTCAAGTTTTTTAAATGTCATGGCTTAGGGATAAGAAGTACTTTAGTTCTCAAAGTGACATCTTTGCTCTTTAACATTTTAAGACTAGATTTATCCAGTGTAATACATTGATTTCTTGGCTGCCGCTTCAATGGATGCGGATATTGGATCCAAGTAAAATGAAATCCTTAACAACTTCGATCTTTTCTCCATTTATTATGTTGTTCATTGTTCCAGTTGTGAAGATTTGTTTTATTTATGTCTAGTTCTAATCCATACTTAAGGCTACAGTCTTTGATCTTCATCAGTAAGTGTTTCAAGTCCTCTGTATATCACAGGTTGTTAATGAGTCTTAATCCAACCTTGATGCCTTGCTCTTCATATAGTTCAGCTTCTGAGATTACTTGCTCAGCATACAAATTGAATAGGTAGGGTGAAAAAGGATACACACACATTTTCCTGATTTTAACGTATGCTTTAGCTCCTTGTTCTGTTTCAACAACTGTCTCTTGGTCTATATATTATAGTGTTCTGAAATTCTCCTTCACATTGTTATCTATAATTTGTTATGATCCTCACAGTTGAGTGCCTTTGCATAGTCATAAAACAGATTAACAGCTTTCTGTTATTCTCTGCTTTCATCCAAGATCCATCTGATATGAGTGATGATATCCCTCATTCCATATCCTCTACTGAATCCAACTTGACTTTCTGGCAGTTCCTTTTATGAACATTTTTGTATTATCTTCAGCAAAAAATTTTATTGATTTGTGATATGAATGGTATTGGTCAATAATTTCCTCATTCTATTGGATAACCTTTTTTGGGAATGGGTACGAATAAGTATTTCTTCCACTTGGTTGACCAGGTAGCTGGTTCTCAAATTTCTTTGTATAGTCAAGTGAGCACATCTAGCATTTCATCAATTTCTTGAAACATCTCAGTTAGTATTCACTCAACTTCTGGAACTGTTTTTGGGTGTTTTTTTTCAATGCCTTCAGTGCTGCTTGGACATATTTCTTTAATATCATCAGTTTTTAATCATTAATTGCCTCCTGAAATGGTTGAACAGCAACCAACTATTTTTGGTACAGTGATTGTTTATTCTTTCTGTCTTCTGTTGATGCTTTCTGTGTCTTTCAATATTTTGCTCATAGAATCATTCAGTACTGCAACTCAAAGCTTGAATATTGTCTACAGTTTTATCAGCATGAGAAATGCTGAGTATGTTCTTCCCTTTTGATTTTCTAACTCAAAATCTGTGCCCATTTCATTATAATTGCTTTGCCTTTTGGAGCTGACCTTTGAAATCTCTGTTCAACTCTTTTATGCCAGCATTTATTCTAGTTGCTTTTGTTAATCTATGTTCAAGAGCAAGTTTCAAAGTCTCTTTTCACATCCATTTTGGTTTTTTCTTTCTTTCCTATAGTTTTAGTGTAATTTCTTGTGTTTCCTTCATGCATGATGTCCTGATGTCATCCCCAACTCATCTGGTCTTCAGTGCATTAAATCTGTTCTTGAAATGGCGATTAAATGCAGGTGTAATATATCCAAGGTGTACTTTGACTCTTACAGACTTCCTTTAATTTTCTTCACTTTAAGTTGAAATTGCAAAGGAGCAATTGATGGTCTGTTTTGACAGTTGGCACCTGGCCTTGTTCTGACTGATGATATTGAGCCTCTGTATCATCTATTTCCATGATTGTAGTTAATTTGGCTATTTCATCTGGTGAGAAATGTAGTCACTGTGTATGTTGTTGAAAAAAGATACTTGGAATGAATAAGTCATTAATATTGCAAAAAATTCTATCATGCAATCTCCAGCATCATTTCTATCATCAAGGTCATACTGTCCAGCTTCCAATCCTTCTTTGTTTACAACTTGTGCATTTCAATCACCAGTAATTAGCAATTTGTCCTACTTGCATGTTTGACCAACTTTCTGCTGCAGAAGTTGGTTTAACAGTCTTCAACGTCTTCATCTTTGACATTAGTATTTGATGTGCAAATTTGAATAATAGTTGTATTAACTGTTCTTCCTTGTAGAGGTATTCATAGTCCTGTCACTTATAGATAGGTACTTCAAGATAGGTTTTGAAATGTTGTTTTTGATGATAAATACAATGCTATTTCTTTGGAAATTGTCATTCCTGTCATAGTAGATCATATGGTTGTACAAGTTTAAATGGCCAATAGCATTCTATTTTAGCTGACTAATGTCTAGGATATCAATCTTTAAGTGTTCAATATCATTTTTTATGACTTCCATTTTTCCTAGCTGCATACTTCATACATTCCACATTCTAGTTATTAATGGATGTTTGCAGCTGTTTCATTTCATTTTAAGTCATGCCACGTTAGCAAATGAAGGTCCTGAAAGCTTTGCTCCATCCACATGATTAACGTTATCTCTACTTAGAGAGGCAGCTTTCCCCGTTGTATTTTGAGTGCATTCAAAATTCATCTTCTAGCCATTATCAGACAATATTCATCTTCTAGCAATATCAGACAGTGCTATTCATAAGGTTTAAAGTGGTCATTTTTCCCCCCAAAAGTAGATTACCAGGGTTTTATTTCTAGGTTGTTTTAGTCTGGAAGCTCCACCAAAACCTGTCTACCATGAGTGACCCTGCTAGTATTTTAAATCCCAGTGGCATAGCTTCCAGAATCACAGCAACATGCAAGCAACCACAGTATGACAAATTGACAGACAAGTGGTAGACCACAAAATTAGTGGCTTAAAATGAGAGAAGTTTATTGTCTTATAGTTCTGTGGGTTAGGAGTATGACAACAACCTCAGTGAGCTGACATCAAGGTGTAAGTACTAACATTTATTTCTGCAGATTGTAGGGGAGGATTGTTTCTTTGCTCTTTCCAGCTTCTGCAAGCTCCCCAAATTTCTTGGTTTTTACCCTTGTCCTTCATCCTCAAAGCCAGCAATATTACATCTCTGTGACACTGTAGGATAAATACTGGACTGCCAACCACTAAGTCAGCAGTTCAAACTCACCAGTCATTCCTTGGAAATACTATATGGAATCTCTGTGAGTTGAAACTGATTTGCTAGCACTTAACAACAACAACAAAAACAGCAAACTTTCTTCCATAGTTACATGTTCTCATGGGTGACTCTTTCTGCCTGACTTTTTCAGTTTTAAAGACTTCTGTGATTCTATAAGAAACCCGTGTGAAGCAGTGTTTAATGTTCTCAGCAGTTAGCCAACCATTGACCACTTCTCCACCAGCGGCTCTTTTGGAGAAAGATGTAGCTGTCTGCTTCCCTAAAGATTTATAGTCTTGAAGACCCCATGAGGCAGTTCTCCTTGGTTCTATAGGATCACTACTGAGTCACTGGTTGGTTGAGTTTGTGACTACATTGAACCTATTCCGATAACCCACACCAATCTCCCTATTGTAAAATCAAATGATTTAAGTCATCTTCATTTCATCCACAATCTTTATTCTCCTTTCCCAGGTAACTTAACATTTTCACAGGTTCTGGGAATTAGGATGTGACCATCTTAGCAGGAGGGGGCACTCTTCTGCCTACTACATGAATGATAGCACAAACTAACTGAAATAAAAACTAGAAATTCTACTTTTATGAAAAAACTATCCAAGAATATATTGAGATAAGTGTGTGCACATTGGAATTGATTGCACAGATATCTGTAATCACAAAAATTGTGGAGGAGAATCAGTATCCATGAAGGAGCTATGGTCACACAAATTCTCCTCCATATATCAGACAATTCTGTGCCCTTTATCTATCTATCCATCTCCTTAGCATCTATCTATCCCTCTATTTGTCATCTATCTACCTATCTATGTATTTTGCTTCCTTTGTTTTAAAGTGTGATGAAATACTCACCAGAGCATTAACCAACACAACTTCCATATATAAAACTCAATGACATTGATGACATTTTTCATGCTGTACCACCAGTTTCCAAATTATTCCACTACCATTAAAATAAACACAGTGCTCCCCAAATAAAAATTCCCCTATTCCATCAGCCTCTCATCCCTGATAACTTGTAGTCATTCTCAGTTTTTACATATTTGCTGGTTTTATATAATTGAGTATTTGACAGTATTTGTCTTTTTGCAGCTGACTTCTTTCACTCATTATTGCAACTGACTTATTTTAGCATGTTTTCAAGGTTCATCCATGTTATGGCATGCATAAGAATTTCTTTTCTTTTTAGACTGCATAATGTTTCTATTTGTTCGATTTGCTGTAGACCACGTTTTGTTTTTCCATTCATCTGTTGATGGACATTTCAGTTATTTGGACTTTTGTGAGTAGTGCTACATTGGCGTTTGTATGTCTGACCCCGGCGCATCTTTCAAGTCTCTTGGGCATAAACCCAGAATTGCTGTGTCCTATGGTAATTCTATGTTCAACTCTATCATTAGGAACTGCCAAATTGTCTTCTATAGTGTCTGGACCATTTTACATTCCCATTAGCTATGGATGAGGGTTCCAGGACTGACATTGGTGTGTCCTATGGTAATTCTATGTTCAACTCTATCATTAGGAACTGCCAAATTGTCTTCTATAGTGTCTGGACCATTTTACATTCCCATTAGCCATGGATGAGGGTTCCAATTTCTCTACAGGGATCCCCAAAACTTGTTTTCTTCCTTTCTTTCTTTTCTTTTTTTTTTTAATGAACATTGCCTTTCTGATTGGGGGACTGTGATATTTTCTTGTGCTTTTGATTTGCAATTCCTAGTGTGGCATGGTAGCACTAGCACTAGACTGTTACTTACAAGGTCAGCAATTCAAACCTACCAGCTGCTCTTTGGAAAACCTATATGTTGTTGTTGTTATGTGCCGTGGAGTCGGTTCTGACCCATAGCGACCCTGTACAGGGTTTCCGAGGGTGTAAATCTTTACGGGAGTAGAAAGCCTCATCTTTCTCCCACATAACAGTTGGTAGTTTCAAACTGCTGACCTTGTGGTTCGCAGCCCAATTCATAACCACTATGCTTCCAGAGCTCCTTGGAAACCCTATATAGGATTGTTATAAATCGGAACCAACTTGATGTCACTTAACAACAAAAACAACAAATGGCTAATGACATTGAACAAGATTCATGTGCTTGCTGGCTATTTAAAAACCCTTTCTGGCAATCTATCTGTTCAAGTATTTTTTCCATTTTTTGATTGGGTTGTTTATCTTTTTGTTGTTGATTTGTACATGTTTTATATGTATTTTGGGACTTAGACCCTTTTATGATATATGTTGTTGTTGTTGTTGTGTGCTAGTAAGTCAATTCTGAGTTACAGAGAACCTGTATAGGATTTTCTAGTCTGTAAATCTTTATGGGAACAGAAAGCTTCTTCATTCTCTTGATAAGAGACTGGTGGATTTGAACTGCTGACCTTGAGCTTAGCAGTCTAATATGTAACCTACTACATCACCAGAACTTTTCTGACATATAGCAACTGAAACATTTTCCCAATCTGTAGGTTCTCTTTTCACTTTGTGATAAAGTCTTTTGATGTACAACAATCTATATACTGATCGGAAAGGCATCAATAATATATCAAGGGAGAAAAACAAGTGGCATATCAAGTGGAATACTATATGTGATATTATCCCCTCAATATTACATCTATGTATGTGCAGTAGTATACGTACATACACTGAACTGCTAATAGTAGTTATTTGTAGGGGCAATGGATTTGAGATGCAAACTATTTTCACTGTATTATGGGCATATATTAGAATGATCATTTATTTATTTTTAGGAAGAAAAATCTTAGTGTTGTAAAGAAATAATTTATCAGTCCATCTCTCCCCCCAAAAAACCATAGCCATTATATTGCTTTGGGCTTGTAACAACATCTATGGTAGAGTAGACATGCCACATAGAGTTTCCAAGGCTGTAATCTTTATAGAAACAGACTGCCACATCCTTCTTCTGCTGAGTGCTTGGTGGGTTCAAATTGCCACCTTTTCATTTAGCAGCTTAGCACCCTAACCACTGTGCCACCAGCGTTCCATTGATCACCCCTACTTTACTCACCAGCAGACCTCTGCTAGCAGAAGTCCTTCTCTGTACATCAGATTTGTGCAATCCAGTTTTTTTTGTTGTTGTTGTTGTTTTAAGTGCAATCCTAGGAGACAGCGTGTGTATGTGTTGTAAGCATGTGTGTATTCAAAAATCTCATTGAAATCATTTTTGTTTCTTTGTGGCCAATTTAGTTATCTTGCTGTTCCAGACTCTTTGTCATTTTTTGAATGTTGTTCCTGTTTGTTGGTCTTATGGGAGCTCAGTACATGCTTGGAGAGTTCGTTCATCTGTTCATTTCTCAATGGTAAGACAAATTGTAAACCTGAAGCCTCAGACAGCTTGCTATTTGGAACTTCAGGTATGTGCACACAGATGCATTCACTATTTCAACAACCAAAGAAGCTTTGCAAAGTTCCATCATGATGTGCCTAGCAAGCACTGTCCTCAAAGGTCATTTGTTGAAATTGATGTGAAATGAGCAAATAAGTGATGTCACTTTGAGGACTAAAGTGCTCATGGCCCAAATTGACAGAGTTAATAGACTCATATGCATGTGAAACCTGACCAATGAATAAGTGAGACTAAGGAAGACGTGTAATTATGGTATTGGAGAAGAACGCTTGTGGTTACAAATCAGGCTGCTAACCTCAGGATCAGCAGTTCAAAATTACCAGCTGTTCTGTGGGAGAAAGATGAGGCTTTCTGCTCCCATAAAGATTTACAGCCTCAAAAGCCCTGTACAGGGTCGCTATGAGTCGGAACTGACTCCATGGCACAATAACAACAACATTGGAGAAGAATATTGACTATACCATGGACTGTCCGAAGAAGGAACAAATCTGTCTTGAACGAAGTTTAGCCTTAGATTCGAAGATGGCAAGACCTTGTTTTACGTACTTTGGACAGGTTATCAGGAGGGACCAATCTCCGGAAAAGAACATCATTATTTGTAAAGTAGAGGGTCTCAGGAGAAGAAGAAGGTCTTCAATGGGATGCATTGACCGTCTGCAACAATGGATTCAAACATAGCAACAATTGTAAAGATGGTTCAGGGTCACGGTTTCATTTTGCCACTCTTTATGAGTCGGAACCAATCCAACAGCACCTAACAACAACATGGGAGGAGGTGGTTGCTGTCACATGCAGTAGTCTGTTGTTTGTGTACTTGGCTTAGGTAAGATGTTCTTGTATCCTTTCCTTTAATCACCTCATTGTACATTAGTTTTAATGCATGTCTCTTTGCAACAGTATTTACCCTAATTAAGGCAGTCAACATTTCCCAAATGTATTTCTCAGTATAATGCTTTCTCTGGTGTTTATAGGAATTCTATTGAAAAAAAAAACAAAAAAAAACTCCACCATTGATCATCTCCAGCTTTTCTAATATGCACACACACAAATACAAATGCACACATACTTCAGAATAAACAGAGGTATATGACTTAGGAAATGGTGTGCTATTCCCTAGAACAACATGCATGTGAGAAGTTGTTCCCAGTTACTCAACGTGCCATATTAATTTATAAATTGATGCTTAAAACACAATTTCCAGCTTAATCTTTAGTGATATAGCATCCTGTTGGCAAACCACCCATCTCTGCTATGTAAATCATGGTTGATCATTTTAATATACTTACAATATTATTCATCTTTGGTGGCTGTTGGTGGTGTGCTGTGGACTCGGTTCTGACACATAGCAACTGTGTATAGGGTTTCCGAGGCTGTAAATCTTTACAAGACTAGAAAGCCTCATCTTTCTCCCTCGGAACGGCTGGTAGTTTCAAACTGCTGACTGAGTTTAGCAGCCCAACTTGTAACCACTATGCCTCCAGAGCTCTTTATTACATTTTAAATAGATGAATCTAATGCTAATAGTTTCTTGTAGCAATGATTTCATCTGCAAGAATATCTTATTTTACTCCTATTTAGTTTTTAACTATTTGATGCTACATTGTAATTTTAGAAAACCTCTGGATGGCACAAAGAGTATGTGCTTTGAAAGGTTGATGGTTGGAAACCATGTGACAGTGCTGTGGAAGAAATGCCTGGCAATTGCTTTTGGAAAGATTAAAGACAAGAGATGCCCAAGGAGCAGCTCTACTCTGTAGCATATGGGTCACTGTGCGTCAGAAGTGACTTGAAGGCAGCAGGTTTCTAGGTTGTTTTTTTCTAACAATGGGTAAATAATTCCGTTGTTGGCTTCTAATAAAAGGTGTACAGTCTAAGAAGTCAAATGACACATATCTTCAGAAGAATCATAAAGATATTCTGGCAATAACATATTAGAATGGTATCTACAGCTAGCTATAGACCAGAATCATCTGTGCAGACTCTGAAATACAGATTTTCAGAATCTAGATCAAATCTAATTTATGCGAATCTCCTATGGAAGGAATCTGGGCATCTATAGTGCTCAAAATCTCTCTAGCTGATCCTCCTGCAATATGTCCACACACCTGGTTTATGATTCATGGGTATTTTCTATTTTGCTACTATTAAAAAGAAATGACTCAATATGAAAATATATTAAGGCCCTTATTGATTTGAAGAATATAATGAAATAATGAGTCTTCCAAGTAAACAAATAAGCTCCAGCTTTGTTTGGGATGTATAATAAATATTTATTAGTATTATGCTTTGCTTAACACCTATTATTAAGGAGCTCTGGTAGCATAGTGGTTACGAATCAGGCTGCGAACCGCAAGGTCAGCAGTTCAAAACTACCAGCTGCTCTGCGGGAGAAAGATGAGGCTTTCTACTTCCGTAAAGATTTAACAGCTTCGGAAACCCTGTACACTATGGGTCAGAACTGACTCGACGGCACTTAACAACAGCAACAATACCTATTTATTATTGGAAGGTATAGTCAGCAATGCAAGTCTTAATTGAATTATGCTTAAATTATTCCAAACAATTCAAATGTACCCATACCAGCAACAAAGAAAACATTAATTATAGTATACTGTCCTGAATGGTTTTGTAAATCAGTACAAACCCTTTGCAAAGTGATTTGGCAACACATATCAAAAGCCTTAAATAGAATGTTTATTATCTATGTACCAATAATTTCCAGTGCTAAGATTTTCCCCTAAGGAAGCAATCAGGGAAGTGGGCAAATATTTATATTTCAAATCAGTGAATTCGTGTGTAGTATTCCAAAATGGGAATTACGGAACTGTGTAACTGCAGAGGAGTGCTATAAAAAATGATTGTGTGTACATGACAGCATATTATATATCCATTACAATGACATCAGTGACAAATATAAAAGTGGCAAGGGAGAAAATATTGCGTGAGATAATGGTGAGGCAAAAGTTATAACGCTCAACAAAGGCTGCAGAATGTGTTAGTCATAGAAAAAGAAAAAGGTTTGATTTTGTTTAATTATGTAGGATGGGGGAAGGCGATAAAGTAAAGAGAAAAGAAAAGAAAGGGAGAGACCATGAAGAATGAGGAAGGGGAAGAATTAGATGACACAGGAAGCTAGACCACGTGTCCTCCTCATTCCCACCATATATACTCATCTAAACGTCTAGGCTGGACTCCTAGTGTGGCACTAATAAGATAAGCGCCGGACTGTGAACCGTAAGGTCAGAGGTTCAAACCCACCAGCTGCTCCTTGGAAACCCTCTACAAGGTCATTATGAGTTGGAACAGACTTGATGGCAGTTAAAAACAACAGCAAAGGTTTCTAGGCTGGTGGTTCTCAGTCTTCTATGCTTATTAGAATCATCTTAAAAAGGCAGATGCTCAGGCTTTATAAGTTCGTTAAATCACAATTTCTGGGAGTTAGGACCTAGATATCAGTTTTTTGTTTTTGTTTTAAATTCTCTCGGTGACTTCAACGTGCTGTAAGATGGAGAGCTTTGTGAAAGACAATTCATATCAAGGGTTCAACCTTTGTGCAGTATAAGGAAGGGAATAATTAGCTCCCAGCATGCAATCATTCTTTTCTCCCTGCATGTTTCTTGCCTCCAAATAGAACTTTGAAATAGTTGTCTGCACCCTTCAATGAAGAACTGTTTACACTTGCATCACACTGTGGTTCTGAGAAAGACAGGAATATGGGCTTCCTGGGACCCTTTCTTGTCAGAAGTTTCCCTATTCCGGAGGGGATTGTACCCTCTCAATATTCTCCTCCCCAGAGACAGAGACACCTTGTGAGGGTTCAGTCATGGAAGGGACCTGCCACTGGGCTAGAGCAGCATGCACCAGCAGTAGACACATTCCTCATCATGTAATAACAAAACTGGTTCCAAAGGCACACAGAAACTTGGAATGTAACATCAAAAAGTCCTAAAACAGTCACTTTGCCTTTCACTTTATTCAAAAACCTGGTTATTTAACAGAAGGAAAATAGCCCTGGGAACAATATAGAGAGATATCAGAAAATGTCTCAGGAGCAATATGAGTGAATTAATGGATGGATGGATGAATGAAAATAGCCCTGGGAACAATATAGAGAGATATCAGAAAATGTCTCAGGAGCAATATGAGTGAATTAATGGATGGATGGATGAATGACAATAAACATAAAGCTTTATTGTTCCCAAAAATTAGGGCTTGCATCCTCCGCAAGCCACATCAAACTCCAAATATCACTCTATTGTGCATACACAATGTTTATAAAATGCCCATAACCTCCAGCTCTCCCAATCTCAGTTCTCACTACTCCACCGAGGCCACTGGAAGCATTTGTGTTACATGCTTGACCTCAGCAGTCATTCACTGAGTGAGTCGTGACCATTAAACTTTCTGTTCCTTGGTATTTTTAATTCTGAGTTCTCCACTAACCTTGACAAATTACACTCATCAGTGTTGCATTGATCCCAGTTAATAGCTGCTTTCACAAACCCCTCCTTGAAGGACAAATTATGACAAGCTTGGACCAACTCATGAATACTGCCGATGTTGCTCTGAGAAAGAGCTTTGGTTTTGCAGATATTCCAGCTGACCCAAATAAATTGTTGTGTCCTCCAGGGACAAGACCTAGAGCTCCCTCTGATGCCACTGCATCAGAGTACCAGCTGCTGAGTGCCTTTTTGACCACTCAGAGTCAAGATTGCAAATCATCAACAACTGCTTAGCTAAGACAAGAGGGAGCCATGAGGCCCAGTCATTACGCTGTTCCTGGAAGGGGGAGCCATCACTTCTAGCGTGAAGCCTATTCCTTCTAAAAACAAGTCCACAGTAAAACAGAATACGTTCAAATGGCTCAAGTCAAATAACAAACACAATGCAGAGTCTAATAGGAAGAGGCTTTATTCAGACAGACTTCAAGGAAAGGCACAATTCCAGTAGTTGTTGTTGTTAAGTGCCGTCGGGTCAATTCCGACCCATAGCAACCCTGCATAGGGTTTCCAAGGTGTAGGTGGAGAGCTTGAACTGCCGATTTTGCAGTTCCAACGGCTATGCAGTCTGGCACATTAACCCATAACGCCACACCAGGGGCATATTGTAATTGGGTGAGCAGTGCAATGGTAAGATCAGTTAGTGTCTCTAGAGTTAGAGGAAATGTGTTTTTCTTCTAGTGGGAGTAAACATGGCTAGAAAAACCAGGCGAGGGGAAGTAGTATGAAAGGGTGACTATATTGAATGTTGTAAGTGCTGTCAAATCAGTTCTAGCTCCTGGTGGTGGTGGTAGTTAGGTGATATGGAGTTGATTCTGACTCTTAGCGACCCTGCGTAGAGTTTCCAAGGTTGTAAATCTTTACGGGAGCAGAAAGCCTCATCTTTCTCCCGCAGAACAGCTGGTAGTTTCAAACTGCCGAACTTGAAGTTAGCAGCCTGACTTGTAATCACTATGCTACCAGATTTCCACGAGACCCTTGAGTTTCTAAGGAGAGGCTGGTGGATTTGAACCGGCAAACTTTTGCTTAGCAATCCAGTGCTTATCCTATAACACCACACCAGGGCTCCGTATTGAATAACAAATCAGATTTTTTTACTCTGAGGCCAGCCTGTCCTCTGAGAGGGGCTAATAAAGAGGTCTTTAGATGGCATATGGAAGGAGCTCTGGTAGCATAGTGGTTACGAGTGGGGCTGCCAACCTCAAGTCAAGGTCAACAGTACAAGCTCACTTCGGAAACCCTAGACAGTGTCACTACTGGTTGGAACTGACTCGATGGCACTTAACAACAACAACATGGCATGTTCTTTGGATATGTCTTCAGGAGAGATCAATCCCAAGAAAAGGACATCATGCTCAGTAGAGGATCAAGGAAAAAGAGCAAGACCCTCAAAGACATGGATTGACAAGAGTGTCTGTAACCATGGATTGACAAGAGTGTCTGTAACCATAGTGTCTGTAACCATGGATTGACAAGAGTGTCTGTAACCATAGTGTCTGTAACCATGGATTGACAAGAGTGTCTGTAACCATAGTGTCTGTAACCATAGGCTCCAATGGAGGAATGATTGTGAGGGTGGCACAGGACCAGGCAGTGTTTCATTCTGTTGTACAAGGCCAACTCAATGTCACCTAACGCCAACAACTATTTGCCACAAACTGTTTGCACTCAATTGCTAGCCTAAAGATTCAAATCCAACCTTGGAAGATAGGCCTACAGATTTGCTTCTATTAAGAGTACAGTCAGGAGAACCCTATGGAGCAGTTGTGCTTGATAACATGGGGGCTCACAAAGAATCGGGACAGACTAGACGGCAACTCACAACAGTAGCAGCAAATGTTGGTTTAGGAAGGATAAACTTAATCAAATTTTGGCTAGCAAACACTTTGTTTCTAATTGATCAGTGGTTGCAAGCAATTCAATTACTCATTTATAAAGCAAGAATTGGAAGTTTGGATGGGCTGTGTCTGACTTAAAAGCCCTGGAGGAACTTCAGGATAAACACTGGATTGCTAATGGAAAGTAGGCAGTTCAAACTCACCAGCCACTCCATGGAAGAAAGATGAGGCTTTCTGCTCCCATGAAGACTTACAGCCTTGGAAACTTTATACAGTGTCACTACGAGTTGGCATTGACTCAATGGTAGTGCGTTTGCTAGTGGATGTTGTGTGGTTTAACAGCACTGGAAGTACAGTAGTTAAGTATTAGGCTGCTAAACAAAAGGTTAGTGGTTTAAACACACCAGCCACTCCTTGTTTTTGTAAAGATTTCAACTTCAGAAACCTTGTGAGGCAGTTCTCCTCTGTCCTATAGGATGGCTGTGAGTCAATGACTCAAGGACAGTAAGTTTGTTTTGTTTTGGTGCCTAGCTTTGCCATAGGTGAACCAGAGGGTGCCCTTGAGTCTTATATAAATTTTATGGAAGAGTTGTTGTTGTTGTTAGGTGTCATCGGGTCGGTGCTGACTCATAGTGACTCATGCACAGCAGAGGGAAACACTGCCTGATTCTGAGCCAACCTCACTTTTGATGCCCCTTGATGCTGCCACTTGGCCAATCCATCTCATTGGGGGTCTTCCTCTTTTTCTCTGACTCGCCACCTTACCAAACATGATATCCTTCTCCAGCAACTACTCCCTCCTGACAACATGTCCGAAGTATGAGAGATGAAGTTTGGCCATCATGGCCTCCAAGGAGCACTCTAGCTGCACTTCATCCAACACAGATCTGTTGGTTCTATGGGCAGCCCTTGGCACTTTCAATATTCTCCTCCAACACCACAACTCAAAAGCATCAATTCTTCTAAGGTCTTCCCTATTTACTCTCCAACTTTCACATGCAGATGAGGTTACTGAAAATACCAAAGAGTAGGTAGGCTGTTTTTCTCAACACAAAGGGTAAGGAGATTTCTTTGACCACTGCTGTTTTCTAGTATCACAGGATTCAGGTAAAATTTGACATTGTCATGTGAGAATTTTTTGCATCATTTCTTTCACTTTTGGAAAGCACATAGAAAGAAAAAGTAAATATTCATTTTTTTTTTGTTGTTCTTTCTTTATTCAATAAATAGAATTCAATATAGACATGGTTTATAGAAACAGCGCCACTGCCTGCCCACTGACCCCATAGCATTGATTCGTACATGAAAAGAGCACAACAAATGTTAACTAAATTCATGAATACATGAGACCTATGCAAAACCTATCACAGTATCATCTATCCACTCAAGTTTCCATATCTCAAGTCAGCATTTGAAATATTCCATAGCTGTTATAATAAAAATGTTAGAGGAGAAAGAGTCATTTTTATTAAGGGGGATTGGGAAGGATCTTTGGAGGAAGTGGCATTCTGAGCTGCACATGGAAGGATAAAGAGAGTTGTAACAAGATGTTCAAATTAGCAGGAATAGAAAACTATAGAATGTTTTGAGATAGCAAGACCCAAAGGAAATTGGTCTCCCATTAAAGGGAATCTAATTAAAGCGGAAGCCAAATTTTCTCAAGAAGCAGTAGGCAGGGAGGAGGACATTTCAATGAAAATTTATCTTAAAAACAGGACAGGACTTAGAAGAAAAAGTTTATTTTTTATTTTAGAAATTGTCCATGCTGTATCTTAAAATAAACAATGGATCAAGAGTGTTTTGTGGTTTTGAGTGTGAAATACATCTAACACAACTGCATGGCAACAGGAGATTATCTTTTTCACTTTATACTTCACTTTTATAGATTGTCCATGAAAATATCATAATCCTAATCGCAAAAATATTTGAGAGCTCCATTAATTTCTTACACAAGAATTTTCTCAACATCTTAAAATGGTCTATCTTTTGCAATGTTTGAATTAGTTCACATTATATTTACCTTGTACTAAAGAACATTTGCAGTTTCTAGCAATTATTGAAAAACCCGAGAGATGACAGAGGAGGCCTTAAGTTTATAAATGTACTGAACATTGGTGAACTTTCTACTATTATTATAGTTTTGACGTCCTTTTGCAATGTCATCACTGCAGAGACATAGATATCAAATAGTCACTTAATAGAGATCCCTTGTAGTTGATGTGTAGTTCCTGGGTCTACAGATGGTTAGTGTGCAGGGCTGCTAACCAAAAGATTGGTGGTTCAAGCCCACCCAGAGATTCCTCAGAAGAAGGACATGGCAGTCAGCTTCTGAGATATTCACTGTTAAAACCCCTAGGGAGCATAATTCTACTTGACACGCAGGGGGTGGTCATGAGTCAGAATCGACTCCACAGCAGCTGGTTTTTAAAACGGGTAGTTGACTTTGCTTGGATATAGGTGTATATCAGGAATTTGTGGGAAAGAAGGATGGTAAGGTTGAGCATCTAATTGAAAATGTAAGCCTTTCTGCATTGACTTAAAGACAATGTGGAGGCACTGAAGGTTTTCAAGCATGAAAGTACAGTGAACAAAATGGCCCTTTATGAAGATTTTCTGGTTGTTTTGGAGAGGATGGTTGTACTGTAGGCTGTTGGTATGCATACATTCAGGAGGCTGATCTAATCAATTAACAGTCACATTTCCTTAAAGAATGTTTGTCTTTGAGTGCATAAGCGAACCTCAAAATTGAGGCAGTTGGTAGGCCTACAATGGATGCCTCAGATCCAAATAAAACTCCAAACTGAATCTGAACTGAAGGCTGGCCTAAAATCTCTGCTTCTGCTGCTCTGAAGAGACAATTCAGCTTCTTGAAACATTTACCTGCTTATAACCCAAAAGGAGCTCTGGTAGCGTAGTGGTTACGAATTGGGCTGCAAGCCACAAAGTCAGCAGTTTGAAACTACCAGCTGCTCCGCAGGAGAAAGATGAGACTTTCTGCTCCTGTAAAGATTTACAGCCTCAGAACCCCTGCTCAGGGTCACTATGGGTCAGAACCTACTTGTTGATGGCACTTAACAACAACCCAAAAGGAGCAGCGTCAAGATTTTAGCTGCTTTTATGTGGTATTGTTTGCTGAACAATGTTTTTTGAGAGTATATTTGTGTGGCTTGATCCAAGAAGAATGCCTTGTTCAACATGTCCTGGCAGGTTAGGAAATAGACATGCTGTTAAGAAGGATTGTAGCTTAACAGACCCATGTTACTTTTTGTCACATTCTCCCTCATGTCTGTGAGCATGTAGCCCTCTGTTTACTTCTCCTGACAAAATCCACTTTCTTCTTGCAATTTGGAGTGCTAGTATGTCTCTCCATGTGTTTAGCAAATCTCTCCACCTTCCAACAAAACACTTTGCTTTCACTTCTAACTAAGCGTAACTGGTACTTTGCTAAGACCTAGGGAAAGGCAAAATTAACTAATTTATCACAACATTCTGTCCTCCTTAGCCTTCCAGTGCAGTTGATGTGATGTGCATCCTCATTTATCTTTGTAGGATGGGAGACATTTTTCAGAGTCATTTGCATGTTTTAAGCAGCCCACACAGAGAGTAGTGTGATTGGCAATTTGGAACATATTGTATTTATTCAGTTCCAGAATCATGCCCAAGGGAAGAAGGGTTAAGTAAAAAGGAAAAACCCTCTTTTCTCACCTCTCTGAAAACTCACAATTAATTTTTCATCTTGTGATGTTTACTTTAGAAGGTAAAATGTGAAAAAGGACTGGGCCTCGTTTTAAACTAAGGCTCAGCAAAGTCTCTGAGATTAAGAGGTGCTTTGGTTATTTTTAAAACTATCTTCCTAAAGCAATTTATTTAATACACTATGTGTTATCTTTTCAGAGCATCTAATGAAGTCACATACAGGTAAATAATGTACCTTTTCCAGAATGTGACATGAAAATACTTTTTGACTATGCTGTGTAGTATTTTTTAAAAATCTGAGTACATGTATGTTTCCATCCATTCTTCATTTCACAGTTCCCCAGCCTCCAAACACACACACACACACACACACACACACATCCCAGATGATATAGTCTCATAGCAGAAAATAAATAGAGGCTCTGTTGTGAAAGTGAAATCTGTCCAAATTTCTGAAGTTGACCTCACATTCTCTCAGAGGAAGGTTTTGATAGTCTGTACTCAATTATGCATGAGCCAGTAGTAACTGGTCTCTTTACTTCCTAAACAAATACTAACAATGATAGATAAGGGAAAACAGGCTAATTGTCCCTTTCCTGCTTGGAAGGCTGTTGTTGGCAGGTAGAAGGGGACTCAAGGACATTTGGTTTATTTCCCATGTTTTAAAGCCTTCAGGGCTAGAGGTTTTGCAGTGATCTTTGTCGTTCTCTGTTGCATTTATCCAATACCTCTGTACTATAATCAATTCTGCATCCTATGAAAAGCAGAAAATCCTAAATTGAACATAAAGATGGTTTCTTTATTTTTAATAAAGGTGCTTTAACTGAAAAGCTCGGTGACTCTTTCTTGACAAGATGATGAACGCAGAGAACGTATTTCCTACCCCTGTCAGACAGGAAATGCATTGCACTCCGACTGCACGGTGACAGTGCTCTTGCAATGCACATGACAGAGAGGGTCCCTGCCCTCAAAAACCTAATTTTCTTGAAGGAGGAAGCAGAAAAGAAACAAATGAATACAATAAATGTCAGCACTGCTAAATTCAATGAAGAGATTGAAAGTAGGTTTCTGGCTGTGGTTTGTCAGCTGCTTCAGTCAGGGACATCAGAAGAGAGCTCCCTGAGAAGCTGGCAATATGTAGGAGTTGATTATCATTTGAACTCAGAGTCAGGTCAGCTCAGTGAGCTAGGCTTTATTCTGTCCAAGAATAAATCCTCATTTTCAAAACTGGTCTTCAATTTCTTCAACCTTCCCATGGGCCCTACCTTTCCACATCCATGGACTGGAGTGAATAGAAAACACTGAAAGTAGGATAATTACTTGCATTCATCAACCAATTTAGGGAATAAGAAGTACTTTTACAAGTTTAACAGTCAAGTTGAAATAAATGAACAACCTGGTGAGGTTCTGGACTTTATCATGCCCATGTTATGGATGAAGATATGGAGGTCAGAGAGGTGAAGTGACTTAATTGTCAAAGCGCACATGCGCAATAGGTAGAAGACCTTTGGTGACTTGGTATACTGTTTCTTGAATGGTCTGTCAGAAATCTTATACTCTGATGATATCTGTGGTGTCTATTCCTGCATTTTGAGAAAATATTAAAATTATCAAGGCTTCATTTTATTTGGATTCACACTCAACACTCATGGGAACAGCGGTCAAAAACATCAAAGGACATTGCTGCAAAAGACCTCTTTAAAATCTTAAAGAGTGAAAATGTCACTCTGAAGACTAAGATGCAACTCACCCAGCTTTGGTGTTTTCATATGCACGCACAAACTGGACTATGAAAAACGATGACTGAAGAAGAATGAACACATTTGAGTTAGGTATTGGTACTTGCACGGAATATACAAGTCCAGCCAGAATGCTTCTTAGACACGAGGATGGTGAGACTTTGTCTCACTTACTTTTGATATGTCATCAGGAGGGACCACTTTCTGGAGAAGGACATCATGTTTGGTAGAGGGTCAGCAAAGAAGAGGAAGACCCTCAATGAGATGGGCTGACACAATGATGCAGCAATGAGTTCAAATGTACCTAGCGCCTATTACTGTGAGGTACAAGTCAAGACAGCATTTTTTTGTTATAATGTCGCTAGAGTTAGAATGAACTTGACAGCCTCTAATAACATTGCTGCATAACAGATTGTCCCAAAATTTAGCAGTTTCAAACAGCAAACATTTATAACCTCATATCATCTGTAAGAGTAAGGTATGAACTCTGACTCAGGGTGCCCACAAGGCTGTAATTAAGGCATCAGGTGGGCTGTGGTTGTTGATTAGTGCCACTGGGTTGGTTCCTTCTCATAGAAACCCTGTATAAGGTTTTCAAGGAGCAGCTTGTGGGTTTGAACTGCCAACCTTGTGATTAGCAGTCCAGTGCTTACCCTACAGTACCCCAACAGGACTTACTTCAAATCTTCACTGGGCTGGGATTAGCTTTTAAAATCACTCACTGAACAGGCCTCAAGCTCTCACAGGCTGTTGCTCAGAGACATTAATTTTTGCCATGTGAGCTTCTCCGTCGAGATTCTCACATAGCAACTTGCTGCTCCCAGAGCAAGACCTCTGACAAGATGGAAACTGGGGTCTTTTTGTAATGGAACCATGGAAATGACATCTCATTGCGTTTGCCATTAGAAGTGAATCACTGGGTTCCACACTTAGGGGAAAGCATTATATAAAGGCATGAGTATAAATAGGGATGAGTGGAAAGATTTTTGAGGCTGTCTAGGAACACAGATAAGTTTTTTATATGTATATATATGAAAATAATTATTCTTATTAGACAATCATTTTAAAATTCAATATGCCTGTGTAGCGCTGTGAGTTAATGCATTAGACTGCAAAGCCGTTTGAACTGCAAGGTTGACAGTTCAAGCCCACCAGCTGCTCCTTGGAAACCCTATATAGGGTTGCTATGCGTCAGAACTGACTCAATAGCATTTAACAACTTCTCACTGGTCTAAAGTGCTAGTGTGGTGCTACAAGATAAGCATTGGATTGCTGACTGCAAGGTTGGTGATTCAAACCCACCAGCCGTTCTTCAGAAGTCCTGTACAGAGTCACTGTGAGTTAGGACCTGCTTAATAACACTTGACAGCAACAACAACTCCTTGATTATTAACTATCTTGTTATCTGACACAGTATTTCTGTCAGCAATGAATGCCAAAGTACTAAGTGAGAGTGATGCTGGCTGTGAAGGTTAGGATTATGTGTTAACTTAGCTGGGGCGTGATTCCCAGGGGTATAGCAGTTATGTGATGATGTAACAACATTCTTATCAATGGAGAAAAGATTGAAGTTGTCAAGGACTTCATTCTTCTTGGATGAAATATCAACTCTCACGGAAGCAGCAGTCAAGAGATCAGACAACGTATTACATTAGGCAAATCTGCTGCACAGGAACTTCCTAAAGTGTTGAAGAGCAGAGATGTCAGCTTGAGGACTAAGGTGCGCATGACCCAAGCCATGGTATTTTCAATAACCTCATATGGATGCGAAAGCTGGACAGTGAATAAGGAAGATC
>NW_006408564.1:16193646-16195249 GCF_000296735.1 Chrysochloris asiatica
GATCGGACATTGTTTCGTTCTGCTGTGCATAAGGTCACTATGAGTCAGTACCAACTCAATGGCACCTAACAACAACAACAACATGTGATGTACTCATCCTTCATTTTGTGACATGATGTGGTCATCATCCATTTTTGCTTAACAGTCTGGTCTTTGTAACCCTAACCATGTAAATAATTGATGAGTGGGTATACTGTATTTGGGTGAATATAATTACATTGAAGTCTCATCAAAAGGGTGGTTAGAGATTAAAAATCGTTTCACTGTCAAACGGCGGGGAGGAATAACAAAATTGGTAATGATAGTAATTTAAAACTGAAAATTCAAAGCAACAAGCAAAACTTGAAACCTGCAAATATCTCTTTATCATGCTCAATATCATCAGTTTAATTCCTGCAAAACAATGTCACCATCCATCTACTGAAATTTTTGGTGGCCTTTATTTGTAAACCTCTCAGCAACCCTTCTGAGTGGATACTATGGTTAATGTCATTCTATAGCATAGTGAGATAAGGAAGCTTGCTTTGAACCAATAGCAATTCAATGGAAGAGCTAGAATTTTGACATGGAGAATCTAACTCAAGAGTCTACATTCTTAACAATTTTTGTTCAGATCATAATAAAAGCCAACTTTTATATTAAGCATAGTATGCCAGTTCACCTGTTAAGGGATTTCCCCACACCTATCTGTTGGAGTCCTGGTGTGGTGCTGTGGGTTAAAGACTGAAAAGCCATTTGAACTACAAGGTCGGTGGTTCAAGCTCACTAGCTGCTCTTCGGAAACCTATCCAGGGTCGCTATGGGTTGGGACTGACTTGACAGCACTTCACAACAACAATATCTGTTGCGATGCTCTTGTTGAGAACCAGAAGAAATCCTTTTCACTTTCATTTCTCTTCAAACTCAACATAACCACTTTGTACTAGAAATAATCAAACTAAGGAAATAGCCTAAGTGAATACTCATGGTTTATCACTTATCCAACCATAAAATTATACAACTATTCATCCATCAAACACTCCTGATTCATGTACACACCCACCTATGTATACATCCATCCAGCTACTCAATCAGCCTCCCAACATACCATTCACCTAACCAGCACTCATCTATCCATCATTTTACCAAGCATTGTCTCTGACTCAAAGGAACCCTGATGACATAGTGAGCTATGTGTTTGACTGCTAACTGTAAGGTCAGCAGTTTGAATCCACCAGCTACTCTGTGAGAGAAAGATGAGGCTTTATCTGTATTACCATGAGGATTTTCAGCCTCAGAAACCCTTTATAGGTCACTGTGAGTTGAACCTACTAGACAACATACAATCACCACCACTATCTCTGGTTCAAATTGTGCTATACCTTAAACTAGAATTTCTTCAATTTCATCCATTAACAGATCAATATTTATCGCATGCTACCTGTCCTATTTATAGTTTCATCTGCGTACTACAAACTAAATATTTTTAAAATATTTCATTTCCTTAAAAAATATAAATGCTTTGCTACAATACTTGTGAAATTGAGAGTTTTATGTAGAAGGTTTATTTTGTTTTCTTTTTCTTAAAACAAATGCATAAGTAAAAAAAAAAAAAAAATACAAA